>NC_142090.1:33470457-33774519 GCF_054644295.1 Miniopterus natalensis
GCAGTGAATTTCAGACGGGCATGTACAAAAAGTCATTTCTATCGGTTGCAGAGTGCAAAAGCGTGATTGCCTTCATGCTCTCGATGAAACCCTTACATTTCCAAGTACCTCAATTAGGACTTTCCCAAAAAGATGTATTTGAGTGTCTGATGTGAAAGGAGCTCTAACTTGTGTATTCAGTGCTGGAGAGTGACACACTCTACACAGGCTACAAGGCGTTTTGAGAGCACCAACATGCTTCACACTGAAACTGCTACAAGGTGTGTGTAGCATGCTGAATGAAGGCTTGTCATTTCAAAGAAAGAAGAGGAAACCAAACTCCAGGTAGTGAAACGAGCACACCAGTATGGGAGATGTGCATGTGTACAGTTTCAAGCAGCACCTCTTTGTGGACACTTGGAAACAGCGCTGTGAAAAAATTTCGTACGAAGCGGGATTTGGCCAAAGTTGAAAGACCTTCCAAAACCAACCCTAAAGAACTTAGCCAAACAATGAATGTTGCAATAAGCTCCTCCAGGAAAGGTGCCTCTATGACACAACCCCCGAGCAGGTAGCTACATTCTGCACAGTACAAAAGGCATATGAATTCCAGGCTGAAAACTCACTCCAGAAGGATGAAATGCATGTGTTTCTCTCTGAAAGAACACTCAGCCACCAGGCTTTTGCTTGCTGCTTCAAGGTCTTTCTAGAAACGTGTGTTTTCATTGCTGGAATACGTTTTGGGATGCATTGTTTCTATCTCTTGCATGCCTCATGTTGTTTCTTACACAATGTGGGAAAACAAGGAGTATGTTTCCCAAATCACTAGAAATTCAGGAAAACACACAGTGCATCTCTCTTGCCCAAACACGCTCTCTCACCTAATGCGTTGAGAACATTCAAGAAAGCAGAAAAGAAGGGCATTTTGCAGTGAATTTCAGACGGGCATGTACAAAAAGTCATTTCTATCGGTTGCAGAGTGCAAAAGCGTGATTGCCTTCATGCTCTCGATGAAACCCTTACATTTCCAAGTACCTCAATTAGGACTTTCCCAAAAAGATGTGTTTGAGTGTCTGTTGTGAAAGGAGCTCTATCTTGTATATTCAGTGCTGGAGAGTGACACACTATACACAGGCTACAAGGCGTTTTGAGAGCACCAACATGCTTCACACTGAAACTGCTACAAGGTGTGTGTAGCATGCTGAATGAAGGCTTGTCATTTCAAAGAAAGAAGAGGAAACCAAACTCCAGGTAGTGAAACGAGCACACCAGAATGGGAGATGTGCATGTGTACAGTTTCAAGCAGCACCTCTTTGTGGACCTTGGAAACAGCGCTGTGAAAAAATTTCGTACGAAGCGGGATTTGGCCAAAGTTGAAAGACCTTCCAAAACCAACCCTAAAGAACTTAGCCAAACAATGAATGTTGCAATAAGCTCCTCCAGGAAAGGTGCCTCTATGACACAACCCCCGAGCAGGTAGCTACATTCTGCACAGTACAAAAGGCATATGAATTCCAGGCTGAAAACTCACTCCAGAAGGATGAAATGCATGTGTTTCTCTCTGAAAGAACACTCAGCCACCAGGCTTTTGCTTGCTCCTTCAAGGTCTTTGTAGAAACGTGTGTTTTCACTGCTGGAATACGTTTTGGGATGCATTGTTTCTATCTCTTGCAAGCCTCATGTTGTTTCTTACACAATGTGGGAAAACAAGGAGTATGTTTCCCAAATCACTAGAAATTCAGGAAAACACACACTGCATCTCTCTTGCCCAAACACGCTCTCTCACCTAATGCGTTGAGAACATTCAAGAAAGCAGAAAAGAAGGGCATTTTGCAGTGAATTTCAGACGGGCATGTACAAAAAGTCACTTCTATCGGTTGCAGAGTGCAAAAGCGTGATTGCCTTCATGCTCTCGATGAAACCCTTACATTTCCAAGTACCTCAATTAGGACTTTCCCAAAAAGATGTGTTTGCGTGTCTGTGGCGAAAGGAGCTCTAACTTGTGTATTCAGTGCTGGAGAGTGACACACTCTACACAGGCTACACAGCGTTTTGAGAGCACCAACATGCTTCACACTGAAACTGCTACAAGGTGTGTAGCATGCTGAATGAAGGCTTGTCATTTCAAAGAAAGAAGAGGAAACCAAACTCCAGGTAGTGAAACGAGCACACCAGTATGGGAGATGTGCATGTGTACAGTTTCAAGCAGCACCTCTTTGTGGACACTTTGAAACAGCGCTGTGAAAAAATTTCGTACGAAGCGGGATTTGGCCAAAGTTGAAAGACCTTCCAAAACAAACCCTAAAGAACTTAGCCAAACAATGAATGTTGCAATAAGCTCCTCCAGGAAAGGTGCCTCTATGACACAACCCCCGAGCAGGTAGCTACATTCTGCACAGTACAAAAGGCATATGAATTCCAGGCTGAAAACTCACTCCAGAAGGATGAAATGCATGTGTTTCTCTCTGAAAGAACACTCAGCCACCAGGCTTTTGCTTGCTCCTTCAAGGTCTTTGTAGAAACGTGTGTTTTCACTGTTGGAATACGTTTTGGGATGCATTGTTTCTATCTCTTGCAAGCCTCATGTTGTTTCTTACACAATGTGGGAAAACAAGGAGTATGTTTCCCAAATCACTTGAAATCCAGGAAAACACACACTGCATCTCTCTTGCCCAAACACGCTCTCTCAACTAATGCGTTGAGAACATTCAAGAAAGCAGAAAAGAAGGGCATTTTGCAGTGAATTTCAGACGGGCATGTACAAAAAGTCATTTCTATCGGTTGCAGAGTGCAAAAGCGTGATTGCCTTCATGCTCTCGATGAAACCCTTACATTTCCAAGTACCTCAATTAGGACTTTCCCAAAAAGATGTGTTTGAGTGTCTGTTGTGAAAGGAGCTCTAACTTGTGTATTCAGTGCTGGAGAGTGACACACTCTACACAGGCTACAAGGCGTTTTGAGAGCACCAACATGCTTCACACTGAAACTGCTACAAGGTGTGTGTAGCATGCTGAATGAAGGCTTGTCATTTCAAAGAAAGAAGAGGAAAACAAACTCCAGGTAGTGAAACGAGCACACCAGTATGGGAGATGTGCATGTGTACAGTTTCAAGCAGCACCTCTTTGTGGACACTTGGAAACAGCGCTGTGAAAAAATTTCGTACGAAGCGGGATTTGGCCAAAGTTGAAAGACCTTCCAAAACCAACCCTAAAGAACTTAGCCAAACAATGAATGTTGCAATAAGCTCCTCCAGGAAAGATGCCTCTATGACACAACCCCCGAGCAGGTAGCTACATTCTGCACAGTACAAAAGGCATATGAATTCCAGGCTGAAAACTCACTCCAGAAGGATGAAATGCATGTGTTTCTCTCTGAAAGAACACTTAGCCACCAGGCTTTTGCTTGCTGCTTCAAGGTCTTTCTAGAAACGTGTGTTTTCATTGCTGGAATACGTTTTGGGATGCATTGTTTCTATCTCTTGCAAGCCTCATGTTGTTTCTTACACAATGTGGGAAAACAAGGAGTATGTTTCCCAAATCACTAGAAATTCAGGAAAACACACACTGCATCTCTCTTGCCCAAACACGCTCTCTCACCTAATGCGTTGAGAACATTCAAGAAAGCAGAAAAGAAGGGCATTTTGCAGTGAATTTCAGACGGGCATGTACAAAAAGTCACTTCTATCGGTTGCAGAGTGCAAAAGCGTGATTGCCTTCATGCTCTCGATGAAACCCTTACATTTCCAAGTACCTCAATTAGGACTTTCCCAAAAAGATGTGTTTGCGTGTCTGTGGCGAAAGGAGCTCTAACTTGTGTATTCAGTGCTGGAGAGTGACACACTCTACACAGGCTACACAGCGTTTTGAGAGCACCAACATGCTTCACACTGAAACTGCTACAAGGTGTGTGTAGCATGCTGAATGAAGGCTTGTCATTTCAAAGAAAGAAGAGGAAACCAAACTCCAGGTAGTGAAACGAGCACACCAGAATGGGAGATGTGCATGTGTACAGTTTCAAGCAGCACCTCTTTGTGGACACTTTGAAACAGCGCTGTGAAAAAATTTCGTACGAAGCGGGATTTGGCCAAAGTTGAAAGACCTTCCAAAACCAACCCTAAAGAACTTAGCCAAACAATGAATGTTGCAATAAGCTCCTCCAGGAAAGGTGCCTCTATGACACAACCCCCGAGCAGGTAGCTACATTCTGCACAGTACAAAAGGCATATGAATTCCAGGCTGAAAACTCACTCCAGAAGGATGAAATGCATGTGTTTCTCTCTGAAAGAACACTCAGCCACCAGGCTTTTGCTTGCTCCTTCAAGGTCTTTCTAGAAACGTGTGTTTTCATTGCTGGAATACGTTTTGGGATGCATTGTTTCTATCTCTTGCAAGCCTCATGTTGTTTCTTACACAATGTGGGAAAACAAGGAGTATGTTTCCCAAATCACTTGAAATCCAGGAAAACACACAGTGCATCTCTCTTGCCCAAACACGCTCTCTCACCTAATGCGTTGAGAACATTCAAGAAAGCAGAAAAGAAGGGCATTTTGCAGTGAATTTCAGACGGGCATGTACAAAAAGTCATTTCTATCGGTTGCAGAGTGCAAAAGCGTGATTGCCTTCATGCTCTCGATGAAACCCTTACATTTCCAAGTACCTCAATTAGGACTTTCCCAAAAAGATGTGTTTGAGTGTCTGTTGTGAAAGGAGCTCTAACTTGTGTATTCAGTGCTGGAGAGTGACACACTCTACACAGGCTACAAGGCGTTTTGAGAGCACCAACATGCTTCACACTGAAACTGCTACAAGGTGTGTGTAGCATGCTGAATGAAGGCTTGTCATTTCAAAGAAAGAAGAGGAAACCAAACTCCAGGTAGTGAAACGAGCACACCAGTATGGGAGATGTGCATGTGTACAGTTTCAAGCAGCACCTCTTTGTGGACACTTGGAAACAGCGCTGTGAAAAAATTTCGTACGAAGCGGGATTTGGCCAAAGTTGAAAGACCTTCCAAAACCAACCCTAAAGAACTTAGCCAAACAATGAATGTTGCAATAAGCTCCTCCAGGAAAGGTGCCTCTATGACACAACCCCCGAGCAGGTAGCTACATTCTGCACAGTACAAAAGGCATATGAATTCCAGGCTGAAAACTCACTCCAGAAGGATGAAATGCATGTGTTTCTCTCTGAAAGAACACTCAGCCACCAGGCTTTTGCTTGCTGCTTCAAGGTCTTTCTAGAAACGTGTGTTTTCATTGCTGGAATACGTTTTGGGATGCATTGTTTCTATCTCTTGCATGCCTCATATTGTTTCTTACAAAATGTGGGAAAACAAGGAGTATGTTTCCCAAATCACTAGAAATTCAGGAAAACACACAGTGCATCTCTCTTGCCCAAACACGCTCTCTCACCTAATGCGTTGAGAACATTCAAGAAAGCAGAAAAGAAGGGCATTTTGCACTGAGTTTCAGACGGGCATGTACAAAAAGTCATTTCTATCGGTTGCAGAGTGCAAAAGCGTGATTGCCTTCATGCTCTCGATGAAACCCTTACATTTCCAAGTACCTCAATTAGGACTTTCCCAAAAAGATGTGTTTTAGTGTCTGTTGTGAAAGGAGCTCTAACTTGTGTATTCAGTGCTGGAGAGTGACACACTCTACACAGGCTACAAGGCGTTTTGAGAGCACCAACATGCTTCACACTGAAACTGCTACAAGGTGTGTGTAGCATGCTGAATGAAGGCTTGTCATTTCAAAGAAAGAAGAGGAAACCAAACTCCAGGTAGTGAAACGAGCACACCAGTATGGGAGATGTGCATGTGTACAGTTTCAAGCAGCACCTCTTTGTGGACACTTGGAAACAGCGCTGTGAAAAAATTTCGTACGAAGCGGGATTTGGCCAAAGTTGAAAGACCTTCCAAAACCAACCCTAAAGAACTTAGCCAAACAATGAATGTTGCAATAAGCTCCTCCAGGAAAGGTGCCTCTATGACACAACCCCCGAGCAGGTAGCTACATTCTGCACAGTACAAAAGGCATATGAATTCCAGGCTGAAAACTCACTCCAGAAGGATGAAATGCATGTGTTTCTCTCTGAAAGAACACTCAGCCACCAGGCTTTTGCTTGCTACTTCAAGGTCTTTGTAGAAACGTGTGTTTTCACTGCTGGAATACGTTTTGGGATGCATTGTTTCTATCTCTTGCAAGCCTCATGTTGTTTCTTACACAATGTGGGAAAAAAAGGACTATGTTTCCCAAATCACTTGAAATCCAGGAAAACACACACTGCATCTCCATTGCTCAAACACGCTCTCTCAACAAATGCGTTGAGAACATTCAAGAAAGCAGAAAAGAAGGGCATTTTGCAGTGAATTTCAGACGGGCATGTACAAAAAGTCATTTCTATCGGTTGCAGAGTGCAAAAGCGTGATTGCCTTCATGCTCTCGATGAAACCCTTACATTTCCAAGTACCTCAATTAGGACTTTCCCAAAAAGATGTGTTTGAGTGTCTGTTGTGAAAGGAGCTCTAACTTGTGTATTCAGTGCTGGAGAGTGACACACTCTACACAGGCTACAAGGCGTTTTGAGAGCACCAACATGCTTCACACTGAAACTGCTACAAGGTGTGTGTAGCATGCTGAATGAAGGCTTGTCATTTCAAAGAAAGAAGAGGAAACCAAACTCCAGGTAGTGAAACGAGCACACCAGTATGGGAGATGTGCATGTGTACAGTTTCAAGCAGCACCTCTTTGTGGACACTTGGAAACAGCGCTGTGAAAAAATTTCGTACGAAGCGGGATTTGGCCAAAGTTGAAAGACCTTCCAAAACCAACCCTAAAGAACTTAGCCAAACAATGAATGTTGCAATAAGCTCCTCCAGGAAAGGTGCCTCTATGACACAACCCCCGAGCAGGTAGCTACATTCTGCACAGTACAAAAGGCATATGAATTCCAGGCTGAAAACTCACTCCAGAAGGATGAAATGCATGTGTTTCTCTCTGAAAGAACACTCAGCCACCAGGCTTTTGCTTGCTACTTCAAGGTCTTTGTAGAAACGTGTGTTTTCACTGCTGGAATACGTTTTGGGATGCATTGTTTCTATCTCTTGCAAGCCTCATGTTGTTTCTTACACAATGTGGGAAAAAAAGGACTATGTTTCCCAAATCACTTGAAATCCAGGAAAACACACACTGCATCTCCATTGCTCAAACACGCTCTCTCAACAAATGCGTTGAGAACATTCAAGAAAGCAGAAAAGAAGGGCATTTTGCAGTGAATTTCAGACGGGCATGTACAAAAAGTCATTTCTATCGGTTGCAGAGTGCAAAAGCGTGATTGCCTTCATGCTCTCGATGAAACCCTTACATTTCCAAGTACCTCAATTAGGACTTTCCCAAAAAGATGTGTTTGAGTGTCTGTTGTGAAAGGAGCTCTAACTTGTGTATTCAGTGCTGGAGAGTGACACACTCTACACAGGCTACAAGGCGTTTTGAGAGCACCAACATGCTTCACACTGAAACTGCTACAAGGTGTGTGTAGCATGCTGAATGAAGGCTTGTCATTTCAAAGAAAGAAGAGGAAACCAAACTCCAGGTAGTGAAACGAGCACACCAGAATGGGAGATGTGCATGTGTACAGTTTCAAGCAGCACCTCTTTGTGGACACTTTGAAACAGCGCTGTGAAAAAATTTCGTATGAAGCGGGATTTGGCCAAAGTTGAAAGACCTTCCAAAACCAACCCTAAAGAACTTAGCCAAACAATGAATGTTGCAATAAGCTCCTCCAGGAAAGGTGCCTCTATGACACAACCCCCGAGCAGGTAGCTACATTCTGCACAGTACAAAAGGCATATGAATTCCAGGCTGAAAACTCACTCCAGAAGGATGAAATGCATGTGTTTCTCTCTGAAAGAACACTCAGCCACCAGGCTTTTGCTTACTCCTTCAAGGTCTTTCTAGAAACGTGTGTTTTCATTGCTGGAATACGTTTTGGGATGCATTGTTTCTATCTCTTGCAAGCCTCATGTTGTTTCTTACACAATGTGGGAAAACAAGGAGTATGTTTCCCAAATCACTTGAAATCCAGGAAAACACACAGTGCATCTCTCTTGCCCAAACACGCTCTCTCACCTAATGCGTTGAGAACATTCAAGAAAGCAGAAAAGAAGGGCATTTTGCAGTGAATTTCAGACGGGCATGTACAAAAAGTCATTTCTATCGGTTGCAGAGTGCAAAAGCGTGATTGCCTTCATGCTCTCGATGAAACCCTTACATTTCCAAGTACCTCAATTAGGACTTTCCCAAAAAGATGTGTTTGAGTGTCTGTTGTGAAAGGAGCTCTAACTTGTGTATTCAGTGCTGGAGAGTGACACACTCTACACAGGCTACAAGGCGTTTTGAGAGCACCAACATGCTTCACACTGAAACTGCTACAAGGTGTGTGTAGCATGCTGAATGAAGGCTTGTCATTTCAAAGAAAGAAGAGGAAACCAAACTCCAGGTAGTGAAACGAGCACACCAGTATGGGAGATGTGCATGTGTACAGTTTCAAGCAGCACCTCTTTGTGGACACTTGGAAACAGCGCTGTGAAAAAATTTCGTACGAAGCGGGATTTGGCCAAAGTTGAAAGACCTTCCAAAACCAACCCTAAAGAACTTAGCCAAACAATGAATGTTGCAATAAGCTCCTCCAGGAAAGGTGCCTCTATGACACAACCCCCGAGCAGGTAGCTACATTCTGCACAGTACAAAAGGCATATGAATTCCAGGCTGAAAACTCACTCCAGAAGGATGAAATGCATGTGTTTCTCTCTGAAAGAACACTCAGCCACCAGGCTTTTGCTTGCTGCTTCAAGGTCTTTCTAGAAACGTGTGTTTTCATTGCTGGAATACGTTTTGGGATGCATTGTTTCTATCTCTTGCATGCCTCATATTGTTTCTTACACAATGTGGGAAAACAAGGAGTATGTTTCCCAAATCACTAGAAATTCAGGAAAACACACAGTGCATCTCTCTTGCCCAAACACGCTCTCTCACCTAATGCGTTGAGAACATTCAAGAAAGCAGAAAAGAAGGGCATTTTGCACTGAGTTTCAGACGGGCATGTACAAAAAGTCATTTCTATCGGTTGCAGAGTGCAAAAGCGTGATTGCCTTCATGCTCTCGATGAAACCCTTACATTTCCAAGTACCTCAATTAGGACTTTCCCAAAAAGATGTGTTTGAGTGTCTGTTGTGAAAGGAGCTCTAACTTGTGTATTCAGTGCTGGAGAGTGACACACTCTACACAGGCTACAAGGCGTTTTGAGAGCACCAACATGCTTCACACTGAAACTGCTACAAGGTGTGTGTAGCATGCTGAATGAAGGCTTGTCATTTCAAAGAAAGAAGAGGAAACCAAACTCCAGGTAGTGAAACGAGCACACCAGTATGGGAGATGTGCATGTGTACAGTTTCAAGCAGCACCTCTTTGTGGACACTTGGAAACAGCGCTGTGAAAAAATTTCGTACGAAGCGGGATTTGGCCAAAGTTGAAAGACCTTCCAAAACCAACCCTAAAGAACTTAGCCAAACAATGAATGTTGCAATAAGCTCCTCCAGGAAAGGTGCCTCTATGACACAACCCCCGAGCAGGTAGCTACATTCTGCACAGTACAAAAGGCATATGAATTCCAGGCTGAAAACTCACTCCAGAAGGATGAAATGCATGTGTTTCTCTCTGAAAGAACACTCAGCCACCAGGCTTTTGCTTGCTACTTCAAGGTCTTTGTAGAAACGTGTGTTTTCACTGCTGGAATACGTTTTGGGATGCATTGTTTCTATCTCTTGCAAGCCTCATCTTGTTTCTTACACAATGTGGGAAAAAAAGGAGTATGTTTCCCAAATCACTAGAAATTCAGGAAAACACACACTGCATCTCTCTTGCCCAAACACGCTCTCTCACCTAATGCGTTGAGAACATTCAAGAAAGCAGAAAAGAAGGGCATTTTGCAGTGAATTTCAGACGGGCATGTACAAAAAGTCACTTCTATCGGTTGCAGAGTGCAAAAGCGTGATTGCCTTCATGCTCTCGATGAAACCCTTACATTTCCAAGTACCTCAATTAGGACTTTCCCAAAAAGATGTGTTTGCGTGTCTGTGGCGAAAGGAGCTCTAACTTGTGTATTCAGTGCTGGAGAGTGACACACTCTACACAGGCTACACAGCGTTTTGAGAGCACCAACATGCTTCACACTGAAACTGCTACAAGGTGTGTAGCATGCTGAATGAAGGCTTGTCATTTCAAAGAAAGAAGAGGAAACCAAACTCCAGGTAGTGAAACGAGCACACCAGTATGGGAGATGTGCATGTGTACAGTTTCAAGCAGCACCTCTTTGTGGACACTTTGAAACAGCGCTGTGAAAAAATTTCGTACGAAGCGGGATTTGGCCAAAGTTGAAAGACCTTCCAAAACAAACCCTAAAGAACTTAGCCAAACAATGAATGTTGCAATAAGCTCCTCCAGGAAAGGTGCCTCTATGACACAACCCCCGAGCAGGTAGCTACATTCTGCACAGTACAAAAGGCATATGAATTCCAGGCTGAAAACTCACTCCAGAAGGATGAAATGCATGTGTTTCTCTCTGAAAGAACACTCAGCCACCAGGCTTTTGCTTGCTCCTTCAAGGTCTTTGTAGAAACGTGTGTTTTCACTGTTGGAATACGTTTTGGGATGCATTGTTTCTATCTCTTGCAAGCCTCATGTTGTTTCTTACACAATGTGGGAAAACAAGGAGTATGTTTCCCAAATCACTTGAAATCCAGGAAAACACACACTGCATCTCTCTTGCCCAAACACGCTCTCTCAACTAATGCGTTGAGAACATTCAAGAAAGCAGAAAAGAAGGGCATTTTGCAGTGAATTTCAGACGGGCATGTACAAAAAGTCATTTCTATCGGTTGCAGAGTGCAAAAGCGTGATTGCCTTCATGCTCTCGATGAAACCCTTACATTTCCAAGTACCTCAATTAGGACTTTCCCAAAAAGATGTGTTTGAGTGTCTGTTGTGAAAGGAGCTCTAACTTGTGTATTCAGTGCTGGAGAGTGACACACTCTACACAGGCTACAAGGCGTTTTGAGAGCACCAACATGCTTCACACTGAAACTGCTACAAGGTGTGTGTAGCATGCTGAATGAAGGCTTGTCATTTCAAAGAAAGAAGAGGAAAACAAACTCCAGGTAGTGAAACGAGCACACCAGTATGGGAGATGTGCATGTGTACAGTTTCAAGCAGCACCTCTTTGTGGACACTTGGAAACAGCGCTGTGAAAAAATTTCGTACGAAGCGGGATTTGGCCAAAGTTGAAAGACCTTCCAAAACCAACCCTAAAGAACTTAGCCAAACAATGAATGTTGCAATAAGCTCCTCCAGGAAAGATGCCTCTATGACACAACCCCCGAGCAGGTAGCTACATTCTGCACAGTACAAAAGGCATATGAATTCCAGGCTGAAAACTCACTCCAGAAGGATGAAATGCATGTGTTTCTCTCTGAAAGAACACTTAGCCACCAGGCTTTTGCTTGCTGCTTCAAGGTCTTTCTAGAAACGTGTGTTTTCATTGCTGGAATACGTTTTGGGATGCATTGTTTCTATCTCTTGCAAGCCTCATGTTGTTTCTTACACAATGTGGGAAAACAAGGAGTATGTTTCCCAAATCACTAGAAATTCAGGAAAACACACACTGCATCTCTCTTGCCCAAACACGCTCTCTCACCTAATGCGTTGAGAACATTCAAGAAAGCAGAAAAGAAGGGCATTTTGCAGTGAATTTCAGACGGGCATGTACAAAAAGTCACTTCTATCGGTTGCAGAGTGCAAAAGCGTGATTGCCTTCATGCTCTCGATGAAACCCTTACATTTCCAAGTACCTCAATTAGGACTTTCCCAAAAAGATGTGTTTGCGTGTCTGTGGCGAAAGGAGCTCTAACTTGTGTATTCAGTGCTGGAGAGTGACACACTCTACACAGGCTACACAGCGTTTTGAGAGCACCAACATGCTTCACACTGAAACTGCTACAAGGTGTGTGTAGCATGCTGAATGAAGGCTTGTCATTTCAAAGAAAGAAGAGGAAACCAAACTCCAGGTAGTGAAACGAGCACACCAGAATGGGAGATGTGCATGTGTACAGTTTCAAGCAGCACCTCTTTGTGGACACTTTGAAACAGCGCTGTGAAAAAATTTCGTACGAAGCGGGATTTGGCCAAAGTTGAAAGACCTTCCAAAACCAACCCTAAAGAACTTAGCCAAACAATGAATGTTGCAATAAGCTCCTCCAGGAAAGGTGCCTCTATGACACAACCCCCGAGCAGGTAGCTACATTCTGCACAGTACAAAAGGCATATGAATTCCAGGCTGAAAACTCACTCCAGAAGGATGAAATGCATGTGTTTCTCTCTGAAAGAACACTCAGCCACCAGGCTTTTGCTTGCTCCTTCAAGGTCTTTCTAGAAACGTGTGTTTTCATTGCTGGAATACGTTTTGGGATGCATTGTTTCTATCTCTTGCAAGCCTCATGTTGTTTCTTACACAATGTGGGAAAACAAGGAGTATGTTTCCCAAATCACTTGAAATCCAGGAAAACACACAGTGCATCTCTCTTGCCCAAACACGCTCTCTCACCTAATGCGTTGAGAACATTCAAGAAAGCAGAAAAGAAGGGCATTTTGCAGTGAATTTCAGACGGGCATGTACAAAAAGTCATTTCTATCGGTTGCAGAGTGCAAAAGCGTGATTGCCTTCATGCTCTCGATGAAACCCTTACATTTCCAAGTACCTCAATTAGGACTTTCCCAAAAAGATGTGTTTGAGTGTCTGTTGTGAAAGGAGCTCTAACTTGTGTATTCAGTGCTGGAGAGTGACACACTCTACACAGGCTACAAGGCGTTTTGAGAGCACCAACATGCTTCACACTGAAACTGCTACAAGGTGTGTGTAGCATGCTGAATGAAGGCTTGTCATTTCAAAGAAAGAAGAGGAAACCAAACTCCAGGTAGTGAAACGAGCACACCAGTATGGGAGATGTGCATGTGTACAGTTTCAAGCAGCACCTCTTTGTGGACACTTGGAAACAGCGCTGTGAAAAAATTTCGTACGAAGCGGGATTTGGCCAAAGTTGAAAGACCTTCCAAAACCAACCCTAAAGAACTTAGCCAAACAATGAATGTTGCAATAAGCTCCTCCAGGAAAGGTGCCTCTATGACACAACCCCCGAGCAGGTAGCTACATTCTGCACAGTACAAAAGGCATATGAATTCCAGGCTGAAAACTCACTCCAGAAGGATGAAATGCATGTGTTTCTCTCTGAAAGAACACTCAGCCACCAGGCTTTTGCTTGCTGCTTCAAGGTCTTTCTAGAAACGTGTGTTTTCATTGCTGGAATACGTTTTGGGATGCATTGTTTCTATCTCTTGCATGCCTCATATTGTTTCTTACAAAATGTGGGAAAACAAGGAGTATGTTTCCCAAATCACTAGAAATTCAGGAAAACACACAGTGCATCTCTCTTGCCCAAACACGCTCTCTCACCTAATGCGTTGAGAACATTCAAGAAAGCAGAAAAGAAGGGCATTTTGCACTGAGTTTCAGACGGGCATGTACAAAAAGTCATTTCTATCGGTTGCAGAGTGCAAAAGCGTGATTGCCTTCATGCTCTCGATGAAACCCTTACATTTCCAAGTACCTCAATTAGGACTTTCCCAAAAAGATGTGTTTTAGTGTCTGTTGTGAAAGGAGCTCTAACTTGTGTATTCAGTGCTGGAGAGTGACACACTCTACACAGGCTACAAGGCGTTTTGAGAGCACCAACATGCTTCACACTGAAACTGCTACAAGGTGTGTGTAGCATGCTGAATGAAGGCTTGTCATTTCAAAGAAAGAAGAGGAAACCAAACTCCAGGTAGTGAAACGAGCACACCAGTATGGGAGATGTGCATGTGTACAGTTTCAAGCAGCACCTCTTTGTGGACACTTGGAAACAGCGCTGTGAAAAAATTTCGTACGAAGCGGGATTTGGCCAAAGTTGAAAGACCTTCCAAAACCAACCCTAAAGAACTTAGCCAAACAATGAATGTTGCAATAAGCTCCTCCAGGAAAGGTGCCTCTATGACACAACCCCCGAGCAGGTAGCTACATTCTGCACAGTACAAAAGGCATATGAATTCCAGGCTGAAAACTCACTCCAGAAGGATGAAATGCATGTGTTTCTCTCTGAAAGAACACTCAGCCACCAGGCTTTTGCTTGCTACTTCAAGGTCTTTGTAGAAACGTGTGTTTTCACTGCTGGAATACGTTTTGGGATGCATTGTTTCTATCTCTTGCAAGCCTCATGTTGTTTCTTACACAATGTGGGAAAAAAAGGACTATGTTTCCCAAATCACTTGAAATCCAGGAAAACACACACTGCATCTCCATTGCTCAAACACGCTCTCTCAACAAATGCGTTGAGAACATTCAAGAAAGCAGAAAAGAAGGGCATTTTGCAGTGAATTTCAGACGGGCATGTACAAAAAGTCATTTCTATCGGTTGCAGAGTGCAAAAGCGTGATTGCCTTCATGCTCTCGATGAAACCCTTACATTTCCAAGTACCTCAATTAGGACTTTCCCAAAAAGATGTGTTTGAGTGTCTGTTGTGAAAGGAGCTCTAACTTGTGTATTCAGTGCTGGAGAGTGACACACTCTACACAGGCTACAAGGCGTTTTGAGAGCACCAACATGCTTCACACTGAAACTGCTACAAGGTGTGTGTAGCATGCTGAATGAAGGCTTGTCATTTCAAAGAAAGAAGAGGAAACCAAACTCCAGGTAGTGAAACGAGCACACCAGTATGGGAGATGTGCATGTGTACAGTTTCAAGCAGCACCTCTTTGTGGACACTTGGAAACAGCGCTGTGAAAAAATTTCGTACGAAGCGGGATTTGGCCAAAGTTGAAAGACCTTCCAAAACCAACCCTAAAGAACTTAGCCAAACAATGAATGTTGCAATAAGCTCCTCCAGGAAAGGTGCCTCTATGACACAACCCCCGAGCAGGTAGCTACATTCTGCACAGTACAAAAGGCATATGAATTCCAGGCTGAAAACTCACTCCAGAAGGATGAAATGCATGTGTTTCTCTCTGAAAGAACACTCAGCCACCAGGCTTTTGCTTGCTACTTCAAGGTCTTTGTAGAAACGTGTGTTTTCACTGCTGGAATACGTTTTGGGATGCATTGTTTCTATCTCTTGCAAGCCTCATGTTGTTTCTTACACAATGTGGGAAAAAAAGGACTATGTTTCCCAAATCACTTGAAATCCAGGAAAACACACACTGCATCTCCATTGCTCAAACACGCTCTCTCAACAAATGCGTTGAGAACATTCAAGAAAGCAGAAAAGAAGGGCATTTTGCAGTGAATTTCAGACGGGCATGTACAAAAAGTCATTTCTATCGGTTGCAGAGTGCAAAAGCGTGATTGCCTTCATGCTCTCGATGAAACCCTTACATTTCCAAGTACCTCAATTAGGACTTTCCCAAAAAGATGTGTTTGAGTGTCTGTTGTGAAAGGAGCTCTAACTTGTGTATTCAGTGCTGGAGAGTGACACACTCTACACAGGCTACAAGGCGTTTTGAGAGCACCAACATGCTTCACACTGAAACTGCTACAAGGTGTGTGTAGCATGCTGAATGAAGGCTTGTCATTTCAAAGAAAGAAGAGGAAACCAAACTCCAGGTAGTGAAACGAGCACACCAGAATGGGAGATGTGCATGTGTACAGTTTCAAGCAGCACCTCTTTGTGGACACTTTGAAACAGCGCTGTGAAAAAATTTCGTACGAAGCGGGATTTGGCCAAAGTTGAAAGACCTTCCAAAACCAACCCTAAAGAACTTAGCCAAACAATGAATGTTGCAATAAGCTCCTCCAGGAAAGGTGCCTCTATGACACAACCCCCGAGCAGGTAGCTACATTCTGCACAGTACAAAAGGCATATGAATTCCAGGCTGAAAACTCACTCCAGAAGGATGAAATGCATGTGTTTCTCTCTGAAAGAACACTCAGCCACCAGGCTTTTGCTTGCTCCTTCAAGGTCTTTCTAGAAACGTGTGTTTTCATTGCTGGAATACGTTTTGGGATGCATTGTTTCTATCTCTTGCAAGCCTCATGTTGTTTCTTACACAATGTGGGAAAACAAGGAGTATGTTTCCCAAATCACTTGAAATCCAGGAAAACACACAGTGCATCTCTCTTGCCCAAACACGCTCTCTCACCTAATGCGTTGAGAACATTCAAGAAAGCAGAAAAGAAGGGCATTTTGCAGTGAATTTCAGACGGGCATGTACAAAAAGTCATTTCTATCGGTTGCAGAGTGCAAAAGCGTGATTGCCTTCATGCTCTCGATGAAACCCTTACATTTCCAAGTACCTCAATTAGGACTTTCCCAAAAAGATGTGTTTGAGTGTCTGTTGTGAAAGGAGCTCTAACTTGTGTATTCAGTGCTGGAGAGTGACACACTCTACACAGGCTACAAGGCGTTTTGAGAGCACCAACATGCTTCACACTGAAACTGCTACAAGGTGTGTGTAGCATGCTGAATGAAGGCTTGTCATTTCAAAGAAAGAAGAGGAAACCAAACTCCAGGTAGTGAAACGAGCACACCAGTATGGGAGATGTGCATGTGTACAGTTTCAAGCAGCACCTCTTTGTGGACACTTGGAAACAGCGCTGTGAAAAAATTTCGTACGAAGCGGGATTTGGCCAAAGTTGAAAGACCTTCCAAAACCAACCCTAAAGAACTTAGCCAAACAATGAATGTTGCAATAAGCTCCTCCAGGAAAGGTGCCTCTATGACACAACCCCCGAGCAGGTAGCTACATTCTGCACAGTACAAAAGGCATATGAATTCCAGGCTGAAAACTCACTCCAGAAGGATGAAATGCATGTGTTTCTCTCTGAAAGAACACTCAGCCACCAGGCTTTTGCTTGCTGCTTCAAGGTCTTTCTAGAAACGTGTGTTTTCATTGCTGGAATACGTTTTGGGATGCATTGTTTCTATCTCTTGCATGCCTCATATTGTTTCTTACACAATGTGGGAAAACAAGGAGTATGTTTCCCAAATCACTAGAAATTCAGGAAAACACACAGTGCATCTCTCTTGCCCAAACACGCTCTCTCACCTAATGCGTTGAGAACATTCAAGAAAGCAGAAAAGAAGGGCATTTTGCACTGAGTTTCAGACGGGCATGTACAAAAAGTCATTTCTATCGGTTGCAGAGTGCAAAAGCGTGATTGCCTTCATGCTCTCGATGAAACCCTTACATTTCCAAGTACCTCAATTAGGACTTTCCCAAAAAGATGTGTTTTAGTGTCTGTTGTGAAAGGAGCTCTAACTTGTGTATTCAGTGCTGGAGAGTGACACACTCTACACAGGCTACAAGGCGTTTTGAGAGCACCAACATGCTTCACACTGAAACTGCTACAAGGTGTGTGTAGCATGCTGAATGAAGGCTTGTCATTTCAAAGAAAGAAGAGGAAACCAAACTCCAGGTAGTGAAACGAGCACACCAGTATGGGAGATGTGCATGTGTACAGTTTCAAGCAGCACCTCTTTGTGGACACTTGGAAACAGCGCTGTGAAAAAATTTCGTACGAAGCGGGATTTGGCCAAAGTTGAAAGACCTTCCAAAACCAACCCTAAAGAACTTAGCCAAACAATGAATGTTGCAATAAGCTCCTCCAGGAAAGGTGCCTCTATGACACAACCCCCGAGCAGGTAGCTACATTCTGCACAGTACAAAAGGCATATGAATTCCAGGCTGAAAACTCACTCCAGAAGGATGAAATGCATGTGTTTCTCTCTGAAAGAACACTCAGCCACCAGGCTTTTGCTTGCTACTTCAAGGTCTTTGTAGAAACGTGTGTTTTCACTGCTGGAATACGTTTTGGGATGCATTGTTTCTATCTCTTGCAAGCCTCATCTTGTTTCTTACACAATGTGGGAAAAAAAGGACTATGTTTCCCAAATCACTTGAAATCCAGGAAAACACACACTGCATCTCCATTGCTCAAACACGCTCTCTCAACAAATGCGTTGAGAACATTCAAGAAAGCAGAAAAGAAGGGCATTTGGCAGTGAATTTCAGACGGGCATGTACAAAAAGTCATTTCTATCGGTTGCAGAGTGCAAAAGCGTGATTGCCTTCATGCTCTCGATGAAACCCTTACATTTCCAAGTACCTCAATTAGGACTTTCCCAAAAAGATGTGTTTGAGTGTCTGTTGTGAAAGGAGCTCTAACTTGTGTATTCAGTGCTGGAGAGTGACACACTCTACACAGGCTACAAGGCGTTTTGAGAGCACCAACATGCTTCACACTGAAACTGCTACAAGGTGTGTGTAGCATGCTGAATGAAGGCTTGTCATTTCAAAGAAAGAAGAGGAAACCAAACTCCAGGTAGTGAAACGAGCACACCAGTATGGGAGATGTGCATGTGTACAGTTTCAAGCAGCACCTCTTTGTGGACACTTGGAAACAGCGCTGTGAAAAAATTTCGTACGAAGCGGGATTTGGCCAAAGTTGAAAGACCTTCCAAAACCAACCCTAAAGAACTTAGCCAAACAATGAATGTTGCAATAAGCTCCTCCAGGAAAGGTGCCTCTATGACACAACCCCCGAGCAGGTAGCTACATTCTGCACAGTACAAAAGGCATATGAATTCCAGGCTGAAAACTCACTCCAGAAGGATGAAATGCATGTGTTTCTCTCTGAAAGAACACTCAGCCACCAGGCTTTTGCTTGCTCCTTCAAGGTCTTTGTAGAAATGTGTGTTTTCAATGCTGGAATACGTTTTGGGATGCATTGTTTCTATCTCTTGCAAGCCTCATGTTGTTTCTTACACAATGTGGGAAAACAAGGAGTATGTTTCCCAAATCACTTGAAATCCAGGAAAACACACACTGCATCTCTCTTGCCCAAACACGCTCTGTCACCTAATGCGTTGAGAACATTCATGAAAGCAGAAAAGAAGGGCATTTTGCACTGAATTTCAGACGGGCATGTACAAAAAGTCATTTCTATCGGTTGCAGAGTGCAAAAGCGTGATTGCCTTCATGCTCTCGATGAAACCCTTACATTTCCAAGTACCTCAATTAGGACTTTCCCAAAAAGATGTGTTTGAGTGTCTGTTGTGAAAGGAGCTCTAACTTGTGTATTCAGTGCTGGAGAGTGACACACTCTACACAGGCTACAAGGCGTTTTGAGAGCACCAACATGCTTCACACTGAAACTGCTACAAGGTGTGTGTAGCATGCTGAATGAAGGCTTGTCATTTCAAAGAAAGAAGAGGAAACCAAACTCCACGTAGTGAAACGAGCACACCAGAATGGGAGATGTGCATGTGTACAGTTTCAAGCAGCACCTCTTTGTGGACACTTGGAAACAGCGCTGTGAAAAAATTTCGTACGAAGCGGGATTTGGCCAAAGTTGAAAGACCTTCCAAAACCAACCCTAAAGAACTTAGCCAAACAATGAATGTTGCAATAAGCTCCTCCAGGAAAGGTGCCTCTATGACACAACCCCCGAGCAGGTAGCTACATTCTGCACAGTACAAAAGGCATATGAATTCCAGGCTGAAAACTCACTCCAGAAGGATGAAATGCATGTGTTTCTCTCTGAAAGAACACTCAGCCACCAGGCTTTTGCTTGCTCCTTCAAGGTCTTTGTAGAAACGTGTGTTTTCACTGCTGGAATACGTTTTGGGATGCATTGTTTCTATCTCTTGCAAGCCTCATGTTGTTTCTTACATAATGTGGGAAAACAAGGAGTATGTTTCCCAAATCACTTGAAATCCAGGAAAACACACACTGCATCTCTCTTGCTCAAACACGCTCTCTCAACTAATGCGTTGAGAACATTCAAGAAAGCAGAAAAGAAGGGCATTTTGCAGTGAATTTCAGACGGGCATGTACAAAAAGTCATTTCTATCGGTTGCAGAGTGCAAAAGCGTGATTGCCTTCATGCTCTCGATGAAACCCTTACATTTCCAAGTACCTCAATTAGGACTTTCCCAAAAAGATGTGTTTGAGTGTCTGTTGTGAAAGGAGCTCTAACTTGTGTATTCAGTGCTGGAGAGTGACACACTCTACACAGGCTACAAGGCGTTTTGAGAGCACCAACATGCTTCACACTGAAACTGCTACAAGGTGTGTGTAGCATGCTGAATGAAGGCTTGTCATTTCAAAGAAAGAAGAGGAAACCAAACTCCAGGTAGTGAAAAGAGCACACCAGTATGGGAGATGTGCATGTGTACAGTTTCAAGCAGCACCTCTTTGTGGACACTTGGAAACAGCGCTGTGAAAAAATTTCGTACGAAGCGGGATTTGGCCAAAGTTGAAAGACCTTCCAAAACCAACCCTAAAGAACTTAGCCAAACAATGAATGTTGCAATAAGCTCCTCCAGGAAAGGTGCCTCTATGACACAACCCCCGAGCAGGTAGCTACATTCTGCACAGTACAAAAGGCATATGAATTCCAGGCTGAAAACTCACTCCAGAAGGATGAAATGCATGTGTTTCTCTCTGAAAGAACACTCAGCCACCAGGCTTTTGCTTGCTCCTTCAAGGTCTTTCTAGAAACGTGTGTTTTCATTGCTGGAATACGTTTTGGGATGCATTGTTTCTATCTCTTGCAAGCCTCATGTTGTTTCTTACACAATGTGGGAAAACAAGGAGTATGTTTCCCAAATCACTAGAAATTCAGGAAAACACACAGTGCATCTCTCTTGCCCAAACACGCTCTCTCACCTAATGCGTTGAGAACATTCAAGAAAGCAGAAAAGAAGGGCATTTTGCAGTGAATTTCAGAAGGGCATGTACAAAAAGTCATTTCTATCGGTTGCAGAGTGCAAAAGCGTGATTGCCTTCATGCTCTCGATGAAACCCTTACATTTCCAAGTACCTCAATTAGGACTTTCCCAAAAAGATGTGTTTGAGTGTCTGTTGTGAAAGGAGCTCTATCTTGTGTATTCAGTGCTGGAGAGTGACACACTCTACACAGGCTACAAGGCGTTTGGAGAGCACCAACATGCTTCACACTGAAACTGCTACAAGGTGTGTGTAGCATGCTGAATGAAGGCTTGTCATTTCAAAGAAAGAAGAGGAAACCAAACTCCAGGTAGTGAAACGAGCACACCAGTATGGGAGATGTGCATGTGTACAGTTTCAAGCAGCACCTCTTTGTGGACACTTGGAAACAGCGCTGTGAAAAAATTTCGTACGAAGCGGGATTTGGCCAAAGTTGAAAGACCTTCCAAAACCAACCCTAAAGAACTTAGCCAAACAATGAATGTTGCAATAAGCTCCTCCAGGAAAGGTGCCTCTATGACACAACCCCCGAGCAGGTAGCTACATTCTGCACAGTACAAAAGGCATATGAATTCCAGGCTGAAAACTCACTCCAGAAGGATGAAATGCATGTGTTTCTCTCTGAAAGAACACTCAGCCACCAGGCTTTTGCTTGCTCCTTCAAGGTCTTTGTAGAAACGTGTGTTTTCATTGCTGGAATACGTTTTGGGATGCATTGTTTCTATCTCTTGCAAGCCTCATGTTGTTTCTTACACAATGTGGGAAAACAAAGAGTATGTTTCCCAAATCACTAGAAATTCAGGAAAACACACAGTGCATCTCTCTTGCCCAAACACGCTCTCTCACCTAATGCGTTGAGAACATTCAAGAAAGCAGAAAAGAAGGGCATTTTGCAGTGAATTTCAGACGGGCATGTACAAAAAGTCATTTCTATCGGTTGCAGAGTGCAAAAGCGTGATTGCCTTCATGCTCTCGATGAAACCCTTACATTTCCAAGTACCTCAATTAGGACTTTCCCAAAAAGATGTGTTTGAGTGTCTGTTGTGAAAGGAGCTCTATCTTGTGTATTCAGTGCTGGAGAGTGACACACTCTACACAGGCTACAAGGCGTTTTGAGAGCACCAACATGCTTCACACTGAAACTGCTACAAGGTGTGTGTAGCATGCTGAATGAAGGCTTGTCATTTCAAAGAAAGAAGAGGAAACCAAACTCCAGGTAGTGAAACGAGCACACCAGTATGGGAGATGTGCATGTGTACAGTTTCAAGCAGCACCTCTTTGTGGACACTTGGAAACAGCGCTGTGAAAAAATTTCGTACGAAGCGGGATTTGGCCAAAGTTGAAAGACCTTCCAAAACCAACCCTAAAGAACTTAGCCAAACAATGAATGTTGCAATAAGCTCCTCCAGGAAAGGTGCCTCTATGACACAACCCCCGAGCAGGTAGCTACATTCTGCACAGTACAAAAGGCATATGAATTCCAGGCTGAAAACTCACTCCAGAAGGATGAAATGCATGTGTTTCTCTCTGAAAGAACACTCAGCCACCAGGCTTTTGCTTGCTCCTTCAAGGTCTTTGTAGAAACGTGTGTTTTCATTGCTGGAATACGTTTTGGGATGCATTGTTTCTATCTCTTGCAAGCCTCATGTTGTTTCTTACACAATGTGGGAAAACAAGGACTATGTTTCCCAAATCACTTGAAATTCAGGAAAACACACACTGCATCTCTCTTGCTCAAACACGCTCTCTTAACTAATGCGTTGAGAACATTCAAGAAAGCAGAAAAGAAGGGCATTTTGCAGTGAATTTCAGACGGGCATGTACAAAAAGTCATTTCTATCGGTTGCAGAGTGCAAAAGCGTGATTGCCTTCATGCTCTCGATGAAACCCTTACATTTCCAAGTACCTCAATTAGGACTTTCCCAAAAAGATGTGTTTGAGTGTCTGTTGTGAAAGGAGCTCTAACTTGTGTATTCAGTGCTGGAGAGTGACACACTCTACACAGGCTACAAGGCGTTTTGAGAGCACCAACATGCTTCACACTGAAACTGCTACAAGGTGTGTGTAGCATGCTGAATGAAGGCTTGTCATTTCAAAGAAAGAAGAGGAAACCAAACTCCAGGTAGTGAAACGAGCACACCAGTATGGGAGATGTGCATGTGTACAGTTTCAAGCAGCACCTCTTTGTGGACACTTGGAAACAGCGCTGTGAAAAAATTTCGTACGAAGCGGGATTTGGCCAAAGTTGAAAGACCTTCCAAAACCAACCCTAAAGAACTTAGCCAAACAATGAATGTTGCAATAAGCTCCTCCAGGAAAGGTGCCTCTATGACACAACCCCCGAGCAGGTAGCTACATTCTGCACAGTACAAAAGGCATATGAATTCCAGGCTGAAAACTCACTCCAGAAGGATGAAATGCATGTGTTTCTCTCTGAAAGAACACTCAGCCACCAGGCTTTTGCTTGCTGCTTCAAGGTCTTTCTAGAAACGTGTGTTTTCATTGCTGGAATACGTTTTGGGATGCATTGTTTCTATCTCTTGCATGCCTCATGTTGTTTCTTACACAATGTGGGAAAACAAGGAGTATGTTTCCCAAATCACTAGAAATTCAGGAAAACACACAGTGCATCTCTCTTGCCCAAACACGCTCTCTCACCTAATGCGTTGAGAACATTCAAGAAAGCAGAAAAGAAGGGCATTTTGCAGTGAATTTCAGACGGGCATGTACAAAAAGTCATTTCTATCGGTTGCAGAGTGCAAAAGCGTGATTGCCTTCATGCTCTCGATGAAACCCTTACATTTCCAAGTACCTCAATTAGGACTTTCCCAAAAAGATGTGTTTGAGTGTCTGTTGTGAAAGGAGCTCTAACTTGTGTATTCAGTGCTGGAGAGTGACACACTCTACACAGGCTACAAGGCGTTTTGAGAGCACCAACATGCTTCACACTGAAACTGCTACAAGGTGTGTGTAGCATGCTGAATGAAGGCTTGTCATTTCAAAGAAAGAAGAGGAAACCAAACTGCAGGTAGTGAAACGAGCACACCAGTATGGGAGATGTGCATGTGTACAGTTTCAAGCAGCACCTCTTTGTGGACACTTGGAAACAGCGCTGTGAAAAAATTTCTTACGAAGCGGGATTTGGCCAAAGTTGAAAGACCTTCCAAAACCAACCCTAAAGAACTTAGCCAAACAATGAATGTTGCAATAAGCTCCTCCAGGAAAGGTGCCTCTATGACACAACCCCCGAGCAGGTAGCTACATTCTGCACAGTACAAAAGGCATATGAATTCCAGGCTGAAAACTCACTCCAGAAGGATGAAATGCATGTGTTTCTCTCTGAAAGAACACTCAGCCACCAGGCTTTTGCTTGCTTCTTCCAGGTCTTTGTAGAAACGTGTGTTTTCACTGTTGGAATACGTTTTAGGATGCATTGTTTCTATCTCTTGCAAGCCTCATGTTGTTTCTTACACAATGTGGGAAAACAAGGAGTATGTTTCCCAAATCACTTGAAATCCAGGAAAACACACACTGCATCTCTCTTGCTCAAACGCTCTCTCAACTAATGCGTTGAGAACATTCAAGAAAGCAGAAAAGAAGGGCATTTTGCAGTGAATTTCAGACGGGCATGTACAAAAAGTCATTTCTATCGGTTGCAGAGTGCAAAAGCGTGATTGCCTTCATGCTCTCGATGAAACCCTTACATTTCCAAGTACCTCAATTAGGACTTTCCCAAAAAGATGTGTTTGAGTGTCTGATGTGAAAGGAGCTCTAACTTGTGTATTCAGTGCTGGAGAGTGACACACTCTACACAGGCTACAAGGCGTTTTGAGAGCACCAACATGCTTCACACTGAAACTGCTACAAGGTGTGTGTAGCATGCTGAATGAAGGCTTGTCATTTCAAAGAAAGAAGAGGAAACCAAACTCCAGGTAGTGAAACGAGCACACCAGTATGGGAGATGTGCATGTGTACAGTTTCAAGCAGCACCTCTTTGTGGACACTTGGAAACAGCGCTGTGAAAAAATTTCGTATGAAGCGGGATTTGGCCAAAGTTGAAAGACCTTCCAAAACCAACCCTAAAGAACTTAGCCAAACAATGAATGTTGCAATAAGCTCCTCCAGGAAAGGTGCCTCTATGACACAACCCCCGAGCAGGTAGCTACATTCTGCACAGTACAAAAGGCATATGAATTCCAGGCTGAAAACTCACTCCAGAAGGATGAAATGCATGTGTTTCTCTCTGAAAGAACACTCAGCCACCAGGCTTTTGCTTGCTCCTTCAAGGTCTTTCTAGAAACGTGTGTTTTCATTGCTGGAATACGTTTTGGGATGCATTGTTTCTATCTCTTGCAAGCCTCATGTTGTTTCTTACACAATGTGGGAAAACAAGGAGTATGTTTCCCAAATCACTTGAAATTCAGGAAAACACACAGTGCATCTCTCTTGCCCAAACACGCTCTCTCACCTAATGCGTTGAGAACATTCAAGAAAGCAGAAAAGAAGGGCATTTTGCAGTGAATTTCAGACGGGCATGTACAAAAAGTCATTTCTATCGGTTGCAGAGTGCAAAAGCGTGATTGCCTTCATGCTCTCGATGAAATCCTTACATTTCCAAGTACCGCAAT
This sequence comes from Miniopterus natalensis, assembly GCF_054644295.1. NCBI lineage: Eukaryota > Metazoa > Chordata > Mammalia > Chiroptera > Miniopteridae > Miniopterus > Miniopterus natalensis. The sequence continues at coordinate 33,495,933 of NC_142090.1, forward strand.
TAGGACTTTCCCAAAAAGATGTGTTTGAGTGTCTGTTGTGAAAGGAGCTCTATCTTGTATATTCAGTGCTGGAGAGTGACACACTATACACAGGCTACAAGGCGTTTTGAGAGCACCAACATGCTTCACACTGAAACTGCTACAAGGTGTGTGTAGCATGCTGAATGAAGGCTTGTCATTTCAAAGAAAGAAGAGGAAACCAAACTCCAGGTAGTGAAACGAGCACACCAGTATGGGAGATGTGCATGTGTACAGTTTCAAGCAGCACCTCTTTGTGGACACTTGGAAACAGCGCTGTGAAAAAATTTCGTACGAAGCGGGATTTGGCCAAAGTTGAAAGACCTTCCAAAACCAACCCTAAAGAACTTAGCCAAACAATGAATGTTGCAATAAGCTCCTCCAGGAAAGGTGCCTCTATGACACAACCCCCGAGCAGGTAGCTACATTCTGCACAGTACAAAAGGCATATGAATTCCAGGCTGAAAACTCACTCTAGAAGGATGAAATGCATGTGTTTCTCTCTGAAAGAACACTCAGCCACCAGGCTTTTGCTTGCTCCTTCAAGGTCTTTGTAGAAACGTGTGTTTTCACTGTTGGAATACGTTTTGGGATGCATTGTTTCTATCTCTTGCAAGCCTCATGTTGTTTCTTACACAATGTGGGAAAACAAGGAGTATGTTTCCCAAATCACTTGAAATCCAGGAAAACACACAGTGCATCTCTCTTGCCCAAACACGCTCTCTCAACTAATGCGTTGAGAACATTCAAGAAAGCAGAAAAGAAGGGCATTTTGCAGTGAATTTCAGACGGTCATGTACAAAAAGTCATTTCTATCGGTTGCAGAGTGCAAAAGCGTGATTGCCTTCATGCTCTCGATGAAACCCTTACATTTCCAAGTACCTCAATTAGGACTTTCCCAAAAAGATGTGTTTGTGTGTCTGTGGCGAAAGGAGCTCTATCTTGTATATTCAGTGCTGGAGAGTGACACACTCTACACAGGCTACAAGGCGTTTTGAGAGCACCAACATGCTTCACACTGAAACTGCTACAAGGTGTGTGTAGCATGCTGAATGAAGGCTTGTCATTTCAAAGAAAGAAGAGGAAACCAAACTCCAGGTAGTGAAACGAGCACACCAGTATGGGAGATGTGCATGTGTACAGTTTCAAGCAGCACCTCTTTGTGGACACTTGGAAACAGCGCTGTGAAAAAATTTCGTACTAAGCGGGATTTGGCCAAAGTTGAAAGACCTTCCAAAACCAACCCTAAAGAACTTAGCCAAACAATGAATGTTGCAATAAGCTCCTCCAGGAAAGGTGCCTCTATGACACAACCCCCGAGCAGGTAGCTACATTCTGCACAGTACAAAAGGCATATGAATTCCAGGCTGAAAACTCACTCCAGAAGGATGAAATGCATGTGTTTCTCTCTGAAAGAACACTCAGCCACCAGGCTTTTGCTTGCTCCTTCAAGGTCTTTGTAGAAACGTGTGTTTTCACTGTTGGAATACGTTTTGGGATGCATTGTTTCTATCTCTTGCAAGCCTCATGTTGTTTCTTACACAATGTGGGAAAACAAGGAGTATGTTTCCCAAATCACTTGAAATCCAGGAAAACACACACTGCATCTCTCTTGCCCAAACACGCTCTCTCAACTAATGCGTTGAGAACATTCAAGAAAGCAGAAAAGAAGGGCATTTTGCAGTGAATTTCAGACGGGCATGTACAAAAAGTCATTTCTATCGGTTGCAGAGTGCAAAAGCGTGATTGCCTTCATGCTCTCGATGAAACCCTTACATTTCCAAGTACCTCAATTAGGACTTTCCCAAAAAGATGTGTTTGAGTGTCTGTTGTGAAAGGAGCTCTAACTTGTGTATTCAGTGCTGGAGAGTGACACACTCTACACAGGCTACAAGGCGTTTTGAGAGCACCAACATGCTTCACACTGAAACTGCTACAAGGTGTGTGTAGCATGCTGAATGAAGGCTTGTCATTTCAAAGAAAGAAGAGGAAACCAAACTCCAGGTAGTGAAACGAGCACACCAGTATGGGAGATGTGCATGTGTACAGTTTCAAGCAGCACCTCTTTGTGGACACTTGGAAACAGCGCTGTGAAAAAATTTCGTACGAAGCGGGATTTGGCCAAAGTTGAAAGACCTTCCAAAACCAACCCTAAAGAACTTAGCCAAACAATGAATGTTGCAATAAGCTCCTCCAGGAAAAATGCCTCTATGACACAACCCCCGAGCAGGTAGCTACATTCTGCACAGTACAAAAGGCATATGAATTCCAGGCTGAAAACTCACTCCAGAAGGATGAAATGCATGTGTTTCTCTCTGAAAGAACACTCAGCCACCAGGCTTTTGCTTGCTCCTTCAAGGTCTTTGTAGAAACGTGTGTTTTCATTGCTGGAATACGTTTTGGGATGCATTGTTTCTATCTCTTGCAAGCCTCATGTTGTTTCTTACACAATGTGGGAAAACAAGGAGTATGTTTCCCAAATCACTAGAAATTCAGGAAAACACACACTGCATCTCTCTTTCCCAAACACGCTCTCTCACCTAATGCGTTGAGAACATTCAAGAAAGCAGAAAAGAAGGGCATTTTGCAGTGAATTTCAGACGGGCATGTACAAAAAGTCATTTCTATCGGTTGCAGAGTGCAAAAGCGTGATTGCCTTCATGCTCTCGATGAAACCCTTACATTTCCAAGTACCTCAATTAGGACTTTCCCAAAAAGATGTGTTTGAGTGTCTGTTGTGAAAGGAGCTCTAACTTGTGTATTCAGTGCTGGAGAGTGACACACTCTACACAGGCTACAAGGCGTTTTGAGAGCACCAACATGCTTCACACTGAAACTGCTACAAGGTGTGTGTAGCATGCTGAATGAAGGCTTGTCATTTCAAAGAAAGAAGAGGAAACCAAACTCCAGGTAGTGAAACGAGCACACCAGAATGGGAGATGTGCATGTGTACAGTTTCAAGCAGCACCTCTTTGTGGACACTTGGAAACAGCGCTGTGAAAAAATTTCGTACGAAGCGGGATTTGGCCAAAGATGAAAGTCCTTCCAAAACCAACCCTAAAGAACTTAGCCAAACAATGAATGTTGCAATAAGCTCCTCCAGGAAAGGTGCCTCTATGACACAACCCCCGAGCAGGTAGCTACATTCTGCACAGTACAAAAGGCATATGAATTCCAGGCTGAAAACTCACTCCAGAAGGATGAAATGCATGTGTTTCTCTCTGAAAGAACACTCAGCCACCAGGCTTTTGCTTGCTCCTTCAAGGTCTTTGTAGAAACGTGTGTTTTCACTGTTGGAATACGTTTTGGGATGCATTGTTTCTATCTCTTGCAAGCCTCATGTTGTTTCTTACACAATGTGGGAAAACAAGGAGTATGTTTCCCAAATCACTTGAAATCCAGGAAAACACACACTGCATCTCTCTTGCCCAAACACGCTCTCTCAACTAATGCGTTGAGAACATTCAAGAAAGCAGAAAAGAAGGGCATTTTGCAGTGAATTTCAGACGGGCATGTACAAAAAGTCATTTCTATCGGTTGCAGAGTGCAAAAGCGTGATTGCCTTCATGCTCTCGATGAAACCCTTACATTTCCAAGTACCTCAATTAGGACTTTCCCAAAAAGATGTGTTTGAGTGTCTGTTGTGAAAGGAGCTCTAACTTGTGTATTCAGTGCTGGAGAGTGACACACTCTACACAGGCTACAAGGCGTTTTGAGAGCACCAACATGCTTCACACTGAAACTGCTACAAGGTGTGTGTAGCATGCTGAATGAAGGCTTGTCATTTCAAAGAAAGAAGAGGAAACCAAACTCCAGGTAGTGAAACGAGCACACCAGTATGGGAGATGTGCATGTGTACAGTTTCAAGCAGCACCTCTTTGTGGACACTTGGAAACAGCGCTGTGAAAAAATTTCGTACGAAGCGGGATTTGGCCAAAGTTGAAAGACCTTCCAAAACCAACCCTAAAGAACTTAGCCAAACAATGAATGTTGCAATAAGCTCCTCCAGGAAAGGTGCCTCTATGACACAACCCCCGAGCAGGTAGCTACATTCTGCACAGTACAAAAGGCATATGAATTCCAGGCTGAAAACTCACTCCAGAAGGATGAAATGCATGTGTTTCTCTCTGAAAGAACACTCAGCCACCAGGCTTTTGCTTGCTCCTTCAAGGTCTTTGTAGAAACGTGTGTTTTCATTGCTGGAATACGTTTTGGGATGCATTGTTTCTATCTCTTGCAAGCCTCATGTTGTTTCTTACACAATGTGGGAAAACAAGGAGTATGTTTCCCAAATCACTAGAAATTCAGGAAAACACACACTGCATCTCTCTTGCCCAAACACGCTCTCTCACCTAATGCGTTGAGAACATTCAAGAAAGCAGAAAAGAAGGGCATTTTGCAGTGAATTTCAGACGGGCATGTACAAAAAGTCATTTCTATCGGTTGCAGAGTGCAAAAGCGTGATTGCCTTCATGCTCTCGATGAAACCCTTACATTTCCAAGTACCTCAATTAGGACTTTCCCAAAAAGATGTGTTTGAGTGTCTGTTGTGAAAGGAGCTCTAACTTGTGTATTCAGTGCTGGAGAGTGACACACTCTACACAGGCTACAAGGCGTTTTGAGAGCACCAACATGCTTCACACTGAAACTGCTACAAGGTGTGTGTAGCATGCTGAATGAAGGCTTGTCATTTCAAAGAAAGAAGAGGAAACCAAACTCCAGGTAGTGAAACGAGCACACCAGAATGGGAGATGTGCATGTGTACAGTTTCAAGCAGCACCTCTTTGTGGACACTTGGAAACAGCGCTGTGAAAAAATTTCGTACGAAGCGGGATTTGGCCAAAGTTGAAAGACCTTCCAAAACCAACCCTAAAGAACTTAGCCAAACAATGAATGTTGCAATAAGCTCCTCCAGGAAAGGTGCCTCTATGACACAACCCCCGAGCAGGTAGCTACATTCTGCACAGTACAAAAGGCATATGAATTCCATCCTGAAAACTCACTCCAGAAGGATGAAATGCATGTGTTTCTCTCTGAAAGAACACTCAGCCACCAGGCTTTTGCTTGCTCCTTCAAGGTCTTTCTAGAAACGTGTGTTTTCACTGCTGGAATACGTTTTGGGATGCATTGTTTCTATCTCTTGCAAGCCTCATGTTGTTTCTTACATAATGTGGGAAAACAAGGAGTATGTTTCCCAAATCACTTGAAATCCAGGAAAACACACACTGCATCTCTCTTGCTCAAACACGCTCTCTCAACTAATGCGTTGAGAACATTCAAGAAAGCAGAAAAGAAGGGCATTTTGCAGTGAATTTCAGACGGGCATGTACAAAAAGTCATTTCTATCGGTTGCAGAGTGCAAAAGCGTGATTGCCTTCATGCTCTCGATGAAACCCTTACATTTCCAAGTACCTCAATTAGGACTTTCCCAAAAAGATGTGTTTGAGTGTCTGTTGTGAAAGGAGCTCTAACTTGTGTATTCAGTGCTGGAGAGTGACACACTCTACACAGGCTACAAGGCGTTTTGAGAGCACCAACATGCTTCACACTGAAACTGCTACAAGGTGTGTGTAGCATGCTGAATGAAGGCTTGTCATTTCAAAGAAAGAAGAGGAAACCAAACTCCAGGTAGTGAAACGAGCACACCAGTATGGGAGATGTGCATGTGTACAGTTTCAAGCAGCACCTCTTTGTGGACACTTGGAAACAGCGCTGTGAAAAAATTTCGTACGAAGCGGGATTTGGCCAAAGTTGAAAGACCTTCCAAAACCAACCCTAAAGAACTTAGCCAAACAATGAATGTTGCAATAAGCTCCTCCAGGAAAGGTGCCTCTATGACACAACCCCCGAGCAGGTAGCTACATTCTGCACAGTACAAAAGGCATATGAATTCCAGGCTGAAAACTCACTCCAGAAGGATGAAATGCATGTGTTTCTCTCTGAAAGAACACTCAGCCACCAGGCTTTTGCTTGCTCCTTCAAGGTCTTTCTAGAAACGTGTGTTTTCATTGCTGGAATACGTTTTGGGATGCATTGTTTCTATTTCTTGCAAGCCTCATGTTGTTTCTTACACAATGTGGGAAAACAAAGAGTATGTTTCCCAAATCACTAGAAATTCAGGAAAACACACAGTGCATCTCTCTTGCCCAAACACGCTCTCTTTACTAATGCGTTGAGAACATTCAAGAAAGCAGAAAAGAAGGGCATTTTGCAGTGAATTTCAGACGGGCATGTACAAAAAGTCATTTCTATCGGTTGCAGAGTGCAAAAGCGTGATTGCCTTCATGCTCTCGATGAAACCCTTACATTTCCAAGTACCTCAATTAGGACTTTCCCAAAAAGATGTGTTTGAGTGTCTGTTGTGAAAGGAGCTCTAACTTGTGTATTCAGTGCTGGAGAGTGACACACTCTACACAGGCTACAAGGCGTTTTGAGAGCACCAACATGCTTCACACTGAAACTGCTACAAGGTGTGTGTAGCATGCTGAATGAAGGCTTGTCATTTCAAAGAAAGAAGAGGAAACCAAACTCCAGGTAGTGAAACGAGCACACCAGTATGGGAGATGTGCATGTGTACAGTTTCAAGCAGCACCTCTTTGTGGACACTTGGAAACAGCGCTGTGAAAAAATTTCGTACGAAGCGGGATTTGGCCAAAGTTGAAAGACCTTCCAAAACCAACCCTAAAGAACTTAGCCAAACAATGAATGTTGCAATAAGCTCCTCCAGGAAAGGTGCCTCTATGACACAACCCCCGAGCAGGTAGCTACATTCTGCACAGTACAAAAGGCATATGAATTCCAGGCTGAAAACTCACTCCAGAAGGATGAAATGCATGTGTTTCTCTCTGAAAGAACACTCAGCCACCAGGCTTTTGCTTGCTGCTTCAAGGTCTTTCTAGAAACGTGTGTTTTCATTGCTGGAATACGTTTTGGGATGCATTGTTTCTATCTCTTGCATGCCTCATATTGTTTCTTACACAATGTGGGAAAACAAGGAGTATGTTTCCCAAATCACTAGAAATTCAGGAAAACACACAGTGCATCTCTCTTGCCCAAACACGCTCTCTCACCTAATGCGTTGAGAACATTCAAGAAAGCAGAAAAGAAGGGCATTTGGCACTGAATTTCAGACGGGCATGTACAAAAAGTCATTTCTATCGGTTGCAGAGTGCAAAAGCGTGATTGCCTTCATGCTCTCGATGAAACCCTTACATTTCCAAGTACCTCAATTAGGACTTTCCCAAAAAGATGTGTTTGAGTGTCTGTTGTGAAAGGAGCTCTAACTTGTGTATTCAGTGCTGGAGAGTGACACACTCTACACAGGCTACAAGGCGTTTTGAGAGCACCAACATGCTTCACACTGAAACTGCTACAAGGTGTGTGTAGCATGCTGAATGAAGGCTTGTCATTTCAAAGAAAGAAGAGGAAACCAAACTCCAGGTAGTGAAACGAGCACACCAGTATGGGAGATGTGCATGTGTACAGTTTCAAGCAGCACCTCTTTGTGGACACTTGGAAACAGCGCTGTGAAAAAATTTCGTACGAAGCGGGATTTGGCCAAAGTTGAAAGACCTTCCAAAACCAACCCTAAAGAACTTAGCCAAACAATGAATGTTGCAATAAGCTCCTCCAGGAAAGATGCCTCTATGACACAACCCCCGAGCAGGTAGCTACATTCTGCACAGTACAAAAGGCATATGAATTCCAGGCTGAAAACTCACTCCAGAAGGATGAAATGCATGTGTTTCTCTCTGAAAGAACACTCAGCCACCAGGCTTTTGCTTGCTCCTTCAAGGTCTTTGTAGAAACGTGTGTTTTCATTGCTGGAATACGTTTTGGGATGCATTGTTTCTATCTCTTGCAAGCCTCATGTTGTTTCTTACACAATGTGGGAAAACAAGGAGTATGTTTCCCAAATCACTAGAAATTCAGGAAAACACACACTGCATCTCTCTTTCCCAAACACGCTCTCTCACCTAATGCGTTGAGAACATTCAAGAAAGCAGAAAAGAAGGGCATTTTGCAGTGAATTTCAGACGGGCATGTACAAAAAGTCATTTCTATCGGTTGCAGAGTGCAAAAGCGTGATTGCCTTCATGCTCTCGATGAAACCCTTACATTTCCAAGTACCTCAATTAGGACTTTCCCAAAAAGATGTGTTTGAGTGTCTGTTGTGAAAGGAGCTCTAACTTGTGTATTCAGTGCTGGAGAGTGACACACTCTACACAGGCTACAAGGCGTTTTGAGAGCACCAACATGCTTCACACTGAAACTGCTACAAGGTGTGTGTAGCATGCTGAATGAAGGCTTGTCATTTCAAAGAAAGAAGAGGAAACCAAACTCCAGGTAGTGAAACGAGCACACCAGAATGGGAGATGTGCATGTGTACAGTTTCAAGCAGCACCTCTTTGTGGACACTTGGAAACAGCGCTGTGAAAAAATTTCGTACGAAGCGGGATTTGGCCAAAGTTGAAAGTCCTTCCAAAACCAACCCTAAAGAACTTAGCCAAACAATGAATGTTGCAATAAGCTCCTCCAGGAAAGGTGCCTCTATGACACAACCCCCGAGCAGGTAGCTACATTCTGCACAGTACAAAAGGCATATGAATTCCAGGCTGAAAACTCACTCCAGAAGGATGAAATGCATGTGTTTCTCTCTGAAAGAACACTCAGCCACCAGGCTTTTGCTTGCTCCTTCAAGGTCTTTGTAGAAACGTGTGTTTTCACTGTTGGAATACGTTTTGGGATGCATTGTTTCTATCTCTTGCAAGCCTCATGTTGTTTCTTACACAATGTGGGAAAACAAGGAGTATGTTTCCCAAATCACTTGAAATCCAGGAAAACACACACTGCATCTCTCTTGCCCAAACACGCTCTCTCAACTAATGCGTTGAGAACATTCAAGAAAGCAGAAAAGAAGGGCATTTTGCAGTGAATTTCAGACGGGCATGTACAAAAAGTCATTTCTATCGGTTGCAGAGTGCAAAAGCGTGATTGCCTTCATGCTCTCGATGAAACCCTTACATTTCCAAGTACCTCAATTAGGACTTTCCCAAAAAGATGTGTTTGAGTGTCTGTTGTGAAAGGAGCTCTAACTTGTGTATTCAGTGCTGGAGAGTGACACACTCTACACAGGCTACAAGGCGTTTTGAGAGCACCAACATGCTTCACACTGAAACTGCTACAAGGTGTGTGTAGCATGCTGAATGAAGGCTTGTCATTTCAAAGAAAGAAGAGGAAACCAAACTCCAGGTAGTGAAACGAGCACACCAGTATGGGAGATGTGCATGTGTACAGTTTCAAGCAGCACCTCTTTGTGGACACTTGGAAACAGCGCTGTGAAAAAATTTCGTACGAAGCGGGATTTGGCCAAAGTTGAAAGACCTTCCAAAACCAACCCTAAAGAACTTAGCCAAACAATGAATGTTGCAATAAGCTCCTCCAGGAAAGGTGCCTCTATGACACAACCCCCGAGCAGGTAGCTACATTCTGCACAGTACAAAAGGCATATGAATTCCAGGCTGAAAACTCACTCCAGAAGGATGAAATGCATGTGTTTCTCTCTGAAAGAACACTCAGCCACCAGGCTTTTGCTTGCTCCTTCAAGGTCTTTGTAGAAACGTGTGTTTTCATTGCTGGAATACGTTTTGGGATGCATTGTTTCTATCTCTTGCAAGCCTCATGTTGTTTCTTACACAATGTGGGAAAACAAGGAGTATGTTTCCCAAATCACTAGAAATTCAGGAAAACACACACTGCATCTCTCTTGCCCAAACACGCTCTCTCACCTAATGCGTTGAGAACATTCAAGAAAGCAGAAAAGAAGGGCATTTTGCAGTGAATTTCAGACGGGCATGTACAAAAAGTCATTTCTATCGGTTGCAGAGTGCAAAAGCGTGATTGCCTTCATGCTCTCGATGAAACCCTTACATTTCCAAGTACCTCAATTAGGACTTTCCCAAAAAGATGTGTTTGAGTGTCTGTTGTGAAAGGAGCTCTAACTTGTGTATTCAGTGCTGGAGAGTGACACACTCTACACAGGCTACAAGGCGTTTTGAGAGCACCAACATGCTTCACACTGAAACTGCTACAAGGTGTGTGTAGCATGCTGAATGAAGGCTTGTCATTTCAAAGAAAGAAGAGGAAACCAAACTCCAGGTAGTGAAACGAGCACACCAGAATGGGAGATGTGCATGTGTACAGTTTCAAGCAGCACCTCTTTGTGGACACTTGGAAACAGCGCTGTGAAAAAATTTCGTACGAAGCGGGATTTGGCCAAAGTTGAAAGTCCTTCCAAAACCAACCCTAAAGAACTTAGCCAAACAATGAATGTTGCAATAAGCTCCTCCAGGAAAGGTGCCTCTATGACACAACCCCCGAGCAGGTAGCTACATTCTGCACAGTACAAAAGGCATATGAATTCCAGGCTGAAAACTCACTCCAGAAGGATGAAATGCATGTGTTTCTCTCTGAAAGAACACTCAGCCACCAGGCTTTTGCTTGCTCCTTCAAGGTCTTTGTAGAAACGTGTGTTTTCACTGTTGGAATACGTTTTGGGATGCATTGTTTCTATCTCTTGCAAGCCTCATGTTGTTTCTTACACAATGTGGGAAAACAAGGAGTATGTTTCCCAAATCACTTGAAATCCAGGAAAACACACACTGCATCTCTCTTGCCCAAACACGCTCTCTCAACTAATGCGTTGAGAACATTCAAGAAAGCAGAAAAGAAGGGCATTTTGCAGTGAATTTCAGACGGGCATGTACAAAAAGTCATTTCTATCGGTTGCAGAGTGCAAAAGCGTGATTGCCTTCATGCTCTCGATGAAACCCTTACATTTCCAAGTACCTCAATTAGGACTTTCCCAAAAAGATGTGTTTGAGTGTCTGTTGTGAAAGGAGCTCTAACTTGTGTATTCAGTGCTGGAGAGTGACACACTCTACACAGGCTACAAGGCGTTTTGAGAGCACCAACATGCTTCACACTGAAACTGCTACAAGGTGTGTGTAGCATGCTGAATGAAGGCTTGTCATTTCAAAGAAAGAAGAGGAAACCAAACTCCAGGTAGTGAAACGAGCACACCAGTATGGGAGATGTGCATGTGTACAGTTTCAAGCAGCACCTCTTTGTGGACACTTGGAAACAGCGCTGTGAAAAAATTTCGTACGAAGCGGGATTTGGCCAAAGTTGAAAGACCTTCCAAAACCAACCCTAAAGAACTTAGCCAAACAATGAATGTTGCAATAAGCTCCTCCAGGAAAGGTGCCTCTATGACACAACCCCCGAGCAGGTAGCTACATTCTGCACAGTACAAAAGGCATATGAATTCCAGGCTGAAAACTCACTCCAGAAGGATGAAATGCATGTGTTTCTCTCTGAAAGAACACTCAGCCACCAGGCTTTTGCTTGCTCCTTCAAGGTCTTTGTAGAAACGTGTGTTTTCATTGCTGGAATACGTTTTGGGATGCATTGTTTCTATCTCTTGCAAGCCTCATGTTGTTTCTTACACAATGTGGGAAAACAAGGAGTATGTTTCCCAAATCACTAGAAATTCAGGAAAACACACACTGCATCTCTCTTGCCCAAACACGCTCTCTCACCTAATGCGTTGAGAACATTCAAGAAAGCAGAAAAGAAGGGCATTTTGCAGTGAATTTCAGACGGGCATGTACAAAAAGTCATTTCTATCGGTTGCAGAGTGCAAAAGCGTGATTGCCTTCATGCTCTCGATGAAACCCTTACATTTCCAAGTACCTCAATTAGGACTTTCCCAAAAAGATGTGTTTGAGTGTCTGTTGTGAAAGGAGCTCTAACTTGTGTATTCAGTGCTGGAGAGTGACACACTCTACACAGGCTACAAGGCGTTTTGAGAGCACCAACATGCTTCACACTGAAACTGCTACAAGGTGTGTGTAGCATGCTGAATGAAGGCTTGTCATTTCAAAGAAAGAAGAGGAAACCAAACTCCAGGTAGTGAAACGAGCACACCAGAATGGGAGATGTGCATGTGTACAGTTTCAAGCAGCACCTCTTTGTGGACACTTGGAAACAGCGCTGTGAAAAAATTTCGTACGAAGCGGGATTTGGCCAAAGTTGAAAGACCTTCCAAAACCAACCCTAAAGAACTTAGCCAAACAATGAATGTTGCAATAAGCTCCTCCAGGAAAGGTGCCTCTATGACACAACCCCCGAGCAGGTAGCTACATTCTGCACAGTACAAAAGGCATATGAATTCCATCCTGAAAACTCACTCCAGAAGGATGAAATGCATGTGTTTCTCTCTGAAAGAACACTCAGCCACCAGGCTTTTGCTTGCTCCTTCAAGGTCTTTCTAGAAACGTGTGTTTTCACTGCTGGAATACGTTTTGGGATGCATTGTTTCTATCTCTTGCAAGCCTCATGTTGTTTCTTACATAATGTGGGAAAACAAGGAGTATGTTTCCCAAATCACTTGAAATCCAGGAAAACACACACTGCATCTCTCTTGCTCAAACACGCTCTCTCAACTAATGCGTTGAGAACATTCAAGAAAGCAGAAAAGAAGGGCATTTTGCAGTGAATTTCAGACGGGCATGTACAAAAAGTCATTTCTATCGGTTGCAGAGTGCAAAAGCGTGATTGCCTTCATGCTCTCGATGAAACCCTTACATTTCCAAGTACCTCAATTAGGACTTTCCCAAAAAGATGTGTTTGAGTGTCTGTTGTGAAAGGAGCTCTAACTTGTGTATTCAGTGCTGGAGAGTGACACACTCTACACAGGCTACAAGGCGTTTTGAGAGCACCAACATGCTTCACACTGAAACTGCTACAAGGTGTGTGTAGCATGCTGAATGAAGGCTTGTCATTTCAAAGAAAGAAGAGGAAACCAAACTCCAGGTAGTGAAACGAGCACACCAGTATGGGAGATGTGCATGTGTACAGTTTCAAGCAGCACCTCTTTGTGGACACTTGGAAACAGCGCTGTGAAAAAATTTCGTACGAAGCGGGATTTGGCCAAAGTTGAAAGACCTTCCAAAACCAACCCTAAAGAACTTAGCCAAACAATGAATGTTGCAATAAGCTCCTCCAGGAAAGGTGCCTCTATGACACAACCCCCGAGCAGGTAGCTACATTCTGCACAGTACAAAAGGCATATGAATTCCAGGCTGAAAACTCACTCCAGAAGGATGAAATGCATGTGTTTCTCTCTGAAAGAACACTCAGCCACCAGGCTTTTGCTTGCTCCTTCAAGGTCTTTCTAGAAACGTGTGTTTTCATTGCTGGAATACGTTTTGGGATGCATTGTTTCTATTTCTTGCAAGCCTCATGTTGTTTCTTACACAATGTGGGAAAACAAAGAGTATGTTTCCCAAATCACTAGAAATTCAGGAAAACACACAGTGCATCTCTCTTGCCCAAACACGCTCTCTTTACTAATGCGTTGAGAACATTCAAGAAAGCAGAAAAGAAGGGCATTTTGCAGTGAATTTCAGACGGGCATGTACAAAAAGTCATTTCTATCGGTTGCAGAGTGCAAAAGCGTGATTGCCTTCATGCTCTCGATGAAACCCTTACATTTCCAAGTACCTCAATTAGGACTTTCCCAAAAAGATGTGTTTGAGTGTCTGTTGTGAAAGGAGCTCTAACTTGTGTATTCAGTGCTGGAGAGTGACACACTCTACACAGGCTACAAGGCGTTTTGAGAGCACCAACATGCTTCACACTGAAACTGCTACAAGGTGTGTGTAGCATGCTGAATGAAGGCTTGTCATTTCAAAGAAAGAAGAGGAAACCAAACTCCAGGTAGTGAAACGAGCACACCAGTATGGGAGATGTGCATGTGTACAGTTTCAAGCAGCACCTCTTTGTGGACACTTGGAAACAGCGCTGTGAAAAAATTTCGTACGAAGCGGGATTTGGCCAAAGTTGAAAGACCTTCCAAAACCAACCCTAAAGAACTTAGCCAAACAATGAATGTTGCAATAAGCTCCTCCAGGAAAGGTGCCTCTATGACACAACCCCCGAGCAGGTAGCTACATTCTGCACAGTACAAAAGGCATATGAATTCCAGGCTGAAAACTCACTCCAGAAGGATGAAATGCATGTGTTTCTCTCTGAAAGAACACTCAGCCACCAGGCTTTTGCTTGCTGCTTCAAGGTCTTTCTAGAAACGTGTGTTTTCATTGCTGGAATACGTTTTGGGATGCATTGTTTCTATCTCTTGCATGCCTCATATTGTTTCTTACACAATGTGGGAAAACAAGGAGTATGTTTCCCAAATCACTAGAAATTCAGGAAAACACACAGTGCATCTCTCTTGCCCAAACACGCTCTCTCACCTAATGCGTTGAGAACATTCAAGAAAGCAGAAAAGAAGGGCATTTGGCACTGAATTTCAGACGGGCATGTACAAAAAGTCATTTCTATCGGTTGCAGAGTGCAAAAGCGTGATTGCCTTCATGCTCTCGATGAAACCCTTACATTTCCAAGTACCTCAATTAGGACTTTCCCAAAAAGATGTGTTTGAGTGTCTGTTGTGAAAGGAGCTCTAACTTGTGTATTCAGTGCTGGAGAGTGACACACTCTACACAGGCTACAAGGCGTTTTGAGAGCACCAACATGCTTCACACTGAAACTGCTACAAGGTGTGTGTAGCATGCTGAATGAAGGCTTGTCATTTCAAAGAAAGAAGAGGAAACCAAACTCCAGGTAGTGAAACGAGCACACCAGTATGGGAGATGTGCATGTGTACAGTTTCAAGCAGCACCTCTTTGTGGACACTTGGAAACAGCGCTGTGAAAAAATTTCGTACGAAGCGGGATTTGGCCAAAGTTGAAAGACCTTCCAAAACCAACCCTAAAGAACTTAGCCAAACAATGAATGTTGCAATAAGCTCCTCCAGGAAAGGTGCCTCTATGACACAACCCCCGAGCAGGTAGCTACATTCTGCACAGTACAAAAGGCATATGAATTCCAGGCTGAAAACTCACTCCAGAAGGATGAAATGCATGTGTTTCTCTCTGAAAGAACACTCAGCCACCAGGCTTTTGCTTGCTGCTTCAAGGTCTTTCTAGAAACGTGTGTTTTCATTGCTGGAATACGTTTTGGGATGCATTGTTTCTATCTCTTGCATGCCTCATATTGTTTCTTACACAATGTGGGAAAACAAGGAGTATGTTTCCCAAATCACTAGAAATTCAGGAAAACACACAGTGCATCTCTCTTGCCCAAACACGCTCTCTCACCTAATGCGTTGAGAACATTCAAGAAAGCAGAAAAGAAGGGCATTTTGCAGTGAATTTCAGACGGGCATGTACAAAAAGTCATTTCTATCGGTTGCAGAGTGCAAAAGCGTGATTGCCTTCATGCTCTCGATGAAACCCTTACATTTCCAAGTACCTCAATTAGGACTTTCCCAAAAAGATGTGTTTGAGTGTCTGTTGTGAAAGGAGCTCTATCTTGTATATTCAGTGCTGGAGAGTGACACACTCTACACAGGCTACAAGGCGTTTTGAGAGCACCAACATGCTTCACACTGAAACTGCTACAAGGTGTGTGTAGCATGCTGAATGAAGGCTTGTCATTTCAAAGAAAGAAGAGGAAACCAAACTCCAGGTAGTGAAACGAGCACACCAGTATGGGAGATGTGCATGTGTACAGTTTCAAGCAGCACCTCTTTGTGGACACTTGGAAACAGCGCTGTGAAAAAATTTCGTACGAAGCGGGATTTGGCCAAAGTTGAAAGACCTTCCAAAACCAACCCTAAAGAACTTAGCCAAACAATGAATGTTGCAATAAGCTCCTCCAGGAAAGGTGCCTCTATGACACAACCCCCGAGCAGGTAGCTACATTCTGCACAGTACAAAAGGCATATGAATTCCAGGCTGAAAACTCACTCCAGAAGGATGAAATGCATGTGTTTCTCTCTGAAAGAACACTCAGCCACCAGGCTTTTGCTTGCTCCTTCAAGGTCTTTCTAGAAACGTGTGTTTTCATTGCTGGAATACGTTTTGGGATGCATTGTTTCTATCTCTTGCAAGCCTCATGTTGTTTCTTACACAATGTGGGAAAACAAGGACTATGTTTCCCAAATCACTTGAAATTCAGGAAAACACACACTGCATCTCTCTTGCTCAAACACGCTCTCTTAACTAATGCGTTGAGAACATTCAAGAAAGCAGAAAAGAAGGGCATTTTGCAGTGAATTTCAGACGGGCATGTACAAAAAGTCATTTCTATCGGTTGCAGAGTGCAAAAGCGTGATTGCCTTCATGCTCTCGATGAAACCCTTACATTTCCAAGTACCTCAATTAGGACTTTCCCAAAAAGATGTGTTTGAGTGTCTGTTGTGAAAGGAGCTCTAACTTGTGTATTCAGTGCTGGAGAGTGACACACTCTACACAGGCTACAAGGCGTTTTGAGAGCACCAACATGCTTCACACTGAAACTGCTACAAGGTGTGTGTAGCATGCTGAATGAAGGCTTGTCATTTCAAAGAAAGAAGAGGAAACCAAACTCCAGGTAGTGAAACGAGCACACCAGTATGGGAGATGTGCATGTGTACAGTTTCAAGCAGCACCTCTTTGTGGACACTTGGAAACAGCGCTGTGAAAAAATTTCGTACGAAGCGGGATTTGGCCAAAGTTGAAAGACCTTCCAAAACCAACCCTAAAGAACTTAGCCAAACAATGAATGTTGCAATAAGCTCCTCCAGGAAAGGTGCCTCTATGACACAACCCCCGAGCAGGTAGCTACATTCTGCACAGTACAAAAGGCATATGAATTCCAGGCTGAAAACTCACTCCAGAAGGATGAAATGCATGTGTTTCTCTCTGAAAGAACACTCAGTCACCAGGCTTTGGCTTGCTGCTTCAAGGTCTTTCTAGAAACGTGTGTTTTCATTGCTGGAATACGTTTTGGGATGCATTGTTTCTATCTCTTGCATGCCTCATATTGTTTCTTACACAATGTGGGAAAACAAGGAGTATGTTTCCCAAATCACTAGAAATTCAGGAAAACACACAGTGCATCTCTCTTGCCCAAACACGCTCTCTCACCTAATGCGTTGAGAACATTCAAGAAAGCAGAAAAGAAGGGCATTTTGCACTGAGTTTCAGACGGGCATGTACAAAAAGTCATTTCTATCGGTTGCAGAGTGCAAAAGCGTGATTGCCTTCATGCTCTCGATGAAACCCTTACATTTCCAAGTACCTCAATTAGGACTTTCCCAAAAAGATGTGTTTGAGTGTCTGTTGTGAAAGGAGCTCTAACTTGTGTATTCAGTGCTGGAGAGTGACACACTCTACACAGGCTACAAGGCGTTTTGAGAGCACCAACATGCTTCACACTGAAACTGCTACAAGGTGTGTGTAGCATGCTGAATGAAGGCTTGTCATTTCAAAGAAAGAAGAGGAAACCAAACTCTAGGTAGTGAAACGAGCACACCAGTATGGGAGATGTGCATGTGTACAGTTTCAAGCAGCACCTCTTTGTGGACACTTGGAAACAGCGCTGTGAAAAAATTTCGTACGAAGCGGGATTTGGCCAAAGTTGAAAGACCTTCCAAAACCAACCCTAAAGAACTTAGCCAAACAATGAATGTTGCAATAAGCTCCTCCAGGAAAGGTGCCTCTATGACACAACCCCCGAGCAGGTAGCTACATTCTGCACAGTACAAAAGGCATATGAATTCCATCCTGAAAACTCACTCCAGAAGGATGAAATGCATGTGTTTCTCTCTGAAAGAACACTCAGCCACCAGGCTTTTGCTTGCTCCTTCAAGGTCTTTCTAGAAACGTGTGTTTTCATTGCTGGAATACGTTTTGGGATGCATTGTTTCTATCTCTTGCAAGCCTCATGTTGTTTCTTACACAATGTGGGAAAACAAGGATTATGTTTCCCAAATCACTAGAAATTCAGGAAAACACACAGTGCATCTCTCTTGCCCAAACACGCTCTCTCACCTAATGCGTTGAGAACATTCAAGAAAGCAGAAAAGAAGGGCATTTTGCAGTGAATTTCAGACGGGCATGTACAAAAAGTCATTTCTATCGGTTGCAGAGTGCAAAAGCGTGATTGCCTTCATGCTCTCGATGAAACCCTTACATTTCCAAGTACCTCAATTAGGACTTTCCCAAAAAGATGTGTTTGAGTGTCTGTTGTGAAAGGAGCTCTATCTTGTATATTCAGTGCTGGAGAGTGACACACTCTACACAGGCTACAAGGCGTTTTGAGAGCACCAACATGCTTCACACTGAAACTGCTACAAGGTGTGTGTAGCATGCTGAATGAAGGCTTGTCATTTCAAAGAAAGAAGAGGAAACCAAACTCCAGGTAGTGAAACGAGCACACCAGTATGGGAGATGTGCATGTGTACAGTTTCAAGCAGCACCTCTTTGTGGACACTTGGAAACAGCGCTGTGAAAAAATTTCGTACGAAGCGGGATTTGGCCAAAGTTGAAAGACCTTCCAAAACCAACCCTAAAGAACTTAGCCAAACAATGAATGTTGCAATAAGCTCCTCCAGGAAAGGTGCCTCTATGACACAACCCCCGAGCAGGTAGCTACATTCTGCACAGTACAAAAGGCATAGGAATTCCAGGCTGAAAACTCACTCCAGAAGGATGAAATGCATGTGTTTCTCTCTGAAAGAACACTCAGCCACCAGGCTTTTGCTTGCTCCTTCAAGGTCTTTCTAGAAACGTGTGTTTTCATTGCTGGAATACGTTTTGGGATGCATTGTTTCTATCTCTTGCAAGCCTCATGTTGTTTCTTACACAATGTGGGAAAACAAGGACTATGTTTCCCAAATCACTTGAAATTCAGGAAAACACACACTGCATCTCTCTTGCTCAAACACGCTCTCTCAACTAATGCGTTGAGAACATTCAAGAAAGCAGAAAAGAAGGGCATTTTGCAGTGAATTTCAGACGGGCATGTACAAAAAGTCATTTCTATCGGTTGCAGAGTGCAAAAGCGTGATTGCCTTCATGCTCTCGATGAAACCCTTACATTTCCAAGTACCTCAATTAGGACTTTCCCAAAAAGATGTGTTTGAGTGTCTGTTGTGAAAGGAGCTCTAACTTGTGTATTCAGTGCTGGAGAGTGACACACTCTACACAGGCTACAAGGCGTTTTGAGAGCACCAACATGCTTCACACTGAAACTGCTACAAGGTGTGTGTAGCATGCTGAATGAAGGCTTGTCATTTCAAAGAAAGAAGAGGAAACCAAACTCCAGGTAGTGAAACGAGCACACCAGTATGGGAGATGTGCATGTGTACAGTTTCAAGCAGCACCTCTTTGTGGACACTTGGAAACAGCGCTGTGAAAAAATTTCGTACGAAGCGGGATTTGGCCAAAGTTGAAAGACCTTCCAAAACCAACCCTAAAGAACTTAGCCAAACAATGAATGTTGCAATAAGCTCCTCCAGGAAAGGTGCCTCTATGACACAACCCCCGAGCAGGTAGCTACATTCTGCACAGTACAAAAGGCATATGAATTCCAGGCTGAAAACTCACTCCAGAAGGATGAAATGCATGTGTTTCTCTCTGAAAGAACACTCAGCCAGCAGGCTTTTGCTTGCTTCTTCAAGGTCTTTGTAGAAACGTGTGTTTTCACTGTTGGAATACATTTTGGGATGCATTGTTTCTATCTCTTGCAAGCCTCATGTTGTTTCTTACACAATGTGGGAAAACAAGGAGTATGTTTCCCAAATCACTTGAAATCCAGGAAAACACACACTGCATCTCTCTTGCTCAAACACGCTCTCTCAACTAATGCGTTGAGAACATTCAAGAAAGCAGAAAAGAAGGGCATTTTGCAGTGAATTTCAGAGGGGCATGTACAAAAAGTCATTTCTATCGTTTGCAGAGTGCAAAAGCGTGATTGCCTTCATGCTCTCGATGAAACCCTTACATTTCCAAGTACCTCAATTAGGACTTTCCCAAAAAGATGTGTTTGAGTGTCTGTTGTGAAAGGAGCTCTAACTTGTGTATTCAGTGCTGGAGAGTGACACACTCTACACAGGCTACAGGGCGTTTTGAGAGCACCAACATGCTTCACACTGAAACTGCTACAAGGTGTGTGTAGCATGCTGAATGAAGGCTTGTCATTTCAAAGAAAGAAGAGGAAACCAAACTCCAGGTAGTGAAACGAGCACACCAGTATGGGAGATGTGCATGTGTACAGTTTCAAGCAGCACCTCTTTGTGGACACTTGGAAACAGCGCTGTGAAAAATTTCGTACGAAGCGGGATTTGGCCAAAGTTGAAAGACCTTCCAAAACCAACCCTAAAGAACTTAGCCAAACAATGAATGTTGCAATAAGCTCCTCCAGGAAAGGTGCCTCTATGACACAACCCCCGAGCAGGTAGCTACATTCTGCACAGTACAAAAGGCATATGAATTCCAGGCTGAAAACTCACTCCAGAAGGATGAAATGCATGTGTTTCTCTCTGAAAGAACACTCAGCCACCAGGCTTTTGCTTGCTCCTTCAAGGTCTTTCTAGAAACATGTGTTTTCATTGCTGGAATACGTTTTGGGATGCATTGTTTCTATCTCTTGCAAGCCTCATGTTGTTTCCTACACAATGTGGGAAAACAAGGAGTATGTTTCCCAAATCACTTGAAATCCAGGAAACCACACAGTGCATCTTTCTTGCCCAAACACGCTCTCTCACCTAATGCGTTGAGAACATTGAAGAAAGCAGAAAAGAAGGGCATTTAGCACTGAATTTCAGACGGGCATGTACAAAAAGTCATTTCTATTGGTTGCAGAGTGCAAAAGCGTGATTGCCTTCATGCTCTCGATGAAACCCTTACATTTCCAAGTACCTCAATTAGGACTTTCCCAAAAAGATGTGTTTGAGTGTCTGTTGTGAAAGGAGCTCTAACTTGTGTATTCAGTGCTGGAGAGTGACACACTCTACACAGGCTACAGGGCGTTTTGAGAGCACCAACATGCTTCACACTGAAACTGCTACAAGGTGTGTGTAGCATGCTGAATGAAGGCTTGTCATTTCAAAGAAAGAAGAGGAAACCAAACTCCAGGTAGTGAAACGAGCACACCAGTATGGGAGATGTGCATGTGTACAGTTTCAAGCAGCACCTCTTTGTGGACACTTGGAAACAGCGCTGTGAAAAAATTTCGTACGAAGCGGGATTTGGCCAAAGTTGAAAGACCTTCCAAAACCAACCCTAAAGAACTTAGCCAAACAATGAATGTTGCAATAAGCTCCTCCAGGAAAGGTGCCTCTATGACACAACCCCCGAGCAGGTAGCTACATTCTGCACAGTACAAAAGGCATATGAATTCCATCCTGAAAACTCACTCCAGAAGGATGAAATGCATGTGTTTCTCTCTGAAAGAACACTCAGCCACCAGGCTTTTGCTTGCTCCTTCAAGGTCTTTCTAGAAACGTGTGTTTTCATTGCTGGAATACGTTTTGGGATGCATTGTTTCTATCTCTTGCAAGCCTCATGTTGTTTCTTACACAATGTGGGAAAACAAGGATTATGTTTCCCAAATCACTAGAAATTCAGGAAAACACACAGTGCATCTCTCTTGCCCAAACACGCTCTCTCACCTAATGCGTTGAGAACATTCAAGAAAGCAGAAAAGAAGGGCATTTTGCAGTGAATTTCAGACGGGCATGTACAAAAAGTCATTTCTATCGGTTGCAGAGTGCAAAAGCGTGATTGCCTTCATGCTCTCGATGAAACCCTTACATTTCCAAGTACCTCAATTAGGACTTTCCCAAAAAGATGTGTTTGAGTGTCTGTTGTGAAAGGAGCTCTATCTTGTATATTCAGTGCTGGAGAGTGACACACTCTACACAGGCTACAAGGCGTTTTGAGAGCACCAACATGCTTCACACTGAAACTGCTACAAGGTGTGTGTAGCATGCTGAATGAAGGCTTGTCATTTCAAAGAAAGAAGAGGAAACCAAACTCCAGGTAGTGAAACGAGCACACCAGTATGGGAGATGTGCATGTGTACAGTTTCAAGCAGCACCTCTTTGTGGACACTTGGAAACAGCGCTGTGAAAAAATTTCGTACGAAGCGGGATTTGGCCAAAGTTGAAAGACCTTCCAAAACCAACCCTAAAGAACTTAGCCAAACAATGAATGTTGCAATAAGCTCCTCCAGGAAAGGTGCCTCTATGACACAACCCCCGAGCAGGTAGCTACATTCTGCACAGTACAAAAGGCATAGGAATTCCAGGCTGAAAACTCACTCCAGAAGGATGAAATGCATGTGTTTCTCTCTGAAAGAACACTCAGCCACCAGGCTTTTGCTTGCTCCTTCAAGGTCTTTCTAGAAACGTGTGTTTTCATTGCTGGAATACGTTTTGGGATGCATTGTTTCTATCTCTTGCAAGCCTCATGTTGTTTCTTACACAATGTGGGAAAACAAGGACTATGTTTCCCAAATCACTTGAAATTCAGGAAAACACACACTGCATCTCTCTTGCTCAAACACGCTCTCTCAACTAATGCGTTGAGAACATTCAAGAAAGCAGAAAAGAAGGGCATTTTGCAGTGAATTTCAGACGGGCATGTACAAAAAGTCATTTCTATCGGTTGCAGAGTGCAAAAGCGTGATTGCCTTCATGCTCTCGATGAAACCCTTACATTTCCAAGTACCTCAATTAGGACTTTCCCAAAAAGATGTGTTTGAGTGTCTGTTGTGAAAGGAGCTCTAACTTGTGTATTCAGTGCTGGAGAGTGACACACTCTACACAGGCTACAAGGCGTTTTGAGAGCACCAACATGCTTCACACTGAAACTGCTACAAGGTGTGTGTAGCATGCTGAATGAAGGCTTGTCATTTCAAAGAAAGAAGAGGAAACCAAACTCCAGGTAGTGAAACGAGCACACCAGTATGGGAGATGTGCATGTGTACAGTTTCAAGCAGCACCTCTTTGTGGACACTTGGAAACAGCGCTGTGAAAAAATTTCGTACGAAGCGGGATTTGGCCAAAGTTGAAAGACCTTCCAAAACCAACCCTAAAGAACTTAGCCAAACAATGAATGTTGCAATAAGCTCCTCCAGGAAAGGTGCCTCTATGACACAACCCCCGAGCAGGTAGCTACATTCTGCACAGTACAAAAGGCATATGAATTCCAGGCTGAAAACTCACTCCAGAAGGATGAAATGCATGTGTTTCTCTCTGAAAGAACACTCAGCCAGCAGGCTTTTGCTTGCTTCTTCAAGGTCTTTGTAGAAACGTGTGTTTTCACTGTTGGAATACATTTTGGGATGCATTGTTTCTATCTCTTGCAAGCCTCATGTTGTTTCTTACACAATGTGGGAAAACAAGGAGTATGTTTCCCAAATCACTTGAAATCCAGGAAAACACACACTGCATCTCTCTTGCTCAAACACGCTCTCTCAACTAATGCGTTGAGAACATTCAAGAAAGCAGAAAAGAAGGGCATTTTGCAGTGAATTTCAGAGGGGCATGTACAAAAAGTCATTTCTATCGTTTGCAGAGTGCAAAAGCGTGATTGCCTTCATGCTCTCGATGAAACCCTTACATTTCCAAGTACCTCAATTAGGACTTTCCCAAAAAGATGTGTTTGAGTGTCTGTTGTGAAAGGAGCTCTAACTTGTGTATTCAGTGCTGGAGAGTGACACACTCTACACAGGCTACAGGGCGTTTTGAGAGCACCAACATGCTTCACACTGAAACTGCTACAAGGTGTGTGTAGCATGCTGAATGAAGGCTTGTCATTTCAAAGAAAGAAGAGGAAACCAAACTCCAGGTAGTGAAACGAGCACACCAGTATGGGAGATGTGCATGTGTACAGTTTCAAGCAGCACCTCTTTGTGGACACTTGGAAACAGCGCTGTGAAAAATTTCGTACGAAGCGGGATTTGGCCAAAGTTGAAAGACCTTCCAAAACCAACCCTAAAGAACTTAGCCAAACAATGAATGTTGCAATAAGCTCCTCCAGGAAAGGTGCCTCTATGACACAACCCCCGAGCAGGTAGCTACATTCTGCACAGTACAAAAGGCATATGAATTCCAGGCTGAAAACTCACTCCAGAAGGATGAAATGCATGTGTTTCTCTCTGAAAGAACACTCAGCCACCAGGCTTTTGCTTGCTCCTTCAAGGTCTTTCTAGAAACATGTGTTTTCATTGCTGGAATACGTTTTGGGATGCATTGTTTCTATCTCTTGCAAGCCTCATGTTGTTTCCTACACAATGTGGGAAAACAAGGAGTATGTTTCCCAAATCACTTGAAATCCAGGAAACCACACAGTGCATCTTTCTTGCCCAAACACGCTCTCTCACCTAATGCGTTGAGAACATTGAAGAAAGCAGAAAAGAAGGGCATTTAGCACTGAATTTCAGACGGGCATGTACAAAAAGTCATTTCTATTGGTTGCAGAGTGCAAAAGCGTGATTGCCTTCATGCTCTCGATGAAACCCTTACATTTCCAAGTACCTCAATTAGGACTTTCCCAAAAAGATGTGTTTGAGTGTCTGTTGTGAAAGGAGCTCTAACTTGTGTATTCAGTGCTGGAGAGTGACACACTCTACACAGGCTACAGGGCGTTTTGAGAGCACCAACATGCTTCACACTGAAACTGCTACAAGGTGTGTGTAGCATGCTGAATGAAGGCTTGTCATTTCAAAGAAAGAAGAGGAAACCAAACTCCAGGTAGTGAAACGAGCACACCAGTATGGGAGATGTGCATGTGTACAGTTTCAAGCAGCACCTCTTTGTGGACACTTGGAAACAGCGCTGTGAAAAAATTTCGTACGAAGCGGGATTTGGCCAAAGTTGAAAGACCTTCCAAAACCAACCCTAAAGAACTTAGCCAAACAATGAATGTTGCAATAAGCTCCTCCAGGAAAGGTGCCTCTATGACACAACCCCCGAGCAGGTAGCTACATTCTGCACAGTACAAAAGGCATATGAATTCCAGGCTGAAAACTCACTCCAGAAGGATGAAATGCATGTGTTTCTCTCTGAAAGAACACTCAGCCACCAGGCTTTTGCTTGCTCCTTCAAGGTCTTTCTAGAAACGTGTGTTTTCACTGCTGGAATACGTTTTGGGATGCATTGTTTCTATCTCTTACAAGCCTCATGTTGTTTCTTACACAATGTGGGAAAACAAGGAGTATGTTTCCCAAATCACTTGAAATCCAGGAAAACACACAGTGCATCTCTCTTGCCCAAACACGCTCTCTCACCTAATGCGTTGAGAACATTGAAGAAAGCAGAAAAGAAGGGCATTTAGCACTGAATTTCAGACGGTCATGTACAAAAAGTCGTTTCTATTGGTTGCAGAGTGCAAAAGCGTGATTGCCTTCATGCTCTCGATGAAACCCTTACATTTCCAAGTACCTCAATTAGGACTTTCCCAAAAAGATGTGTTTGAGTGTCTGTTGTGAAAGGAGCTCTAACTTGTGTATTCAGTGCTGGAGAGTGACACACTCTACACAGGCTACAGGGCGTTTTGAGAGCACCAACATGCTTCACACTGAAACTGCTACAAGGTGTGTGTAGCATGCTGAATGAAGGCTTGTCATTTCAAAGAAAGAAGAGGAAACCAAACTCCAGGTAGTGAAACGAGCACACCAGTATGGGAGATGTGCATGTGTACAGTTTCAAGCAGCACCTCTTTGTGGACACTTGGAAACAGCGCTGTGAAAAAATTTCGTACGAAGCGGGATTTGGCCAAAGTTGAAAGACCTTCCAAAACCAACCCTAAAGAACTTAGCCAAACAATGAATGTTGCAATAAGCTCCTCCAGGAAAGGTGCCTCTATGACACAACCCCCGAGCAGGTAGCTACATTCTGCACAGTACAAAAGGCATATGAATTCCAGGCTGAAAACTCACTCCAGAAGGATGAAATGCATGTGTTTCTCTCTGAAAGAACACTCAGCCACCAGGCTTTTGCTTGCTCCTTCAAGGTCTTTGTAGAAACGTGTGTTTTCACTGCTGGAATACGTTTTGGGATGCATTGTTTCTATCTCTTGCAAGCCTCATGTTGTTTCTTACACAATGTGGGAAAACAAGGAGTATGTTTCCCAAATCACTTGAAATCCAGGAAAACACACAGTGCATCTCTCTTGCCCAAACACGCTCTCTCACCTAATGCGTTGAGAACATTCAAGAAAGCAGAAAAGAAGGGCATTTTTCACTGAATTTCAGACGGGCATGTACAAAAAGTCATTTCTATCGGTTGCAGAGTGCAAAAGCGTGATTGCCTTCATGCTCTCGATGAAACCCTTACATTTCCAAGTACCTCAATTAGGACTTTCCCAAAAAGATGTGTTTGAGTGTCTGTTGTGAAAGGAGCTCTAACTTGTATATTCAGTGCTGGAGAGTGACACACTCTACACAGGCTACAAGGCGTTTTGAGAGCACCAACATGCTTCACACTGAAACTGCTACAAGGTGTGTGTAGCATGCTGAATGAAGGCTTGTCATTTCAAAGAAAGAAGAGGAAACCAAACTCCAGGTAGTGAAACGAGCACACCAGTATGGGAGATGTGCATGTGTACAGTTTCAAGCAGCACCTCTTTGTGGACACTTGGAAACAGCGCTGTGAAAAAATTTCGTACGAAGCGGGATTTGGCCAAAGTTGAAAGACCTTCCAAAACCAACCCTAAAGAACTTAGCCAAACAATGAATGTTGCAATAAGCTCCTCCAGGAAAGGTGCCTCTATGACACAACCCCCGAGCAGGTAGCTACATTCTGCACAGTACAAAAGGCATATGAATTCCAGGCTGAAAACTCACTCCAGAAGGATGAAATGCATGTGTTTCTCTCTGAAAGAACACTCAGCCACCAGGCTTTTGCTTGCTCCTTCAAGGTCTTTCTAGAAACGTGTGTTTTCACTGCTGGAATACGTTTTGGGATGCATTGTTTCTATCTCTTGCAAGCCTCATGTTGTTTCTTACACAATGTGGGAAAACAAGGAGTATGTTTCCCAAATCACTTGAAATCCAGGAAAACACACACTGCATCTCTCTTGCTCAAACACGCTCTCTCAGCTAATGCGTTGAGAACATTCAAGAAAGCAGAAAAGAAGGGCATTTTGCAGTGAATTTCAGACGGGCATGTACAAAAAGTCATTTCTATCGGTTGCAGAGTGCAAAAGCGTGATTGCCTTCATGCTCTCGATGAAACCCTTACATTTCCAAGTACCTCAATTAGGACTTTCCCAAAAAGATGTGTTTGAGTGTCTGTTGTGAAAGGAGCTCTAACTTGTGTATTCAGTGCTGGAGAGTGACACACTCTACACAGGCTACAAGGCGTTTTGAGAGCACCAACATGCTTCACACTGAAACTGCTACAAGGTGTGTATAGCATGCTGAAGGAAGGCTTGTCATTTCAAAGAAAGAAGAGGTAACCAAACTCCAGGTAGTGAAACGAGCACACCAGTATGGGAGATGTGCATGTGTACAGTTTCAAGCAGCATCTCTTTGTGGACACTTGGAAACAGCGCTGTGAAAAATTTCGTACGAAGCGGGATTTGGCCAAAGTTGAAAGACCTTCCAAAACCAACCCTAAAGAACTTAGCCAAACAATGAATGTTGCAATAAGCTCCTCCAGGAAAGGTGCCTCTATGACACAACCCCCGAGCAGGTAGCTACATTCTGCACAGTACAAAAGGCATATGAATTCCAGGCTGAAAACTCACTCCAGAAGGATGAAATGCATGTGTTTCTCTCTGAAAGAACACTCAGCCACCAGGCTTTTGCTTGCTCCTTCAAGGTCTTTCTAGAAACATGTGTTTTCATTGCTGGAATACGTTTTGGGATGCATTGTTTCTATCTCTTGCAAGCCTCATGTTGTTTCTTACACAATGTGGGAAAACAAGGAGTATGTTTCCCAAATCACTTGAAATCCAGGAAAACACACAGTGCATCTCTCTTGCCCAAACACGCTCTCTCACCTAATGCGTTGAGAACATTGAAGAAAGCAGAAAAGAAGGGCATTTAGCACTGAATTTCAGACGGGCATGTACAAAAAGTCATTTCTATTGGTTGCAGAGTGCAAAAGCGTGATTGCCTTCATGCTCTCTATGAAACCCTTACATTTCCAAGTACCTCAATTAGGACTTTCCCAAAAAGATGTGTTTGAGTGTCTGTTGTGAAAGGAGCTCTAACTTGTGTATTCAGTGCTGGAGAGTGACACACTCTACACAGGCTACAGGGCGTTTTGAGAGCACCAACATGCTTCACACTGAAACTGCTACAAGGTGTGTGTAGCATGCTGAATGAAGGCTTGTCATTTCAAAGAAAGAAGAGGAAACCAAACTCCAGGTAGTGAAACGAGCACACCAGTATGGGAGATGTGCATGTGTACAGTTTCAAGCAGCACCTCTTTGTGGACACTTGGAAACAGCGCTGTGAAAAAATTTCGTACGAAGCGGGATTTGGCCAAAGTTGAAAGACCTTCCAAAACCAACCCTAAAGAACTTAGCCAAACAATGAATGTTGCAATAAGCTCCTCCAGGAAAGGTGCCTCTATGACACAACCCCCGAGCAGGTAGCTACATTCTGCACAGTACAAAAGGCATATGAATTCCAGGCTGAAAGCTCACTCCAGAAGGATGAAATGCATGTGTTTCTCTCTGAAAGAACACTCAGCCACCAGGCTTTTGCTTGCTCCTTCAAGGTCTTTCTAGAAACGTGTGTTTTCACTGCTGGAATACGTTTTGGGATGCATTGTTTCTATCTCTTGCAAGCCTCATGTTGTTTCTTACACAATGTGGGAAAACAAGGAGTATGTTTCCCAAATCACTTGAAATCCAGGAAAACAGACACTGCATCTCTCTTGCCCAAACACGCTCTCTCAACTAATGCGTTGAGAACATTCAAGAAAGCAGAAAAGAAGGGCATTTTGCAGTGAATTTCAGACGGGCATGTACAAAAAGTCATTTCTATCGGTTGCAGAGTGCAAAAGCGTGATTGCCTTCATGCTCTCGATGAAACCCTTACATTTCCAAGTACCTCAATTAGGACTTTCCCAAAAAGATGTGTTTGAGTGTCTGTTGTGAAAGGAGCTCTAACTTGTGTATTCAGTGCTGGAGAGTGACACACTCTACACAGGCTACAAGGCGTTTTGAGAGCACCAACATGCTTCACACTGAAACTGCTACAAGGTGTGTGTAGCATGCTGAATGAAGGCTTGTCATTTCAAAGAAAGAAGAGGAAACCAAACTCCAGGTAGTGAAACGAGCACACCAGTATGGGAGATGTGCATGTGTACAGTTTCAAGCAGCACCTCTTTGTGGACACTTGGAAACAGCGCTGTGAAAAAATTTCGTACGAAGCGGGATTTGGCCAAAGTTGAAAGACCTTCCAAAACCAACCCTAAAGAACTTAGCCAAACAATGAATGTTGCAATAAGCTCCTCCAGGAAAGGTGCCTCTATGACACAACCCCCGAGCAGGTAGCTACATTCTGCACAGTACAAAAGGCATATGAATTCCAGGCTGAAAACTCACTCCAGAAGGATGAAATGCATGTGTTTCTCTCTGAAAGAACACTCAGCCACCAGGCTTTTGCTTGCTCCTTCAAGGTCTTTCTAGAAACGTGTGTTTTCATTGCTGGAATACGTTTTGGGATGCATTGTTTCTATCTCTTGCAAGCCTCATGTTGTTTCTTACACAATGTGGGAAAACAAGGAGTATGTTTCCCAAATCACTTGATATCCAGGAAAACACACAGTGCATCTCTCTTGCCCAAACACGCTCTCTCACCTAATGCGTTGAGAACATTGAAGAAAGCAGAAAAGAAGGGCATTTAGCACTGAATTTCAGACGGGCATGTACAAAAAGTCATTTCTATTGGTTGCAGAGTGCAAAAGCGTGATTGCCTTCATGCTCTCGATGAAACCCTTACATTTCCAAGTACCTCAATTAGGACTTTCCCAAAAAGATGTGTTTGAGTGTCTGTTGTGAAAGGAGCTCTAACTTGTGTATTCAGTGCTGGAGAGTGACACACTCTACACAGGCTACAGGGCGTTTTGAGAGCACCAACATGCTTCACACTGAAACTGCTACAAGGTGTGTGTAGCATGCTGAATGAAGGCTTGTCATTTCAAAGAAAGAAGAGGAAACCAAACTCCAGGTAGTGAAACGAGCACACCAGTATGGGAGATGTGCATGTGTACAGTTTCAAGCAGCATCTCTTTGTGGACACTTGGAAACAGCGCTGTGAAAAATTTCGTACGAAGCGGGATTTGGCCAAAGTTGAAAGACCTTCCAAAACCAACCCTAAAGAACTTAGCCAAACAATGAATGTTGCAATAAGCTCCTCCAGGAAAGGTGCCTCTATGACACAACCCCCGAGCAGGTAGCTACATTCTGCACAGTACAAAAGGCATATGAATTCCAGGCTGAAAACTCACTCCAGAAGGATGAAATGCATGTGTTTCTCTCTGAAAGAACACTCAGCCACCAGGCTTTTGCTTGCTCCTTCAAGGTCTTTCTAGAAACGTGTGTTTTCATTGCTGGAATACGTTTTGGGATGCATTGTTTCTATCTCTTGCAAGCCTCATGTTGTTTCTTACACAATGTGGGAAAACAAGGAGTATGTTTCCCAAATCACTTGAAATCCAGGAAAACACACAGTGCATCTCTCTTGCCCAAACACGCTCTCTCACCTAATGCGTTGAGAACATTGAAGAAAGCAGAAAAGAAGGGCATTTAGCACTGAATTTCAGACGGGCATGTACAAAAAGTCATTTCTATTGGTTGCAGAGTGCAAAAGCGTGATTGCCTTCATGCTCTCGATGAAACCCTTACATTTCCAAGTACCTCAATTAGGACTTTCCCAAAAAGATGTGTTTGAGTGTCTGTTGTGAAAGGAGCTCTAACTTGTGTATTCAGTGCTGGAGAGTGACACACTCTACACAGGCTACAGGGCGTTTTGAGAGCACCAACATGCTTCACACTGAAACTGCTACAAGGTGTGTGTAGCATGCTGAATGAAGGCTTGTCATTTCAAAGAAAGAAGAGGAAACCAAACTCCAGGTAGTGAAACGAGCACACCAGTATGGGAGATGTGCATGTGTACAGTTTCAAGCAGCACCTCTTTGTGGACACTTGGAAACAGCGCTGTGAAAAAATTTCGTACGAAGCGGGATTTGGCCAAAGTTGAAAGACCTTCCAAAACCAACCCTAAAGAACTTAGCCAAACAATGAATGTTGCAATAAGCTCCTCCAGGAAAGGTGCCTCTATGACACAACCCCCGAGCAGGTAGCTACATTCTGCACAGTACAAAAGGCATAGGAATTCCAGGCTGAAAACTCACTCCAGAAGGATGAAATGCATGTGTTTCTCTCTGAAAGAACACTCAGCCACCAGGCTTTTGCTTGCTCCTTCAAGGTCTTTGTAGAAACGTGTGTTTTCATTGCTGGAATACGTTTTGGGATGCATTGTTTCTATCTCTTGCAAGCCTCATGTTGTTTCTTACACAATGTGGGAAAACAAGGAGTATGTTTCCCAAATCACTTGAAATCCAGGAAAACACACAGTGCATCTCTCTTGCCCAAACACGCTCTCTCACCTAATGCGTTGAGAACATTGAAGAAAGCAGAAAAGAAGGGCATTTAGCACTGAATTTCAGACGGGCATGTACAAAAAGTCATTTCTATTGGTTGCAGAGTGCAAAAGCGTGATTGCCTTCATGCTCTCGATGAAACCCTTACATTTCCAAGTACCTCAATTAGGACTTTCCCAAAAAGATGTGTTTGAGTGTCTCTTGTGAAAGGAGCTCTAACTTGTGTA
Source organism: Miniopterus natalensis (assembly GCF_054644295.1). Lineage (NCBI taxonomy): Eukaryota > Metazoa > Chordata > Mammalia > Chiroptera > Miniopteridae > Miniopterus > Miniopterus natalensis. Next base: position 33,527,700 of record NC_142090.1, read on the forward strand.
TTCAGTGCTGGAGAGTGACACACTCTACACAGGCTACAAGGCGTTTTGAGAGCACCAACATGCTTCACACTGAAACTGCTACAAGGTGTGTGTAGCATGCTGAATGAAGGCTTGTCATTTCAAAGAAAGAAGAGGAAACCAAACTCCAGGTAGTGAAACGAGCACACCAGTATGGGAGATGTGCATGTGTACAGTTTCAAGCAGCACCTCTTTGTGGACACTTGGAAACAGCGCTGTGAAAAAATTTCGTACGAAGCGGGATTTGGCCAAAGTTGAAAGACCTTCCAAAACCAACCCTAAAGAACTTAGCCAAACAATGAATGTTGCAATAAGCTCCTCCAGGAAAGGTGCCTCTATGACACAACCCCCGAGCAGGTAGCTACATTCTGCACAGTACAAAAGGCATATGAATTCCAGGCTGAAAACTCACTCCAGAAGGATGAAATGCATGTGTTTCTCTCTGAAAGAACACTCAGCCACCAGGCTTTTGCTTGCTCCTTCAAGGTCTTTCTAGAAACGTGTGTTTTCATTGCTGGAATACGTTTTGGGATGCATTGTTTCTATCTCTTGCAAGCCTCATGTTGTTTCTTACACAATGTGGGAAAACAAGGAGTATGTTTCCCAAATCACTTGAAATCCAGGAAAACACACAGTGCATCTCTCTTGCCCAAACACGCTCTCTCACCTAATGCGTTGAGAACATTGAAGAAAGCAGAAAAGAAGGGCATTTAGCACTGAATTTCAGACGGGCATGTACAAAAAGTCATTTCTATTGGTTGCAGAGTGCAAAAGCGTGATTGCCTTCATGCTCTCGGTGAAACCCTTACATTTCCAAGTACCTCAATTAGGACTTTCCCAAAAAGATGTGTTTGAGTGTCTGTTGTGAAAGGAGCTCTAACTTGTGTATTCAGTGCTGGAGAGTGACACACTCTACACAGGCTACAGGGCGTTTTGAGAGCACCAACATGCTTCACACTGAAACTGCTACAAGGTGTGTGTAGCATGCTGAATGAAGGGTTGTCATTTCAAAGAAAGAAGAGGAAACCAAACTCCAGGTAGTGAAACGAGCACACCAGTATGGGAGATGTGCATGTGTACAGTTTCAAGCAGCACCTCTTTGTGGACACTTGGAAACAGCGCTGTGAAAAAATTTCGTACGAAGCGGGATTTGGCCAAAGTTGAAAGACCTTCCAAAACCAACCCTAAAGAACTTAGCCAAACAATGAATGTTGCAATAAGCTCCTCCAGGAAAGGTGCCTCTATGACACAACCCCCGAGCAGGTAGCTACATTCTGCACAGTACAAAAGGCATATGAATTCCAGGCTGAAAACTCACTCCAGAAGGATGAAATGCATGTGTTTCTCTCTGAAAGAACACTCAGCCACCAGGCTTTTGCTTGCTCCTTCAAGGTCTTTCTAGAAACGTGTGTTTTCACTGCTGGAATACGTTTTGGGATGCATTGTTTCTATCTCTTGCAAGCCTCATGTTGTTTCTTACACAATGTGGGAAAACAAGGAGTATGTTTCCCAAATCACTTGAAATCCAGGAAAACACACACTGCATCTCTCTTGCTCAAACACGCTCTCTTAACTAATGCGTTGAGAACATTCAAGAAAGCAGAAAAGAAGGGCATTTTGCAGTGAATTTCAGACGGGCATGTACAAAAAGTCATTTCTATCGGTTGCAGAGTGCAAAAGCGTGATTGCCTTCATGCTCTCGATGAAACCCTTACATTTCCAAGTACCTCAATTAGGACTTTCCCAAAAAGATGTGTTTGAGTGTCTGTTGTGAAAGGAGCTCTAACTTGTGTATTCAGTGCTGGAGAGTGACACACTCTACACAGGCTACAAGGCGTTTTGAGAGCACCAACATGCTTCACACTGAAACTGCTACAAGGTGTGTGTAGCATGCTGAATGAAGGCTTGTCATTTCAAAGAAAGAAGAGGAAACCAAACTCCAGGTAGTGAAACGAGCACACCAGTATGGGAGATGTGCATGTGTACAGTTTCAAGCAGCACCTCTTTGTGGACACTTGGAAACAGCGCTGTGAAAAAATTTCGTACGAAGCGGGATTTGGCCAAAGTTGAAAGACCTTCCAAAACCAACCCTAAAGAACTTAGCCAAACAATGAATGTTGCAATAAGCTCCTCCAGGAAAGGTGCCTCTATGACACAACCCCCGAGCAGGTAGCTACATTCTGCACAGTACAAAAGGCATATGAATTCCAGGCTGAAAACTCACTCCAGAAGGATGAAATGCATGTGTTTCTCTCTGAAAGAACACTCAGCCACCAGGCTTTTGCTTGCTCCTTCAAGGTCTTTGTAGAAACGTGTGTTTTCACTGTTGGAATACGTTTTGGGATGCATTGTTTCTATCTCTTGCAAGCCTCATGTTGTTTCTTACACAATGTGGGAAAACAAGGAGTATGTTTCCCAAATCACTTGAAATCCAGGAAAACACACAGTGCATCTCTCTTGCCCAAACACGCTCTCTCACCTAATGCGTTGAGAACATTGAAGAAAGCAGAAAAGAAGGGCATTTAGCACTGAATTTCAGACGGGCATGTACAAAAAGTCATTTCTATTGGTTGCAGAGTGCAAAAGCGTGATTGCCTTCATGCTCTCGATGAAACCCTTACATTTCCAAGTACCTCAATTAGGACTTTCCCAAAAAGATGTGTTTGAGTGTCTGTTGTGAAAGGAGCTCTAACTTGTGTATTCAGTGCTGGAGAGTGACACACTCTACACAGGCTACAAGGCGTTTTGAGAGCACCAACATGCTTCACACTGAAACTGCTACAAGGTGTGTGTAGCATGCTGAATGAAGGCTTGTCATTTCAAAGAAAGAAGAGGAAACCAAACTCCAGGTAGTGAAACGAGCACACCAGTATGGGAGATGTGCATGTGTACAGTTTCAAGCAGCACCTCTTTGTGGACACTTGGAAACAGCGCTGTGAAAAAATTTCGTACGAAGCGGGATTTGGCCAAAGTTGAAAGACCTTCCAAAACCAACCCTAAAGAACTTAGCCAAACAATGAATGTTGCAATAAGCTCCTCCAGGAAAGGTGCCTCTATGACACAACCCCCGAGCAGGTAGCTACATTCTGCACAGTACAAAAGGCATATGAATTCCAGGCTGAAAACTCACTCCAGAAGGATGAAATGCATGTGTTTCTCTCTGAAAGAACACTCAGCCACCAGGCTTTTGCTTGCTCCTTCAAGGTCTTTCTAGAAACGTGTGTTTTCACTGCTGGAATACGTTTTGGGATGCATTGTTTCTTTCTCTTGCAAGCCTCATGTTGTTTCTTACACAATGTGGGAAAACAAGGAGTTTGTTTCCCAAATCACTTGAAATCCAGGAAAACACACACTGCATCTCTCTTGCCCAAACACGCTCTCTCACCTAATGCGTTTTGAACATTCAAGAAAGCAGAAAAGAAGGGCATTTTTCACTGAATTTCAGACGGGCATGTACAAAAAGTCATTTCTATCGGTTGCAGAGTGCAAAAGCGTGATTGCCTTCATGCTCTCGATGAAACCCTTACATTTCCAAGTACCTCAATTAGGACTTTCCCAAAAAGATGTGTTTGAGTGTCTGTTGTGAAAGGAGCTCTAACTTGTATATTCAGTGCTGGAGAGTGACACACTCTGCACAGGCTACAAGGCGTTTTGAGAGCACCAACATGCTTCACACTGAAACTGCTACAAGGTGTGTGTAGCATGCTGAATGAAGGCTTGTCATTTCAAAGAAAGAAGAGGAAACCAAACTCCAGGTAGTGAAACGAGCACACCAGTATGGGAGATGTGCATGTGTACAGTTTCAAGCAGCACCTCTTTGTGGACACTTGGAAACAGCGCTGTGAAAAAATTTCGTACGAAGCGGGATTTGGCCAAAGTTGAAAGGCCTTCCAAAACCAACCCTAAAGAACTTAGACAAACAATGAATGTTGCAATAAGCTCCTCCAGGAAAGGTGCCTCTATGACACAACCCCCGAGCAGGTAGCTACATTCTGCACAGTACAAAAGGCATATGAATTCCAGGCTGAAAACTCACTCCAGAAGGATGAAATGCATGTGTTTCTCTCTGAAAGAACACTCAGCCACCAGGCTTTTGCTTGCTCCTTCAAGGTCTTTGTAGAAACGTGTGTTTTCACTGTTGGAATACGTTTTGGGATGCATTGTTTCTATCTCTTGCAAGCCTCATGTTGTTTCTTACACAATGTGGGAAAACAAAGAGTATGTTTCCCAAATCACTAGAAATTCAGGAAAACACACAGTGCATCTCTCTTGCCCAAACACGCTCTCTCACCTAATGCGTTGAGAACATTCAAGAAAGCAGAAAAGAAGGGCATTTTGCAGTGAATTTCAGACGGGCATGTACAAAAAGTCATTTCTATCGGTTGCAGAGTGCAAAAGCGTGATTGCCTTCATGCTCTCGATGAAACCCTCACATTTCCAAGTACCTCAATTAGGACTTTCCCAAAAAGATGTGTTTGAGTGTCTGTTGTGAAAGGAGCTCTATCTTGTGTATTCAGTGCTGGAGAGTGACACACTCTACACAGGCTACAAGGCGTTTTGAGAGCACCAACATGCTTCACACTGAAACTGCTACAAGGTGTGTGTAGCATGCTGAATGAAGGCTTGTCATTTCAAAGAAAGAAGAGGAAACCAAACTCCAGGTAGTGAAACGAGCACACCAGTATGGGAGATGTGCATGTGTACAGTTTCAAGCAGCACCTCTTTGTGGACACTTGGAAACAGCGCTGTGAAAAAATTTCGTACGAAGCGGGATTTGGCCAAAGTTGAAAGACCTTCCAAAACCAACCCTAAAGAACTTAGCCAAACAATGAATGTTGCAATAAGCTCCTCCAGGAAAGGTGCCTCTATGACACAACCCCCGAGCAGGTAGCTACATTCTGCACAGTACAAAAGGCATATGAATTCCAGGCTGAAAACTCACTCCAGAAGGATGAAATGCATGTGTTTCTCTCTGAAAGAACACTCAGCCACCAGGCTTTTGCTTGCTCCTTCAAGGTCTTTCTAGAAACGTGTGTTTTCATTGCTGGAATACGTTTTGGGATGCATTGTTTCTATCTCTTGCAAGCCTCATGTTGTTTCTTACACAATGTGGGAAAACAAGGACTATGTTTCCCAAATCACTTGAAATTCAGGAAAACACACACTGCATCTCTCTTGCTCAAACACGCTCTCTCAACTAATGCGTTGAGAACATTCAAGAAAGCAGAAAAGAAGGGCATTTTGCAGTGAATTTCAGACGGGCATGTACAAAAAGTCATTTCTATCGGTTGCAGAGTGCAAAAGCGTGATTGCCTTCATGCTCTCGATGAAACCCTTACATTTCCAAGTACCTCAATTAGGACTTTCCCAAAAAGATGTGTTTGAGTGTCTGTTGTGAAAGGAGCTCTAACTTGTGTATTCAGTGCTGGAGAGTGACACACTCTACACAGGCTACAAGGCGTTTTGAGAGCACCAACATGCTTCACACTGAAACTGCTACAAGGTGTGTGTAGCATGCTGAATGAAGGCTTGTCATTTCAAAGAAAGAAGAGGAAACCAAACTCCAGGTAGTGAAACGAGCACACCAGTATGGGAGATGTGCATGTGTACAGTTTCAAGCAGCACCTCTTTGTGGACACTTGGAAACAGCGCTGTGAAAAAATTTCGTACGAAGCGGGATTTGGCCAAAGTTGAAAGACCTTCCAAAACCAACCCTAAAGAACTTAGCCAAACAATGAATGTTGCAATAAGCTCCTCCAGGAAAGGTGCCTCTATGACACAACCCCCGAGCAGGTAGCTACATTCTGCACAGTACAAAAGGCATATGAATTCCAGGCTGAAAACTCACTCCAGAAGGATGAAATGCATGTGTTTCTCTCTGAAAGAACACTCAGCCACCAGGCTTTTGCTTGCTGCTTCAAGGTATTTCTAGAAACGTGTGTTTTCATTGCTGGAATACGTTTTGGGATGCATTGTTTCTATCTCTTGCATGCCTCATGTTGTTTCTTACACAATGTGGGAAAACAAGGAGTATGTTTCCCAAATCACTAGAAATTCAGGAAAACACACAGTGCATCTCTCTTGCCCAAACACGCTCTCTCACCTAATGCGTTGAGAACATTCAAGAAAGCAGAAAAGAAGGGCATTTTGCAGTGAATTTCAGACGGGCATGTACAAAAAGTCATTTCTATCGGTTGCAGAGTGCAAAAGCGTGATTGCCTTCATGCTCTCGATGAAACCCTTACATTTCCAAGTACCTCAATTAGGACTTTCCCAAAAAGATGTGTTTGAGTGTCTGTTGTGAAAGGAGCTCTAACTTGTGTATTCAGTGCTGGAGAGTGACACACTCTACACAGGCTACAAGGCGTTTTGAGAGCACCAACATGCTTCACACTGAAACTGCTACAAGGTGTGTGTAGCATGCTGAATGAAGGCTTGTCATTTCAAAGAAAGAAGAGGAAACCAAACTCCAGGTAGTGAAACGAGCACACCAGTATGGGAGATGTGCATGTGTACAGTTTCAAGCAGCACCTCTTTGTGGACACTTGGAAACAGCGCTGTGAAAAAATTTCTTACGAAGCGGGATTTGGCCAAAGTTGAAAGACCTTCCAAAACCAACCCTAAAGAACTTAGCCAAACAATGAATGTTGCAATAAGCTCCTCCAGGAAAGGTGCCTCTATGACACAACCCCCGAGCAGGTAGCTACATTCTGCACAGTACAAAAGGCATATGAATTCCAGGCTGAAAACTCACTCCAGAAGGATGAAATGCATGTGTTTCTCTCTGAAAGAACACTCAGCCACCAGGCTTTTGCTTGCTTCTTCCAGGTCTTTGTAGAAACGTGTGTTTTCACTGTTGGAATACGTTTTAGGATGCATTGTTTCTATCTCTTGCAAGCCTCATGTTGTTTCTTACACAATGTGGGAAAACAAGGACTATGTTTCCCAAATCACTTGAAATCCAGGAAAACACACACTGCATCTCTCTTGCTCAAACGCTCTCTCAACTAATGCGTTGAGAACATTCAAGAAAGCAGAAAAGAAGGGCATTTTGCAGTGAATTTCAGACGGGCATGTACAAAAAGTCATTTCTATCGGTTGCAGAGTGCAAAAGCGTGATTGCCTTCATGCTCTCGATGAAACCCTTACATTTCCAAGTACCTCAATTAGGACTTTCCCAAAAAGATGTGTTTGAGTGTCTGATGTGAAAGGAGCTCTAACTTGTGTATTCAGTGCTGGAGAGTGACACACTCTACACAGGCTACAAGGCGTTTTGAGAGCACCAACATGCTTCACACTGAAACTGCTACAAGGTGTGTGTAGCATGCTGAATGAAGGCTTGTCATTTCAAAGAAAGAAGAGGAAACCAAACTCCAGGTAGTGAAACGAGCACACCAGTATGGGAGATGTGCATGTGTACAGTTTCAAGCAGCACCTCTTTGTGGACACTTGGAAACAGCGCTGTGAATAAATTTCGTACGAAGCGGGATTTGGCCAAAGTTGAAAGACCTTCCAAAACCAACCCTAAAGAACTTAGCCAAACAATGAATGTTGCAATAAGCTCCTCCAGGAAAGGTGCCTCTATGACACAACCCCCGAGCAGGTAGCTACATTCTGCACAGTACAAAAGGCATATGAATTCCAGGCTGAAAACTCACTCCAGAAGGATGAAATGCATGTGTTTCTCTCTGAAAGAACACTCAGCCACCAGGCTTTTGCTTGCTGCTTCAAGGTCTTTCTAGAAACGTGTGTTTTCATTGCTGGAATACGTTTTGGGATGCATTGTTTCTATCTCTTGCATGCCTCATGTTGTTTCTTACACAATGTGGGAAAACAAGGAGTATGTTTCCCAAATCACTTGAAATTCAGGAAAACACACAGTGCATCTCTCTTGCCCAAACACGCTCTCTCACCTAATGCGTTGAGAACATTCAAGAAAGCAGAAAAGAAGGGCATTTTGCAGTGAATTTCAGACGGGCATGTACAAAAAGTCATTTCTATCGGTTGCAGAGTGCAAAAGCGTGATTGCCTTCATGCTCTCGATGAAACCCTTACATTTCCAAGTACCTCAATTAGGACTTTCCCAAAAAGATGTGTTTGAGTGTCTGTTGTGAAAGGAGCTCTATCTTGTATATTCAGTGCTGGAGAGTGACACACTATACACAGGCTACAAGGCGTTTTGAGAGCACCAACATGCTTCACACTGAAACTGCTACAAGGTGTGTGTAGCATGCTGAATGAAGGCTTGTCATTTCAAAGAAAGAAGAGGAAACCAAACTCCAGGTAGTGAAACGAGCACACCAGTATGGGAGATGTGCATGTGTACAGTTTCAAGCAGCACCTCTTTGTGGACACTTGGAAACAGCGCTGTGAAAAAATTTCGTACGAAGCGGGATTTGGCCAAAGTTGAAAGACCTTCCAAAACCAACCCTAAAGAACTTAGCCAAACAATGAATGTTGCAATAAGCTCCTCCAGGAAAGGTGCCTCTATGACACAACCCCCGAGCAGGTAGCTACATTCTGCACAGTACAAAAGGCATATGAATTCCAGGCTGAAAACTCACTCTAGAAGGATGAAATGCATGTGTTTCTCTCTGAAAGAACACTCAGCCACCAGGCTTTTGCTTGCTCCTTCAAGGTCTTTGTAGAAACGTGTGTTTTCACTGTTGGAATACGTTTTGGGATGCATTGTTTCTATCTCTTGCAAGCCTCATGTTGTTTCTTACACAATGTGGGAAAACAAGGAGTATGTTTCCCAAATCACTTGAAATCCAGGAAAACACACAGTGCATCTCTCTTGCCCAAACACGCTCTCTCAACTAATGCGTTGAGAACATTCAAGAAAGCAGAAAAGAAGGGCATTTTGCAGTGAATTTCAGACGGGCATGTACAAAAAGTCATTTCTATCGGTTGCAGAGTGCAAAAGCGTGATTGCCTTCATGCTCTAGATGAAACCCTTACATTTCCAAGTACCTCAATTAGGACTTTCCCAAAAAGATGTGTTTGAGTGTCTGTTGTGAAAGGAGCTCTAACTTGTGTATTCAGTGCTGGAGAGTGACACACTCTACACAGGCTACAAGGCGTTTCGAGAGCACCAACATGCTTCACACTGAAACTGCTACAAGGTGTGTGTAGCATGCTGAATGAAGACTTGTCATTTCAAAGAAAGAAGAGGAAACCAAACTCCAGGTAGTGAAACGAGCACACCAGAATGGGAGATGTGCATGTGTACAGTTTCAAGCAGCACCTCTTTGTGGACCTTGGAAACAGCGCTGTGAAAAAATTTCGTACGAAGCGGGATTTGGCCAAAGTTGAAAGACCTTCCAAAACCAACCCTAAAGAACTTAGCCAAACAATGAATGTTGCAATAAGCTCCTCCAGGAAAGGTGCCTCTATGACACAACCCCCGAGCAGGTAGCTACATTCTGCACAGTACAAAAGGCATATGAATTCCAGGCTGAAAACTCACTCCAGAAGGATGAAATGCATGTGTTTCTCTCTGAAAGAACACTCAGCCACCAGGCTTTTGCTTGCTCCTTCAAGGTCTTTGTAGAAACGTGTGTTTTCACTGCTGGAATACGTTTTGGGATGCATTGTTTCTATCTCTTGCAAGCCTCATGTTGTTTCTTACACAATGTGGGAAAACAAGGAGTATGTTTCCCAAATCACTAGAAATTCAGGAAAACACACACTGCCTCTCTCTTGCCCAAACACGCTCTCTCACCTAATGCGTTGAGAACATTCAAGAAAGCAGAAAAGAAGGGCATTTTGCAGTGAGTTTCAGACGGGCATGTACAAAAAGTCACTTCTATCGGTTGCAGAATGCAAAAGCGTGATTGCCTTCATGCTCTCGATGAAACCCTTACATTTCCAAGTACCTCAATTAGGACTTTCCCAAAAAGATGTGTTTGTGTGTCTGTGGCGAAAGGAGCTCTATCTTGTATATTCAGTGCTGGAGAGTGACACACTCTACACAGGCTACAAGGCGTTTTGAGAGCACCAACATGCTTCACACTGAAACTGCTACAAGGTGTGTGTAGCATGCTGAATGAAGGCTTGTCATTTCAAAGAAAGAAGAGGAAACCAAACTCCAGGTAGTGAAACGAGCACACCAGTATGGGAGATGTGCATGTGTACAGTTTCAAGCAGCACCTCTTTGTGGACACTTGGAAACAGCGCTTTGAAAAAATTTCGTACGAAGCGGGATTTGGCCAAAGTTGAAAGACCTTCCAAAACCAACCCTAAAGAACTTAGCCAAACAATGAATGTTGCAATAAGCTCCTCCAGGAAAGGTGCCTCTATGACACAACCCCCGAGCAGGTAGCTACATTCTGCACAGTACAAAAGGCATATGAATTCCAGGCTGAAAACTCACTCCAGAAGGATGAAATGCATGTGTTTCTCTCTGAAAGAACACTCAGCCACCAGGCTTTTGCTTGCTCCTTCAAGGTCTTTGTAGAAACGTGTGTTTTCACTGTTGGAATACGTTTTGGGATGCATTGTTTCTATCTCTTGCAAGCCTCATGTTGTTTCTTACACAATGTGGGAAAACAAGGAGTATGTTTCCCAAATCACTTGAAATTCAGGAAAACACACAGTGCATCTCTCTTGCCCAAACACGCTCTCTCACCTAATGCGTTGAGAACATTCAAGAAAGCAGAAAAGAAGGGCATTTTGCAGTGAATTTCAGACGGGCATGTACAAAAAGTCATTTCTATCGGTTGCAGAGTGCAAAAGCGTGATTGCCTTCATGCTCTCGATGAAACCCTTACATTTCCAAGTACCTCAATTAGGACTTTCCCAAAAAGATGTGTTTGAGTGTCTGATGTGAAAGGAGCTCTAACTTGTGTATTCAGTGCTGGAGAGTGACACACTCTACACAGGCTACAAGGCGTTTTGAGAGCACCAACATGCTTCACACTGAAACTGCTACAAGGTGTGTGTAGCATGCTGAATGAAGGCTTGTCATTTCAAAGAAAGAAGAGGAAACCAAACTCCAGGTAGTGAAACGAGCACACCAGTATGGGAGATGTGCATGTGTACAGTTTCAAGCAGCACCTCTTTGTGGACACTTGGAAACAGCGCTGTGAAAAAATTTCGTACGAAGCGGGATTTGGCCAAAGTTGAAAGACCTTCCAAAACCAACCCTAAAGAACTTAGCCAAACAATGAATGTTGCAATAAGCTCCTCCAGGAAAGGTGCCTCTATGACACAACCCCCGAGCAGGTAGCTACATTCTGCACAGTACAAAAGGCATATGAATTCCAGGCTGAAAACTCACTCCAGAAGGATGAAATGCATGTGTTTCTCTCTGAAAGAACACTCAGCCACCAGGCTTTTGCTTGCTCCTTCAAGGTCTTTCTAGAAACGTGTGTTTTCATTGCTGGAATACGTTTTGGGATGCATTGTTTCTATCTCTTGCAAGCCTCATGTTGTTTCTTACACAATGTGGGAAAACAAGGACTATGTTTCCCAAATCACTTGAAATTCAGGAAAACACACACTGCATCTCTCTTGCTCAAACACGCTCTCTTAACTAATGCGTTGAGAACATTCAAGAAAGCAGAAAAGAAGGGCATTTTGCAGTGAATTTCAGACGGGCATGTACAAAAAGTCATTTCTATCGGTTGCAGAGTGCAAAAGCGTGATTGCCTTCATGCTCTCGATGAAACCCTTACATTTCCAAGTACCTCAATTAGGACTTTCCCAAAAAGATGTGTTTGAGTGTCTGTTGTGAAAGGAGCTCTAACTTGTGTATTCAGTGCTGGAGAGTGACACACTCTACACAGGCTACAAGGCGTTTTGAGAGCACCAACATGCTTCACACTGAAACTGCTACAAGGTGTGTGTAGCATGCTGAATGAAGGCTTGTCATTTCAAAGAAAGAAGAGGAAACCAAACTCCAGGTAGTGAAACGAGCACACCAGTATGGGAGATGTGCATGTGTACAGTTTCAAGCAGCACCTCTTTGTGGACACTTGGAAACAGCGCTGTGAAAAAATTTCGTACGAAGCGGGATTTGGCCAAAGTTGAAAGACCTTCCAAAACCAACCCTAAAGAACTTAGCCAAACAATGAATGTTGCAATAAGCTCCTCCAGGAAAGGTGCCTCTATGACACAACCCCCGAGCAGGTAGCTACATTCTGCACAGTACAAAAGGCATATGAATTCCAGGCTGAAAACTCACTCCAGAAGGATGAAATGCATGTGTTTCTCTCTGAAAGAACACTCAGCCACCAGGCTTTTGCTTGCTGCTTCAAGGTCTTTCTAGAAACGTGTGTTTTCATTGCTGGAATACGTTTTGGGATGCATTGTTTCTATCTCTTGCATGCCTCATGTTGTTTCTTACACAATGTGGGAAAACAAGGAGTATGTTTCCCAAATCACTAGAAATTCAGGAAAACACACAGTGCATCTCTCTTGCCCAAACACGCTCTCTCACCTAATGCGTTGAGAACATTCAAGAAAGCAGAAAAGAAGGGCATTTTGCAGTGAATTTCAGACGGGCATGTACAAAAAGTCATTTCTATCGGTTGCAGAGTGCAAAAGCGTGATTGCCTTCATGCTCTCGATGAAACCCTTACATTTCCAAGTACCTCAATTAGGACTTTCCCAAAAAGATGTGTTTGAGTGTCTGTTGTGAAAGGAGCTCTAACTTGTGTATTCAGTGCTGGAGAGTGACACACTCTACACAGGCTACAAGGCGTTTTGAGAGCACCAACATGCTTCACACTGAAACTGCTACAAGGTGTGTGTAGCATGCTGAATGAAGGCTTGTCATTTCAAAGAAAGAAGAGGAAACCAAACTCCAGGTAGTGAAACGAGCACACCAGTATGGGAGATGTGCATGTGTACAGTTTCAAGCAGCACCTCTTTGTGGACACTTGGAAACAGCGCTGTGAAAAAATTTCTTACGAAGCGGGATTTGGCCAAAGTTGAAAGACCTTCCAAAACCAACCCTAAAGAACTTAGCCAAACAATGAATGTTGCAATAAGCTCCTCCAGGAAAGGTGCCTCTATGACACAACCCCCGAGCAGGTAGCTAAATTCTGCACAGTACAAAAGGCATATGAATTCCAGGCTGAAAACTCACTCCAGAAGGATGAAATGCATGTGTTTCTCTCTGAAAGAACACTCAGCCACCAGGCTTTTGCTTGCTTCTTCCAGGTCTTTGTAGAAACGTGTGTTTTCACTGTTGGAATACGTTTTAGGATGCATTGTTTCTATCTCTTGCAAGCCTCATGTTGTTTCTTACACAATGTGGGAAAACAAGGACTATGTTTCCCAAATCACTTGAAATCCAGGAAAACACACACTGCATCTCTCTTGCTCAAACGCTCTCTCAACTAATGCGTTGAGAACATTCAAGAAAGCAGAAAAGAAGGGCATTTTGCAGTGAATTTCAGACGGGCATGTACAAAAAGTCATTTCTATCGGTTGCAGAGTGCAAAAGCGTGATTGCCTTCATGCTCTCGATGAAACCCTTACATTTCCAAGTACCTCAATTAGGACTTTCCCAAAAAGATGTGTTTGAGTGTCTGATGTGAAAGGAGCTCTAACTTGTGTATTCAGTGCTGGAGAGTGACACACTCTACACAGGCTACAAGGCGTTTTGAGAGCACCAACATGCTTCACACTGAAACTGCTACAAGGTGTGTGTAGCATGCTGAATGAAGGCTTGTCATTTCAAAGAAAGAAGAGGAAACCAAACTCCAGGTAGTGAAACGAGCACACCAGTATGGGAGATGTGCATGTGTACAGTTTCAAGCAGCACCTCTTTGTGGACACTTGGAAACAGCGCTGTGAAAAAATTTCGTACGAAGCGGGATTTGGCCAAAGTTGAAAGACCTTCCAAAACCAACCCTAAAGAACTTAGCCAAACAATGAATGTTGCAATAAGCTCCTCCAGGAAAGGTGCCTCTATGACACAACCCCCGAGCAGGTAGCTACATTCTGCACAGTACAAAAGGCATATGAATTCCAGGCTGAAAACTCACTCCAGAAGGATGAAATGCATGTGTTTCTCTCTGAAAGAACACTCAGCCACCAGGCTTTTGCTTGCTGCTTCAAGGTCTTTCTAGAAACGTGTGTTTTCATTGCTGGAATACGTTTTGGGATGCATTGTTTCTATCTCTTGCATGCCTCATGTTGTTTCTTACACAATGTGGGAAAACAAGGAGTATGTTTCCCAAATCACTTGAAATTCAGGAAAACACACAGTGCATCTCTCTTGCCCAAACACGCTCTCTCACCTAATGCGTTGAGAACATTCAAGAAAGCAGAAAAGAAGGGCATTTTGCAGTGAATTTCAGACGGGCATGTACAAAAAGTCATTTCTATCGGTTGCAGAGTGCAAAAGCGTGATTGCCTTCATGCTCTCGATGAAACCCTTACATTTCCAAGTACCTCAATTAGGACTTTCCCAAAAAGATGTGTTTGAGTGTCTGTTGTGAAAGGAGCTCTAACTTGTGTATTCAGTGCTGGAGAGTGACACACTCTACACAGGCTACAAGGCGTTTTGAGAGCACCAACATGCTTCACACTGAAACTGCTACAAGGTGTGTGTAGCATGCTGAATGAAGGCTTGTCATTTCAAAGAAAGAAGAGGAAACCAAACTCCAGGTAGTGAAACGAGCACACCAGTATGGGAGATGTGCATGTGTACAGTTTCAAGCAGCACCTCTTTGTGGACACTTGGAAACAGCGCTGTGAAAAAATTTCTTACGAAGCGGGATTTGGCCAAAGTTGAAAGACCTTCCAAAACCAACCCTAAAGAACTTAGCCAAACAATGAATGTTGCAATAAGCTCCTCCAGGAAAGGTGCCTCTATGACACAACCCCCGAGCAGGTAGCTACATTCTGCACAGTACAAAAGGCATATGAATTCCAGGCTGAAAACTCACTCCAGAAGGATGAAATGCATGTGTTTCTCTCTGAAAGAACACTCAGCCACCAGGCTTTTGCTTGCTTCTTCCAGGTCTTTGTAGAAACGTGTGTTTTCACTGTTGGAATACGTTTTAGGATGCATTGTTTCTATCTCTTGCAAGCCTCATGTTGTTTCTTACACAATGTGGGAAAACAAGGACTATGTTTCCCAAATCACTTGAAATCCAGGAAAACACACACTGCATCTCTCTTGCTCAAACGCTCTCTCAACTAATGCGTTGAGAACATTCAAGAAAGCAGAAAAGAAGGGCATTTTGCAGTGAATTTCAGACGGGCATGTACAAAAAGTCATTTCTATCAGTTGCAGAGTGCAAAAGCGTGATTGCCTTCATGCTCTCGATGAAACCCTTACATTTCCAAGTACCTCAATTAGGACTTTCCCAAAAAGATGTGTTTGAGTGTCTGATGTGAAAGGAGCTCTAACTTGTGTATTCAGTGCTGGAGAGTGACACACTCTACACAGGCTACAAGGCGTTTTGAGAGCACCAACATGCTTCACACTGAAACTGCTACAAGGTGTGTGTAGCATGCTGAATGAAGGCTTGTCATTTCAAAGAAAGAAGAGGAAACCAAACTCCAGGTAGTGAAACGAGCACACCAGTATGGGAGATGTGCATGTGTACAGTTTCAAGCAGCACCTCTTTGTGGACACTTGGAAACAGCGCTGTGAAAAAATTTCGTACGAAGCGGGATTTGGCCAAAGTTGAAAGACCTTCCAAAACCAACCCTAAAGAACTTAGCCAAACAATGAATGTTGCAATAAGCTCCTCCAGGAAAGGTGCCTCTATGACACAACCCCCGAGCAGGTAGCTACATTCTGCACAGTACAAAAGGCATATGAATTCCAGGCTGAAAACTCACTCCAGAAGGATGAAATGCATGTGTTTCTCTCTGAAAGAACACTCAGCCACCAGGCTTTTGCTTGCTGCTTCAAGGTCTTTCTAGAAACGTGTGTTTTCATTGCTGGAATACGTTTTGGGATGCATTGTTTCTATCTCTTGCATGCCTCATGTTGTTTCTTACACAATGTGGGAAAACAAGGAGTATGTTTCCCAAATCACTTGAAATTCAGGAAAACACACAGTGCATCTCTCTTGCCCAAACACGCTCTCTCACCTAATGCGTTGAGAACATTCAAGAAAGCAGAAAAGAAGGGCATTTTGCAGTGAATTTCAGACGGGCATGTACAAAAAGTCATTTCTATCGGTTGCAGAGTGCAAAAGCGTGATTGCCTTCATGCTCTCGATGAAACCCTTACATTTCCAAGTACCTCAATTAGGACTTTCCCAAAAAGATGTGTTTGAGTGTCTGTTGTGAAAGGAGCTCTATCTTGTATATTCAGTGCTGGAGAGTGACACACTATACACAGGCTACAAGGCGTTTTGAGAGCACCAACATGCTTCACACTGAAACTGCTACAAGGTGTGTGTAGCATGCTGAATGAAGGCTTGTCATTTCAAAGAAAGAAGAGGAAACCAAACTCCAGGTAGTGAAACGAGCACACCAGTATGGGAGATGTGCATGTGTACAGTTTCAAGCAGCACCTCTTTGTGGACACTTGGAAACAGCGCTGTGAAAAAATTTCGTACGAAGCGGGATTTGGCCAAAGTTGAAAGACCTTCCAAAACCAACCCTAAAGAACTTAGCCAAACAATGAATGTTGCAATAAGCTCCTCCAGGAAAGGTGCCTCTATGACACAACCCCCGAGCAGGTAGCTACATTCTGCACAGTACAAAAGGCATATGAATTCCAGGCTGAAAACTCACTCTAGAAGGATGAAATGCATGTGTTTCTCTCTGAAAGAACACTCAGCCACCAGGCTTTTGCTTGCTCCTTCAAGGTCTTTGTAGAAACGTGTGTTTTCACTGTTGGAATACGTTTTGGGATGCATTGTTTCTATCTCTTGCAAGCCTCATGTTGTTTCTTACACAATGTGGGAAAACAAGGAGTATGTTTCCCAAATCACTTGAAATCCAGGAAAACACACAGTGCATCTCTCTTGCCCAAACACGCTCTCTCAACTAATGCGTTGAGAACATTCAAGAAAGCAGAAAAGAAGGGCATTTCGCAGTGAATTTCAGACGGTCATGTACAAAAAGTCATTTCTATCGGTTGCAGAGTGCAAAAGCGTGATTGCCTTCATGCTCTCGATGAAACCCTTACATTTCCAAGTACCTCAATTAGGACTTTCCCAAAAAGATGTGTTTGAGTGTCTGTTGTGAAAGGAGCTCTAACTTGTGTATTCAGTGCTGGAGAGTGACACACTCTACACAGGCTACAAGGCGTTTTGAGAGCACCAACATGCTTCACACTGAAACTGCTACAAGGTGTGTGTAGCATGCTGAATGAAGGCTTGTCATTTCAAAGAAAGAAGAGGAAACCAAACTCCAGGTAGTGAAACGAGCACACCAGAATGGGAGATGTGCATGTGTACAGTTTCAAGCAGCACCTCTTTGTGGACCTTGGAAACAGCGCTGTGAAAAAATTTCGTACGAAGCGGGATTTGGCCAAAGTTGAAAGACCTTCCAAAACCAACCCTAAAGAACTTAGCCAAACAATGAATGTTGCAATAAGCTCCTCCAGGAAAGGTGCCTCTATGACACAACCCCCGAGCAGGTAGCTACATTCTGCACAGTACAAAAGGCATATGAATTCCAGGCTGAAAACTCACTCCAGAAGGATGAAATGCATGTGTTTCTCTCTGAAAGAACACTCAGCCACCAGGCTTTTGCTTGCTCCTTCAAGGTCTTTGTAGAAACGTGTGTTTTCACTGCTAGAATACGTTTTGGGATGCATTGTTTCTATCTCTTGCAAGCCTCATGTTGTTTCTTACACAATGTGGGAAAACAAGGAGTATGTTTCCCAAATCACTAGAAATTCAGGAAAACACACACTGCATCTCTCTTGCCCAAACACGCTCTCTCACCTAATGCGTTGAGAACATTCAAGAAAGCAGAAAAGAAGGGCATTTTGCAGTGAATTTCAGACGGGCATGTACAAAAAGTCATTTCTATCGGTTGCAGAGTGCAAAAGCGTGATTGCCTTCATGCTCTCGATGAAACCCTTACATTTCCAAGTACCTCAATTAGGACTTTCCCAAAAAGATGTGTTTGAGTGTCTGTTGTGAAAGGAGCTCTAACTTGTGTATTCAGTGCTGGAGAGTGACACACTCTACACAGGCTACAAGGCGTTTTGAGAGCACCAACATGCTTCACACTGAAACTGCTACAAGGTGTGTGTAGCATGCTGAATGAAGGCTTGTCATTTCAAAGAAAGAAGAGGAAACCAAACTCCAGGTAGTGAAACGAGCACACCAGTATGGGAGATGTGCATGTGTACAGTTTCAAGCAGCACCTCTTTGTGGACACTTGGAAACAGCGCTGTGAAAAAATTTCGTACGAAGCGGGATTTGGCCAAAGTTGAAAGACCTTCCAAAACCAACCCTAAAGAACTTAGCCAAACAATGAATGTTGCAATAAGCTCCTCCAGGAAAGGTGCCTCTATGACACAACCCCCGAGCAGGTAGCTACATTCTGCACAGTACAAAAGGCATATGAATTCCAGGCTGAAAACTCACTCCAGAAGGATGAAATGCATGTGTTTCTCTCTGAAAGAACACTCAGCCACCAGGCTTTTGCTTGCTCCTTCAAGGTCTTTGTAGAAACGTGTGTTTTCACTGCTGGAATACGTTTTGGGATGCATTGTTTCTATCTCTTGCAAGCCTCATGTTGTTTCTTACACAATGTGGGAAAACAAGGAGTATGTTTCCCAAATCACTAGAAATTCAGGAAAACACACACTGCCTCTCTCTTGCCCAAACACGCTCTCTCACCTAATGCGTTGAGAACATTCAAGAAAGCAGAAAAGAAGGGCATTTTGCAGTGAGTTTCAGACGGGCATGTACAAAAAGTCACTTCTATCGGTTGCAGAATGCAAAAGCGTGATTGCCTTCATGCTCTCGATGAAACCCTTACATTTCCAAGTACCTCAATTAGGACTTTCCCAAAAAGATGTGTTTGTGTGTCTGTGGCGAAAGGAGCTCTATCTTGTATATTCAGTGCTGGAGAGTGACACACTCTACACAGGCTACAAGGCGTTTTGAGAGCACCAACATGCTTCACACTGAAACTGCTACAAGGTGTGTGTAGCATGCTGAATGAAGGCTTGTCATTTCAAAGAAAGAAGAGGAAACCAAACTCCAGGTAGTGAAACGAGCACACCAGTATGGGAGATGTGCATGTGTACAGTTTCAAGCAGCACCTCTTTGTGGACACTTGGAAACAGCGCTGTGAAAAAATTTCGTACGAAGCGGGATTTGGCCAAAGTTGAAAGACCTTCCAAAACCAACCCTAAAGAACTTAGCCAAACAATGAATGTTGCAATAAGCTCCTCCAGGAAAGATGCCTCTATGACACAACCCCCGAGCAGGTAGCTACATTCTGCACAGTACAAAAGGCATATGAATTCCAGGCTGAAAACTCACTCCAGAAGGATGAAATGCATGTGTTTCTCTCTGAAAGAACACTCAGCCACCAGGCTTTTGCTTGCTCCTTCAAGGTCTTTGTAGAAACGTGTGTTTTCATTGCTGGAATACGTTTTGGGATGCATTGTTTCTATCTCTTGCAAGCCTCATGTTGTTTCTTACACAATGTGGGAAAACAAGGAGTATGTTTCCCAAATCACTAGAAATTCAGGAAAACACACAGTGCATCTCTCTTGCCCAAACACGCTCTCTCACCTAATGCGTTGAGAACATTCAAGAAAGCAGAAAAGAAGGGCATTTTGCAGTGAATTTCAGACGGGCATGTACAAAAAGTCATTTCTATCGGTTGCAGAGTGCAAAAGCGTGATTGCCTTCATGCTCTCGATGAAACCCTTACATTTCCAAGTACCTCAATTAGGACTTTCCCAAAAAGATGTGTTTGTGTGTCTGTGGCGAAAGGAGCTCTATCTTGTATATTCAGTGCTGGAGAGTGACACACTCTACACAGGCTACAAGGCGTTTTGAGAGCACCAACATGCTTCACACTGAAACTGCTACAAGGTGTGTGTAGCATGCTGAATGAAGGCTTGTCATTTCAAAGAAAGAAGAGGAAACCAAACTCCAGGTAGTGAAACGAGCACACCAGTATGGGAGATGTGCATGTGTACAGTTTCAAGCAGCACCTCTTTGTGGACACTTGGAAACAGCGCTTTGAAAAAATTTCGTACGAAGCGGGATTTGGCCAAAGTTGAAAGACCTTCCAAAACCAACCCTAAAGAACTTAGCCAAACAATGAATGTTGCAATAAGCTCCTCCAGGAAAGGTGCCTCTATGACACAACCCCCGAGCAGGTAGCTACATTCTGCACAGTACAAAAGGCATATGAATTCCAGGCTGAAAACTCACTCCAGAAGGATGAAATGCATGTGTTTCTCTCTGAAAGAACACTCAGCCACCAGGCTTTTGCTTGCTCCTTCAAGGTCTTTGTAGAAACGTGTGTTTTCACTGTTGGAATACGTTTTGGGATGCATTGTTTCTATCTCTTGCAAGCCTCATGTTGTTTCTTACACAATGTGGGAAAACAAGGAGTATGTTTCCCAAATCACTTGAAATCCAGGAAAACACACACTGCATCTCTCTTGCCCAAACACGCTCTCTCAACTAATGCGTTGAGAACATTCAAGAAAGCAGAAAAGAAGGGCATTTTGCAGTGAATTTCAGACGGGCATGTACAAAAAGTCATTTCTATCGGTTGCAGAGTGCAAAAGCGTGATTGCCTTCATGCTCTCGATGAAACCCTTACATTTCCAAGTACCTCAATTAGGACTTTCCCAAAAAGATGTGTTTGAGTGTCTGTTGTGAAAGGAGCTCTAACTTGTGTATTCAGTGCTGGAGAGTGACACACTCTACACAGGCTACAAGGCGTTTTGAGAGCACCAACATGCTTCACACTGAAACTGCTACAAGGTGTGTGTAGCATGCTGAATGAAGGCTTGTCATTTCAAAGAAAGAAGAGGAAACCAAACTCCAGGTAGTGAAACGAGCACACCAGTATGGGAGATGTGCATGTGTACAGTTTCAAGCAGCACCTCTTTGTGGACACTTGGAAACAGCGCTGTGAAAAAATTTCGTACGAAGCGGGATTTGGCCAAAGTTGAAAGACCTTCCAAAACCAACCCTAAAGAACTTAGCCAAACAATGAATGTTGCAATAAGCTCCTCCAGGAAAGATGCCTCTATGACACAACCCCCGAGCAGGTAGCTACATTCTGCACAGTACAAAAGGCATATGATTTCCAGGCTGAAAACTCACTCCAGAAGGATGAAATGCATGTGTTTCTCTCTGAAAGAACACTCAGCCACCAGGCTTTTGCTTGCTCCTTCAAGGTCTTTGTAGAAACGTGTGTTTTCATTGCTGGAATACGTTTTGGGATGCATTGTTTCTATCTCTTGCAAGCCTCATGTTGTTTCTTACACAATGTGGGAAAACAAGGAGTACGTTTCCCAAATCACTAGAAATTCAGGAAAACACACACTGCATCTCTCTTGCCCAAACACGCTCTCTCACCTAATGCGTTGAGAACATTCAAGAAAGCAGAAAAGAAGGGCATTTTGCAGTGAATTTCAGACGGGCATGTACAAAAAGTCATTTCTATCGGTTGCAGAGTGCAAAAGCGTGATTGCCTTCATGCTCTCGATGAAACCCTTACATTTCCAAGTACCTCAATTAGGACTTTCCCAAAAAGATGTGTTTGAGTGTCTGTTGTGAAAGGAGCTCTAACTTGTGTATTCAGTGCTGGAGAGTGACACACTCTACACAGGCTACAAGGCGTTTTGAGAGCACCAACATGCTTCACACTGAAACTGCTACAAGGTGTGTGTAGCATGCTGAATGAAGGCTTGTCATTTCAAAGAAAGAAGAGGAAACCAAACTCCAGGTAGTGAAACGAGCACACCAGTATGGGAGATGTGCATGTGTACAGTTTCAAGCAGCACCTCTTTGTGGACACTTGGAAACAGCGCTGTGAAAAAATTTCGTACGAAGCGGGATTTGGCCAAAGTTGAAAGACCTTCCAAAACCAACCCTAAAGAACTTAGCCAAACAATGAATGTTGCAATAAGCTCCTCCAGGAAAGGTGCCTCTATGACACAACCCCCGAGCAGGTAGCTACATTCTGCACAGTACAAAAGGCATATGAATTCCAGGCTGAAAACTCACTCCAGAAGGATGAAATGCATGTGTTTCTCTCTGAAAGAACACTCAGCCACCAGGCTTTTGCTTGCTGCTTCAAGGTCTTTCTAGAAACGTGTGTTTTCATTGCTGGAATACGTTTTGTGATGCATTGTTTCTATCTCTTGCATGCCTCATATTGTTTCTTACACAATGTGGGAAAACAAGGAGTATGTTTCCCAAATCACTAGAAATTCAGGAAAACACACAGTGCATCTCTCTTGCCCAAACACGCTCTCTCACCTAATGCGTTGAGAACATTCAAGAAAGCAGAAAAGAAGGGCATTTTGCACTGAGTTTCAGACGGGCATGTACAAAAAGTCATTTCTATCGGTTGCAGAGTGCAAAAGCGTGATTGCCTTCATGCTCTCGATGAAACCCTTACATTTCCAAGTACCTCAATTAGGACTTTCCCAAAAAGATGTGTTTGAGTGTCTGTTGTGAAAGGAGCTCTAACTTGTGTATTCAGTGCTGGAGAGTGACACACTCTACACAGGCTACAAGGCGTTTTGAGAGCACCAACATGCTTCACACTGAAACTGCTACAAGGTGTGTGTAGCATGCTGAATGAAGGCTTGTCATTTCAAAGAAAGAAGAGGAAACCAAACTCCAGGTAGTGAAACGAGCACACCAGTATGGGAGATGTGCATGTGTACAGTTTCAAGCAGCACCTCTTTGTGGACACTTGGAAACAGCGCTGTGAAAAAATTTCGTACGAA
Source organism: Miniopterus natalensis (assembly GCF_054644295.1). NCBI lineage: Eukaryota > Metazoa > Chordata > Mammalia > Chiroptera > Miniopteridae > Miniopterus > Miniopterus natalensis. Next base: position 33,550,597 of record NC_142090.1, read on the forward strand.
GCGGGATTTGGCCAAAGTTGAAAGACCTTCCAAAACCAACCCTAAAGAACTTAGCCAAACAATGAATGTTGCAATAAGCTCCTCCAGGAAAGGTGCCTCTATGACACAACCCCCGAGCAGGTAGCTACATTCTGCACAGTACAAAAGGCATATGAATTCCATCCTGAAAACTCACTCCAGAAGGATGAAATGCATGTGTTTCTCTCTGAAAGAACACTCAGCCACCAGGCTTTTGCTTGCTCCTTCAAGGTCTTTGTAGAAACGTGTGTTTTCACTGCTGGAATACGTTTTGGGATGCATTGTTTCTATCTCTTGCAAGCCTCATGTTGTTTCTTACACAATGTGGGAAAACAAGGAGTATGTTTCCCAAATCACTAGACTTTCAGGAAAACACACACTGCCTCTCTCTTGCCCAAACACGCTCTCTCACCTAATGCGTTGAGAACATTCAAGAAAGCAGAAAAGAAGGGCATTTTGCAGTGAGTTTCAGACGGGCATGTACAAAAAGTCACTTCTATCGGTTGCAGAATGCAAAAGCGTGATTGCCTTCATGCTCTCGATGAAACCCTTACATTTCCAAGTACCTCAATTAGGACTTTCCCAAAAAGATGTGTTTGTGTGTCTGTGGCGAAAGGAGCTCTATCTTGTATATTCAGTGCTGGAGAGTGACACACTCTACACAGGCTACAAGGCGTTTTGAGAGCACCAACATGCTTCACACTGAAACTGCTACAAGGTGTGTGTAGCATGCTGAATGAAGGCTTGTCATTTCAAAGAAAGAAGAGGAAACCAAACTCCAGGTAGTGAAACGAGCACACCAGTATGGGAGATGTGCATGTGTACAGTTTCAAGCAGCACCTCTTTGTGGACACTTGGAAACAGCGCTGTGAAAAAATTTCGTACGAAGCGGGATTTGGCCAAAGTTGAAAGACCTTCCAAAACCAACCCTAAAGAACTTAGCCAAACAATGAATGTTGCAATAAGCTCCTCCAGGAAAGATGCCTCTATGACACAACCCCCGAGCAGGTAGCTACATTCTGCACAGTACAAAAGGCATATGAATTCCAGGCTGAAAACTCACTCCAGAAGGATGAAATGCATGTGTTTCTCTCTGAAAGAACACTCAGCCACCAGGCTTTTGCTTGCTCCTTCAAGGTCTTTGTAGAAACGTGTGTTTTCATTGCTGGAATACGTTTTGGGATGCATTGTTTCTATCTCTTGCAAGCCTCATGTTGTTTCTTACACAATGTGGGAAAACAAGGAGTATGTTTCCCAAATCACTAGAAATTCAGGAAAACACACAGTGCATCTCTCTTGCCCAAACACGCTCTCTCACCTAATGCGTTGAGAACATTCAAGAAAGCAGAAAAGAAGGGCATTTTGCAGTGAATTTCAGACGGGCATGTACAAAAAGTCATTTCTATCGGTTGCAGAGTGCAAAAGCGTGATTGCCTTCATGCTCTCGATGAAACCCTTACATTTCCAAGTACCTCAATTAGGACTTTCCCAAAAAGATGTGTTTGTGTGTCTGTGGCGAAAGGAGCTCTATCTTGTATATTCAGTGCTGGAGAGTGACACACTCTACACAGGCTACAAGGCGTTTTGAGAGCACCAACATGCTTCACACTGAAACTGCTACAAGGTGTGTGTAGCATGCTGAATGAAGGCTTGTCATTTCAAAGAAAGAAGAGGAAACCAAACTCCAGGTAGTGAAACGAGCACACCAGTATGGGAGATGTGCATGTGTACAGTTTCAAGCAGCACCTCTTTGTGGACACTTGGAAACAGCTCTTTGAAAAAATTTCGTACGAAGCGGGATTTGGCCAAAGTTGAAAGACCTTCCAAAACCAACCCTAAAGAACTTAGCCAAACAATGAATGTTGCAATAAGCTCCTCCAGGAAAGGTGCCTCTATGACACAACCCCCGAGCAGGTAGCTACATTCTGCACAGTACAAAAGGCATATGAATTCCAGGCTGAAAACTCACTCCAGAAGGATGAAATGCATGTGTTTCTCTCTGAAAGAACACTCAGCCACCAGGCTTTTGCTTGCTCCTTCAAGGTCTTTGTAGAAACGTGTGTTTTCACTGTTGGAATACGTTTTGGGATGCATTGTTTCTATCTCTTGCAAGCCTCATGTTGTTTCTTACACAATGTGGGAAAACAAGGAGTATGTTTCCCAAATCACTTGAAATCCAGGAAAACACACACTGCATCTCTCTTGCCCAAACACGCTCTCTCAACTAATGCGTTGAGAACATTCAAGAAAGCAGAAAAGAAGGGCATTTTGCAGTGAATTTCAGACGGGCATGTACAAAAAGTCATTTCTATCGGTTGCAGAGTGCAAAAGCGTGATTGCCTTCATGCTCTCGATGAAACCCTTACATTTCCAAGTACCTCAATTAGGACTTTCCCAAAAAGATGTGTTTGAGTGTCTGTTGTGAAAGGAGCTCTAACTTGTGTATTCAGTGCTGGAGAGTGACACACTCTACACAGGCTACAAGGCGTTTTGAGAGCACCAACATGCTTCACACTGAAACTGCTACAAGGTGTGTGTAGCATGCTGAATGAAGGCTTGTCATTTCAAAGAAAGAAGAGGAAACCAAACTCCAGGTAGTGAAACGAGCACACCAGTATGGGAGATGTGCATGTGTACAGTTTCAAGCAGCACCTCTTTGTGGACACTTGGAAACAGCGCTGTGAAAAAATTTCGTACGAAGCGGGATTTGGCCAAAGTTGAAAGACCTTCCAAAACCAACCCTAAAGAACTTAGCCAAACAATGAATGTTGCAATAAGCTCCTCCAGGAAAGATGCCTCTATGACACAACCCCCGAGCAGGTAGCTACATTCTGCACAGTACAAAAGGCATATGATTTCCAGGCTGAAAACTCACTCCAGAAGGATGAAATGCATGTGTTTCTCTCTGAAAGAACACTCAGCCACCAGGCTTTTGCTTGCTCCTTCAAGGTCTTTGTAGAAACGTGTGTTTTCATTGCTGGAATACGTTTTGGGATGCATTGTTTCTATCTCTTGCAAGCCTCATGTTGTTTCTTACACAATGTGGGAAAACAAGGAGTATGTTTCCCAAATCACTAGAAATTCAGGAAAACACACACTGCATCTCTCTTGCCCAAACACGCTCTCTCACCTAATGCGTTGAGAACATTCAAGAAAGCAGAAAAGAAGGGCATTTTGCAGTGAATTTCAGACGGGCATGTACAAAAAGTCATTTCTATCGGTTGCAGAGTGCAAAAGCGTGATTGCCTTCATGCTCTCGATGAAACCCTTACATTTCCAAGTACCTCAATTAGGACTTTCCCAAAAAGATGTGTTTGAGTGTCTGTTGTGAAAGGAGCTCTAACTTGTGTATTCAGTGCTGGAGAGTGACACACTCTACACAGGCTACAAGGCGTTTTGAGAGCACCAACATGCTTCACACTGAAACTGCTACAAGGTGTGTGTAGCATGCTGAATGAAGGCTTGTCATTTCAAAGAAAGAAGAGGAAACCAAACTCCAGGTAGTGAAACGAGCACACCAGTATGGGAGATGTGCATGTGTACAGTTTCAAGCAGCACCTCTTTGTGGACACTTGGAAACAGCGCTGTGAAAAAATTTCGTACGAAGCGGGATTTGGCCAAAGTTGAAAGACCTTCCAAAACCAACCCTAAAGAACTTAGCCAAACAATGAATGTTGCAATAAGCTCCTCCAGGAAAGGTGCCTCTATGACACAACCCCCGAGCAGGTAGCTACATTCTGCACAGTACAAAAGGCATATGAATTCCAGGCTGAAAACTCACTCCAGAAGGATGAAATGCATGTGTTTCTCTCTGAAAGAACACTCAGCCACCAGGCTTTTGCTTGCTGCTTCAAGGTCTTTCTAGAAACGTGTGTTTTCATTGCTGGAATACGTTTTGTGATGCATTGTTTCTATCTCTTGCATGCCTCATATTGTTTCTTACACAATGTGGGAAAACAAGGAGTATGTTTCCCAAATCACTAGAAATTCAGGAAAACACACAGTGCATCTCTCTTGCCCAAACACGCTCTCTCACCTAATGCGTTGAGAACATTCAAGAAAGCAGAAAAGAAGGGCATTTTGCACTGAGTTTCAGACGGGCATGTACAAAAAGTAATTTCTATCGGTTGCAGAGTGCAAAAGCGTGATTGCCTTCATGCTCTCGATGAAACCCTTACATTTCCAAGTACCTCAATTAGGACTTTCCCAAAAAGATGTGTTTGAGTGTCTGTTGTGAAAGGAGCTCTATCTTGTGTATTCAGTGCTGGAGAGTGACACACTCTACACAGGCTACAAGGCGTTTGGAGAGCACCAACATGCTTCACACTGAAACTGCTACAAGGTGTGTGTAGCATGCTGAATGAAGGCTTGTCATTTCAAAGAAAGAAGAGGAAACCAAACTCCAGGTAGTGAAACGAGCACACCAGTATGGGAGATGTGCATGTGTACAGTTTCAAGCAGCACCTCTTTGTGGACACTTGGAAACAGCGCTGTGAAAAAATTTCGTACGAAGCGGGATTTGGCCAAAGTTGAAAGACCTTCCAAAACCAACCCTAAAGAACTTAGCCAAACAATGAATGTTGCAATAAGCTCCTCCAGGAAAGGTGCCTCTATGACACAACCCCCGAGCAGGTAGCTACATTCTGCACAGTACAAAAGGCATATGAATTCCATCCTGAAAACTCACTCCAGAAGGATGAAATGCATGTGTTTCTCTCTGAAAGAACACTCAGCCACCAGGCTTTTGCTTGCTCCTTCAAGGTCTTTCTAGAAACGTGTGTTTTCACTGCTGGAATACGTTTTGGGATGCATTGTTTCTATCTCTTGCAAGCCTCATGTTGTTTCTTACACAATGTGGGAAAACAAGGATTATGTTTCCCAAATCACTAGAAATTCAGGAAAACACACAGTGCATCTCTCTTGCCCAAACACGCTCTCTCACCTAATGCGTTGAGAACATTCAAGAAAGCAGAAAAGAAGGGCATTTTGCAGTGAATTTCAGACGGGCATGTACAAAAAGTCATTTCTATCGGTTGCAGAGTGCAAAAGCGTGATTGCCTTCATGCTCTCGATGAAACCCTTACATTTCCAAGTACCTCAATTAGGACTTTCCCAAAAAGATGTGTTTGAGTGTCTGTTGTGAAAGGAGCTCTATCTTGTATATTCAGTGCTGGAGAGTGACACACTCTACACAGGCTACAAGGCGTTTTGAGAGCACCAACATGCTTCACACTGAAACTGCTACAAGGTGTGTGTAGCATGCTGAATGAAGGCTTGTCATTTCAAAGAAAGAAGAGGAAACCAAACTCCAGGTAGTGAAACGAGCACACCAGTATGGGAGATGTGCATGTGTACAGTTTCAAGCAGCACCTCTTTGTGGACACTTGGAAACAGCGCTGTGAAAAAATTTCGTACGAAGCGGGATTTGGCCAAAGTTGAAAGACCTTCCAAAACCAACCCTAAAGAACTTAGCCAAACAATGAATGTTGCAATAAGCTCCTCCAGGAAAGGTGCCTCTATGACACAACCCCCGAGCAGGTAGCTACATTCTGCACAGTACAAAAGGCATATGAATTCCAGGCTGAAAACTCACTCCAGAAGGATGAAATGCATGTGTTTCTCTCTGAAAGAACACTCAGCCACCAGGCTTTTGCTTGCTCCTTCAAGGTCTTTCTAGAAACGTGTGTTTTCATTGCTGGAATACGTTTTGGGATGCATTGTTTCTATCTCTTGCAAGCCTCATGTTGTTTCTTACACAATGTGGGAAAACAAGGACTATGTTTCCCAAATCACTTGAAATTCAGGAAAACACACACTGCATCTCTCTTGCTCAAACACGCTCTCTTAACTAATGCGTTGAGAACATTCAAGAAAGCAGAAAAGAAGGGCATTTTGCAGTGAATTTCAGACGGGCATGTACAAAAAGTCATTTCTATCGGTTGCAGAGTGCAAAAGCGTGATTGCCTTCATGCTCTCGATGAAACCCTTACATTTCCAAGTACCTCAATTAGGACTTTCCCAAAAAGATGTGTTTGAGTGTCTGTTGTGAAAGGAGCTCTAACTTGTGTATTCAGTGCTGGAGAGTGACACACTCTACACAGGCTACAAGGCGTTTTGAGAGCACCAACATGCTTCACACTGAAACTGCTACAAGGTGTGTGTAGCATGCTGAATGAAGGCTTGTCATTTCAAAGAAAGAAGAGGAAACCAAACTCCAGGTAGTGAAACGAGCACACCAGTATGGGAGATGTGCATGTGTACAGTTTCAAGCAGCACCTCTTTGTGGACACTTGGAAACAGCGCTGTGAAAAAATTTCGTACGAAGCGGGATTTGGCCAAAGTTGAAAGACCTTCCAAAACCAACCCTAAAGAACTTAGCCAAACAATGAATGTTGCAATAAGCTCCTCCAGGAAAGGTGCCTCTATGACACAACCCCCGAGCAGGTAGCTACATTCTGCACAGTACAAAAGGCATATGAATTCCAGGCTGAAAACTCACTCCAGAAGGATGAAATGCATGTGTTTCTCTCTGAAAGAACACTCAGCCAGCAGGCTTTTGCTTGCTGCTTCAAGGTCTTTCTAGAAACGTGTGTTTTCATTGCTGGAATACGTTTTGGGATGCATTGTTTCTATCTCTTGCATGCCTCATATTGTTTCTTACACAATGTGGGAAAACAAGGAGTATGTTTCCCAAATCACTAGAAATTCAGGAAAACACACAGTGCATCTCTCTTGCCCAAACAAGCTCTCTCACCTAATGCGTTGAGAACATTCAAGAAAGCAGAAAAGAAGGGCATTTTGCACTGAGTTTCAGACGGGCATGTACAAAAAGTCATTTCTATCGGTTGCAGAGTGCAAAAGCGTGATTGCCTTCATGCTCTCGATGAAACCCTTACATTTCCAAGTACCTCAATTAGGACTTTCCCAAAAAGATGTGTTTGAGTGTCTGTTGTGAAAGGAGCTCTAACTTGTGTATTCAGTGTTGGAGAGTGACACACTCTACACAGGCTACAAGGCGTTTTGAGAGCACCAACATGCTTCACACTGAAACTGCTACAAGGTGTGTGTAGCATGCTGAATGAAGGCTTGTCATTTCAAAGAAAGAAGAGGAAACCAAACTCTAGGTAGTGAAACGAGCACACCAGTATGGGAGATGTGCATGTGTACAGTTTCAAGCAGCACCTCTTTGTGGACACTTGGAAACAGCGCTGTGAAAAAATTTCGTACGAAGCGGGATTTGGCCAAAGTTGAAAGACCTTCCAAAACCAACCCTAAAGAACTTAGCCAAACAATGAATGTTGCAATAAGCTCCTCCAGGAAAGGTGCCTCTATGACACAACCCCTGAGCAGGTAGCTACATTCTGCACAGTACAAAAGGCATATGAATTCCAGGCTGAAAACTCACTCCAGAAGGATGAAATGCATGTGTTTCTCTCTGAAAGAACACTCAGCCACCAGGCTTTTGCTTGCTCCTTCAAGGTCTTTCTAGAAACGTGTGTTTTCATTGCTGGAATACGTTTTGGGATGCATTGTTTCTATCTCTTGCAAGCCTCATGTTGTTTCTTACACAATGTGGGAAAACAAGGACTATGTTTCCCAAATCACTTGAAATTCAGGAAAACACACACTGCATCTCTCTTGCTCAAACACGCTCTCTTAACTAATGCGTTGAGAACATTCAAGAAAGCAGAAAAGAAGGGCATTTTGCAGTGAATTTCAGACGGGCATGTACAAAAAGTCATTTCTATCGGTTGCAGAGTGCAAAAGCGTGATTGCCTTCATGCTCTCGATGAAACCCTTACATTTCCAAGTACCTCAATTAGGACTTTCCCAAAAAGATGTGTTTGAGTGTCTGTTGTGAAAGGAGCTCTAACTTGTGTATTCAGTGCTGGAGAGTGACACACTCTACACAGGCTACAAGGCGTTTTGAGAGCACCAACATGCTTCACACTGAAACTGCTACAAGGTGTGTGTAGCATGCTGAATGAAGGCTTGTCATTTCAAAGAAAGAAGAGGAAACCAAACTCCAGGTAGTGAAACGAGCACACCAGTATGGGAGATGTGCATGTGTACAGTTTCAAGCAGCACCTCTTTGTGGACACTTGGAAACAGCGCTGTGAAAAAATTTCGTACGAAGCGGGATTTGGCCAAAGTTGAAAGACCTTCCAAAACCAACCCTAAAGAACTTAGCCAAACAATGAATGTTGCAATAAGCTCCTCCAGGAAAGGTGCCTCTATGACACAACCCCCGAGCAGGTAGCTACATTCTGCACAGTACAAAAGGCATATGAATTCCAGGCTGAAAACTCACTCCAGAAGGATGAAATGCATGTGTTTCTCTCTGAAAGAACACTCAGCCAGCAGGCTTTTGCTTGCTTCTTCAAGGTCTTTGTAGAAACGTGTGTTTTCACTGTTGGAATACATTTTGGGATGCATTGTTTCTATCTCTTGCAAGCCTCATGTTGTTTCTTACACAATGTGGGAAAACAAGGAGTATGTTTCCCAAATCACTTGAAATCCAGGAAAACACACACTGCATCTCTCTTGCTCAAACACGCTCTCTCAACTAATGCGTTGAGAACATTCAAGAAAGCAGAAAAGAAGGGCATTTTGCAGTGAATTTCAGACGGGCATGTACAAAAAGTCATTTCTATCGGTTGCAGAGTGCAAAAGCGTGATTGCCTTCATGCTCTCGATGAAACCCTTACATTTCCAAGTACCTCAATTAGGACTTTCCCAAAAAGATGTGTTTGAGTGTCTGTTGTGAAAGGAGCTCTAACTTGTGTATTCAGTGCTGGAGAGTGACACACTCTACACAGGCTACAGGGCGTTTTGAGAGCACCAACATGCTTCACACTGAAACTGCTACAAGGTGTGTGTAGCATGCTGAATGAAGGCTTGTCATTTCAAAGAAAGAAGAGGAAACCAAACTCCAGGTAGTGAAACGAGCACACCAGTATGGGAGATGTGCATGTGTACAGTTTCAAGCAGCACCTCTTTGTGGACACTTGGAAACAGCGCTGTGAAAAATTTCGTACGAAGCGGGATTTGGCCAAAGTTGAAAGACCTTCCAAAACCAACCCTAAAGAACTTAGCCAAACAATGAATGTTGCAATAAGCTCCTCCAGGAAAGGTGCCTCTATGACACAACCCCCGAGCAGGTAGCTACATTCTGCACAGTACAAAAGGCATATGAATTCCAGGCTGAAAACTCACTCCAGAAGGATGAAATGCATGTGTTTCTCTCTGAAAGAACACTCAGCCACCAGGCTTTTGCTTGCTCCTTCAAGGTCTTTCTAGAAACATGTGTTTTCATTGCTGGAATACGTTTTGGGATGCATTGTTTCTATCTCTTGCAAGCCTCATGTTGTTTCTTACACAATGTGGGAAAACAAGGAGTATGTTTCCCAAATCACTTGAAATCCAGGAAAACACACAGTGCATCTCTCTTGCCCAAACACGCTCTCTCACCTAATGCGTTGAGAACATTGAAGAAAGCAGAAAAGAAGGGCATTTAGCACTGAATTTCAGACGGGCATGTACAAAAAGTCATTTCTATTGGTTGCAGAGTGCAAAAGCGTGATTGCCTTCATGCTCTCGATGAAACCCTTACTTTTCCAAGTACCTCAATTAGGACTTTCCCAAAAAGATGTGTTTGAGTGTCTGTTGTGAAAGGAGCTCTAACTTGTGTATTCAGTGCTGGAGAGTGACACACTCTACACAGGCTACAGGGCGTTTTGAGAGCACCAACATGCTTCACACTGAAACTGCTACAAGGTGTGTGTAGCATGCTGAATGAAGGCTTGTCATTTCAAAGAAAGAAGAGGAAACCAAACTCCAGGTAGTGAAACGAGCACACCAGTATGGGAGATGTGCATGTGTACAGTTTCAAGCAGCACCTCTTTGTGGACACTTGGAAACAGCGCTGTGAAAAAATTTCGTACGAAGCGGGATTTGGCCAAAGTTGAAAGACCTTCCAAAACCAACCCTAAAGAACTTAGCCAAACAATGAATGTTGCAATAAGCTCCTCCAGGAAAGGTGCCTCTATGACACAACCCCCGAGCAGGTAGCTACATTCTGCACAGTACAAAAGGCATATGAATTCCAGGCTGAAAACTCACTCCAGAAGGATGAAATGCATGTGTTTCTCTCTGAAAGAACACTCAGCCACCAGGCTTTTGCTTGCTCCTTCAAGGTCTTTCTAGAAACGTGTGTTTTCACTGCTGGAATACGTTTTGGGATGCATTGTTTCTATCTCTTGCAAGCCTCATGTTGTTTCTTACACAATGTGGGAAAACAAGGAGTATGTTTCCCAAATCACTTGAAATCCAGGAAAACACACACTGCATCTCTCTTGCTCAAACACGCTCTCTCAACTAATGCGTTGAGAACATTCAAGAAAGCAGAAAAGAAGGGCATTTTGCAGTGAATTTCAGACGGGCATGTACAAAAAGTCATTTCTATCGGTTGCAGAGTGCAAAAGCGTGATTGCCTTCATGCTCTCGATGAAACCCTTACATTTCCAAGTACCTCAATTAGGACTTTCCCAAAAAGATGTGTTTGAGTGTCTGTTGTGAAAGGAGCTCTATCTTGTATATTCAGTGCTGGAGAGTGACACACTCTACACAGGCTACAAGGCGTTTTGAGAGCACCAACATGCTTCACACTGAAACTGCTACAAGGTGTGTGTAGCATGCTGAATGAAGGCTTGTCATTTCAAAGAAAGAAGAGGAAACCAAACTCCAGGTAGTGAAACGAGCACACCAGTATGGGAGATGTGCATGTGTACAGTTTCAAGCAGCACCTCTTTGTGGACACTTGGAAACAGCGCTGTGAAAAAATTTCGTACGAAGCGGGATTTGGCCAAAGTTGAAAGACCTTCCAAAACCAACCCTAAAGAACTTAGCCAAACAATGAATGTTGCAATAAGCTCCTCCAGGAAAGGTGCCTCTATGACACAACCCCCGAGCAGGTAGCTACATTCTGCACAGTACAAAAGGCATATGAATTCCAGGCTGAAAACTCACTCCAGAAGGATGAAATGCATGTGTTTCTCTCTGAAAGAACACTCAGCCACCAGGCTTTTGCTTGCTCCTTCAAGGTCTTTCTAGAAACGTGTGTTTTCATTGCTGGAATACGTTTTGGGATGCATTGTTTCTATCTCTTGCAAGCCTCATGTTGTTTCTTACACAATGTGGGAAAACAAGGACTATGTTTCCCAAATCACTTGAAATTCAGGAAAAAACACACTGCATCTCTCTTGCTCAAACACGCTCTCTTAACTAATGCGTTGAGAACATTCAAGAAAGCAGAAAAGAAGGGCATTTTGCAGTGAATTTCAGACGGGCATGTACAAAAAGTCATTTCTATCGGTTGCAGAGTGCAAAAGCGTGATTGCCTTCATGCTCTCGATGAAACCCTTACATTTCCAAGTACCTCAATTAGGACTTTCCCAAAAAGATGTGTTTGAGTGTCTGTTGTGAAAGGAGCTCTAACTTGTGTATTCAGTGCTGGAGAGTGACACACTCTACACAGGCTACAAGGCGTTTTGAGAGCACCAACATGCTTCACACTGAAACTGCTACAAGGTGTGTGTAGCATGCTGAATGAAGGCTTGTCATTTCAAAGAAAGAAGAGGAAACCAAACTCCAGGTAGTGAAACGAGCACACCAGTATGGGAGATGTGCATGTGTACAGTTTCAAGCAGCACCTCTTTGTGGACACTTGGAAACAGCGCTGTGAAAAAATTTCGTACGAAGCGGGATTTGGCCAAAGTTGAAAGACCTTCCAAAACCAACCCTAAAGAACTTAGCCAAACAATGAATGTTGCAATAAGCTCCTCCAGGAAAGGTGCCTCTATGACACAACCCCCGAGCAGGTAGCTACATTCTGCACAGTACAAAAGGCATATGAATTCCAGGCTGAAAACTCACTCCAGAAGGATGAAATGCATGTGTTTCTCTCTGAAAGAACACTCAGCCACCAGGCTTTTGCTTGCTGCTTCAAGGTCTTTCTAGAAACGTGTGTTTTCATTGCTGGAATACGTTTTGGGATGCATTGTTTCTATCTCTTGCATGCCTCATATTGTTTCTTACACAATGTGGGAAAACAAGGAGTATGTTTCCCAAATCACTAGAAATTCAGGAAAACACACAGTGCATCTCTCTTGCCCAAACACGCTCTCTCACCTAATGCGTTGAGAACATTCAAGAAAGCAGAAAAGAAGGGCATTTTGCACTGAGTTTCAGACGGGCATGTACAAAAAGTCATTTCTATCGGTTGCAGAGTGCAAAAGCGTGATTGCCTTCATGCTCTCGATGAAACCCTTACATTTCCAAGTACCTCAATTAGGACTTTCCCAAAAAGATGTGTTTGTGTGTCTGTGGCGAAAGGAGCTCTATCTTGTATATTCAGTGCTGGAGAGTGACACACTCTACACAGGCTACAAGGCGTTTTGAGAGCACCAACATGCTTCACACTGAAACTGCTACAAGGTGTGTGTAGCATGCTGAATGAAGGCTTGTCATTTCAAAGAAAGAAGAGGAAACCAAACTCCAGGTAGTGAAACGAGCACACCAGTATGGGAGATGTGCATGTGTACAGTTTCAAGCAGCACCTCTTTGTGGACACTTGGAAACAGCGCTTTGAAAAAATTTCGTACGAAGCGGGATTTGGCCAAAGTTGAAAGACCTTCCAAAACCAACCCTAAAGAACTTAGCCAAACAATGAATGTTGCAATAAGCTCCTCCAGGAAAGGTGCCTCTATGACACAACCCCCGAGCAGGTAGCTACATTCTGCACAGTACAAAAGGCATATGAATTCCAGGCTGAAAACTCACTCCAGAAGGATGAAATGCATGTGTTTCTCTCTGAAAGAACACTCAGCCACCAGGCTTTTGCTTGCTCCTTCAAGGTCTTTGTAGAAACGTGTGTTTTCACTGTTGGAATACGTTTTGGGATGCATTGTTTCTATCTCTTGCAAGCCTCATGTTGTTTCTTACACAATGTGGGAAAACAAGGAGTATGTTTCCCAAATCACTTGAAATCCAGGAAAACACACACTGCATCTCTCTTGCCCAAACACGCTCTCTCAACTAATGCGTTGAGAACATTCAAGAAAGCAGAAAAGAAGGGCATTTTGCAGTGAATTTCAGACGGGCATGTACAAAAAGTCATTTCTATCGGTTGCAGAGTGCAAAAGCGTGATTGCCTTCATGCTCTCGATGAAACCCTTACATTTCCAAGTACCTCAATTAGGACTTTCCCAAAAAGATGTGTTTGAGTGTCTGTTGTGAAAGGAGCTCTAACTTGTGTATTCAGTGCTGGAGAGTGACACACTCTACACAGGCTACAAGGCGTTTTGAGAGCACCAACATGCTTCACACTGAAACTGCTACAAGGTGTGTGTAGCATGCTGAATGAAGGCTTGTCATTTCAAAGAAAGAAGAGGAAACCAAACTCCAGGTAGTGAAACGAGCACACCAGTATGGGAGATGTGCATGTGTACAGTTTCAAGCAGCACCTCTTTGTGGACACTTGGAAACAGCGCTGTGAAAAAATTTCGTACGAAGCGGGATTTGGCCAAAGTTGAAAGACCTTCCAAAACCAACCCTAAAGAACTTAGCCAAACAATGAATGTTGCAATAAGCTCCTCCAGGAAAGATGCCTCTATGACACAACCCCCGAGCAGGTAGCTACATTCTGCACAGTACAAAAGGCATATGATTTCCAGGCTGAAAACTCACTCCAGAAGGATGAAATGCATGTGTTTCTCTCTGAAAGAACACTCAGCCACCAGGCTTTTGCTTGCTCCTTCAAGGTCTTTGTAGAAACGTGTTTTCATTGCTGGAATACGTTTTGGGATGCATTGTTTCTATCTCTTGCAAGCCTCATGTTGTTTCTTACACAATGTGGGAAAACAAGGAGTATGTTTCCCAAATCACTAGAAATTCAGGAAAACACACACTGCATCTCTCTTGCCCAAACACGCTCTCTCACCTAATGCGTTGAGAACATTCAAGAAAGCAGAAAAGAAGGGCATTTTGCAGTGAATTTCAGACGGGCATGTACAAAAAGTCATTTCTATCGGTTGCAGAGTGCAAAAGCGTGATTGCCTTCATGCTCTCGATGAAACCCTTACATTTCCAAGTACCTCAATTAGGACTTTCCCAAAAAGATGTGTTTGAGTGTCTGTTGTGAAAGGAGCTCTAACTTGTGTATTCAGTGCTGGAGAGTGACACACTCTACACAGGCTACAAGGCGTTTTGAGAGCACCAACATGCTTCACACTGAAACTGCTACAAGGTGTGTGTAGCATGCTGAATGAAGGCTTGTCATTTCAAAGAAAGAAGAGGAAACCAAACTCCAGGTAGTGAAACGAGCACACCAGTATGGGAGATGTGCATGTGTACAGTTTCAAGCAGCACCTCTTTGTGGACACTTGGAAACAGCGCTGTGAAAAAATTTCGTACGAAGCGGGATTTGGCCAAAGTTGAAAGACCTTCCAAAACCAACCCTAAAGAACTTAGCCAAACAATGAATGTTGCAATAAGCTCCTCCAGGAAAGGTGCCTCTATGACACAACCCCCGAGCAGGTAGCTACATTCTGCACAGTACAAAAGGCATATGAATTCCAGGCTGAAAACTCACTCCAGAAGGATGAAATGCATGTGTTTCTCTCTGAAAGAACACTCAGCCACCAGGCTTTTGCTTGCTGCTTCAAGGTCTTTCTAGAAACGTGTGTTTTCATTGCTGGAATACGTTTTGTGATGCATTGTTTCTATCTCTTGCATGCCTCATATTGTTTCTTACACAATGTGGGAAAACAAGGAGTATGTTTCCCAAATCACTAGAAATTCAGGAAAACACACAGTGCATCTCTCTTGCCCAAACACGCTCTCTCACCTAATGCGTTGAGAACATTCAAGAAAGCAGAAAAGAAGGGCATTTTGCACTGAGTTTCAGACGGGCATGTACAAAAAGTCATTTCTATCGGTTGCAGAGTGCAAAAGCGTGATTGCCTTCATGCTCTCGATGAAACCCTTACATTTCCAAGTACCTCAATTAGGACTTTCCCAAAAAGATGTGTTTGAGTGTCTGTTGTGAAAGGAGCTCTAACTTGTGTATTCAGTGCTGGAGAGTGACACACTCTACACAGGCTACAAGGCGTTTTGAGAGCACCAACATGCTTCACACTGAAACTGCTACAAGGTGTGTGTAGCATGCTGAATGAAGGCTTGTCATTTCAAAGAAAGAAGAGGAAACCAAACTCCAGGTAGTGAAACGAGCACACCAGTATGGGAGATGTGCATGTGTACAGTTTCAAGCAGCACCTCTTTGTGGACACTTGGAAACAGCGCTGTGAAAAAATTTCGTACGAAGCGGGATTTGGCCAAAGTTGAAAGACCTTCCAAAACCAACCCTAAAGAACTTAGCCAAACAATGAATGTTGCAATAAGCTCCTCCAGGAAAGGTGCCTCTATGACACAACCCCCGAGCAGGTAGCTACATTCTGCACAGTACAAAAGGCATATGAATTCCATCCTGAAAACTCACTTCAGAAGGATGAAATGCATGTGTTTCTCTCTGAAAGAACACTCAGCCACCAGGCTTTTGCTTGCTCCTTCAAGGTCTTTGTAGAAACGTGTGTTTTCACTGCTGGAATACGTTTTGGGATGCATTGTTTCTATCTCTTGCAAGCCTCATGTTGTTTCTTACACAATGTGGGAAAACAAGGAGTATGTTTCCCAAATCACTAGAAATTCAGGAAAACACACACTGCCTCTCTCTTGCCCAAACACGCTCTCTCACCTAATGCGTTGAGAACATTCAAGAAAGCAGAAAAGAAGGGCATTTTGCAGTGAGTTTCAGACGGGCATGTACAAAAAGTCACTTCTATCGGTTGCAGAATGCAA
Source organism: Miniopterus natalensis (assembly GCF_054644295.1). Taxonomy (NCBI): domain Eukaryota; kingdom Metazoa; phylum Chordata; class Mammalia; order Chiroptera; family Miniopteridae; genus Miniopterus; species Miniopterus natalensis. Next base: position 33,566,530 of record NC_142090.1, read on the forward strand.
AAGCGTGATTGCCTTCATGCTCTCGATGAAACCCTTACATTTCCAAGTACCTCAATTAGGACTTTCCCAAAAAGATGTGTTTGTGTGTCTGTGGCGAAAGGAGCTCTATCTTGTATATTCAGTGCTGGAGAGTGACACACTCTACACAGGCTACAAGGCGTTTTGAGAGCACCAACATGCTTCACACTGAAACTGCTACAAGGTGTGTGTAGCATGCTGAATGAAGGCTTGTCATTTCAAAGAAAGAAGAGGAAACCAAACTCCAGGTAGTGAAACGAGCACACCAGTATGGGAGATGTGCATGTGTACAGTTTCAAGCAGCACCTCTTTGTGGACACTTGGAAACAGCGCTGTGAAAAAATTTCGTACGAAGCGGGATTTGGCCAAAGTTGAAAGACCTTCCAAAACCAACCCTAAAGAACTTAGCCAAACAATGAATGTTGCAATAAGCTCCTCCAGGAAAGATGCCTCTATGACACAACCCCCGAGCAGGTAGCTACATTCTGCACAGTACAAAAGGCATATGAATTCCAGGCTGAAAACTCACTCCAGAAGGATGAAATGCATGTGTTTCTCTCTGAAAGAACACTCAGCCACCAGGCTTTTGCTTGCTCCTTCAAGGTCTTTGTAGAAACGTGTGTTTTCATTGCTGGAATACGTTTTGGGATGCATTGTTTCTATCTCTTGCAAGCCTCATGTTGTTTCTTACACAATGTGGGAAAACAAGGAGTATGTTTCCCAAATCACTAGAAATTCAGGAAAACACACAGTGCATCTCTCTTGCCCAAACACGCTCTCTCACCTAATGCGTTGAGAACATTCAAGAAAGCAGAAAAGAAGGGCATTTTGCAGTGAATTTCAGACGGGCATGTACAAAAAGTCATTTCTATCGGTTGCAGAGTGCAAAAGCGTGATTGCCTTCATGCTCTCGATGAAACCCTTACATTTCCAAGTACCTCAATTAGGACTTTCCCAAAAAGATGTGTTTGTGTGTCTGTGGCGAAAGGAGCTCTATCTTGTATATTCAGTGCTGGAGAGTGACACACTCTACACAGGCTACAAGGCGTTTTGAGAGCACCAACATGCTTCACACTGAAACTGCTACAAGGTGTGTGTAGCATGCTGAATGAAGGCTTGTCATTTCAAAGAAAGAAGAGGAAACCAAACTCCAGGTAGTGAAACGAGCACACCAGTATGGGAGATGTGCATGTGTACAGTTTCAAGCAGCACCTCTTTGTGGACACTTGGAAACAGCGCTTTGAAAAAATTTCGTACGAAGCGGGATTTGGCCAAAGTTGAAAGACCTTCCAAAACCAACCCTAAAGAACTTAGCCAAACAATGAATGTTGCAATAAGCTCCTCCAGGAAAGGTGCCTCTATGACACAACCCCCGAGCAGGTAGCTACATTCTGCACAGTACAAAAGGCATATGAATTCCAGGCTGAAAACTCACTCCAGAAGGATGAAATGCATGTGTTTCTCTCTGAAAGAACACTCAGCCACCAGGCTTTTGCTTGCTCCTTCAAGGTCTTTGTAGAAACGTGTGTTTTCACTGTTGGAATACGTTTTGGGATGCATTGTTTCTATCTCTTGCAAGCCTCATGTTGTTTCTTACACAATGTGGGAAAACAAGGAGTATGTTTCCCAAATCACTTGAAATCCAGGAAAACACACACTGCATCTCTCTTGCCCAAACACGCTCTCTCAACTAATGCGTTGAGAACATTCAAGAAAGCAGAAAAGAAGGGCATTTTGCAGTGAATTTCAGACAGGCATGTACAAAAAGTCATTTCTATCGGTTGCAGAGTGCAAAAGCGTGATTGCCTTCATGCTCTCGATGAAACCCTTACATTTCCAAGTACCTCAATTAGGACTTTCCCAAAAAGATGTGTTTGAGTGTCTGTTGTGAAAGGAGCTCTAACTTGTGTATTCAGTGCTGGAGAGTGACACACTCTACACAGGCTACAAGGCGTTTTGAGAGCACCAACATGCTTCACACTGAAACTGCTACAAGGTGTGTGTAGCATGCTGAATGAAGGCTTGTCATTTCAAAGAAAGAAGAGGAAACCAAACTCCAGGTAGTGAAACGAGCACACCAGTATGGGAGATGTGCATGTGTACAGTTTCAAGCAGCACCTCTTTGTGGACACTTGGAAACAGCGCTGTGAAAAAATTTCGTACGAAGCGGGATTTGGCCAAAGTTGAAAGACCTTCCAAAACCAACCCTAAAGGACTTAGCCAAACAATGAATGTTGCAATAAGCTCCTCCAGGAAAGATGCCTCTATGACACAACCCCCGAGCAGGTAGCTACATTCTGCACAGTACAAAAGGCATATGATTTCCAGGCTGAAAACTCACTCCAGAAGGATGAAATGCATGTGTTTCTCTCTGAAAGAACACTCAGCCACCAGGCTTTTGCTTGCTCCTTCAAGGTCTTTCTAGAAACGTGTGTTTTCACTGCTGGAATACGTTTTGGGATGCATTGTTTCTATCTCTTGCAAGCCTCATGTTGTTTCTTACACAATGTGGGAAAACAAGGAGTATGTTTCCCAAATCACTTGAAATCCAGGAAAACACACACTGCATCTCTCTTGCTCAAACACGCTCTCTCAACTAATGCGTTGAGAACATTCAAGAAAGCAGAAAAGAAGGGCATTTTGCAGTGAATTTCAGACGGGCATGTACAAAAAGTCATTTCTATCGGTTGCAGAGTGCAAAAGCGTGATTGCCTTCATGCTCTCGATGAAACCCTTACATTTCCAAGTACCTCAATTAGGACTTTCCCAAAAAGATGTGTTTGCGTGTCTGTTGTGAAAGGAGCTCTAACTTGTGTATTCAGTGCTGGAGAGTGACACACTCTACACAGGCTACAAGGCGTTTTGAGAGCACCAACATGCTTCACACTGAAACTGCTACAAGGTGTGTATAGCATGCTGAAGGAAGGCTTGTCATTTCAAAGAAAGAAGAGGTAACCAAAATCCAGGTAGTGAAACGAGCACACCAGTATGGGAGATGTGCATGTGTACAGTTTCAAGCAGCATCTCTTTGTGGACACTTGGAAACAGCGCTGTGAAAAATTTCGTACGAAGCGGGATTTGGCCAAAGTTGAAAGACCTTCCAAAACCAACCCTAAAGAACTTAGCCAAACAATGAATGTTGCAATAAGCTCCTCCAGGAAAGGTGCCTCTATGACACAACCCCCGAGCAGGTAGCTACATTCTGCACAGTACAAAAGGCATATGAATTCCAGGCTGAAAACTCACTCCAGAAGGATGAAATGCATGTGTTTCTCTCTGAAAGAACACTCAGCCACCAGGCTTTTGCTTGCTCCTTCAAGGTCTTTCTAGAAACGTGTGTTTTCACTGCTGGAATACGTTTTGGGATGCATTGTTTCTATCTCTTGCAAGCCTCATGTTGTTTCTTACACAATGTGGGAAAACAAGGATTATGTTTCCCAAATCACTAGAAATTCAGGAAAACACACAGTGCATCTCTCTTGCCCAAACACGCTCTCTCACCTAATGCGTTGAGAACATTCAAGAAAGCAGAAAAGAAGGGCATTTTGCAGTGAATTTCAGACGGGCATGTACAAAAAGTCATTTCTATCGGTTGCAGAGTGCAAAAGCGTGATTGCCTTCATGCTCTCGATGAAACCCTTACATTTCCAAGTACCTCAATTAGGACTTTCCCAAAAAGATGTGTTTGAGTGTCTGTTGTGAAAGGAGCTCTATCTTGTATATTCAGTGCTGGAGAGTGACACACTCTACACAGGCTACAAGGCGTTTTGAGAGCACCAACATGCTTCACACTGAAACTGCTACAAGGTGTGTGTAGCATGCTGAATGAAGGCTTGTCATTTCAAAGAAAGAAGAGGAAACCAAACTCCAGGTAGTGAAACGAGCACACCAGTATGGGAGATGTGCATGTGTACAGTTTCAAGCAGCACCTCTTTGTGGACACTTGGAAACAGCGCTGTGAAAAAATTTCGTACGAAGCGGGATTTGGCCAAAGTTGAAAGACCTTCCAAAACCAACCCTAAAGAACTTAGCCAAACAATGAATGTTGCAATAAGCTCCTCCAGGAAAGGTGCCTCTATGACACAACCCCCGAGCAGGTAGCTACATTCTGCACAGTACAAAAGGCATATGAATTCCAGGCTGAAAACTCACTCCAGAAGGATGAAATGCATGTGTTTCTCTCTGAAAGAACACTCAGCCACCAGGCTTTTGCTTGCTCCTTCAAGGTCTTTCTAGAAACGTGTGTTTTCATTGCTGGAATACGTTTTGGGATGCATTGTTTCTATCTCTTGCAAGCCTCATGTTGTTTCTTACACAATGTGGGAAAACAAGGACTATGTTTCCCAAATCACTTGAAATTCAGGAAAAAACACACTGCATCTCTCTTGCTCAAACACGCTCTCTTAACTAATGCGTTGAGAACATTCAAGAAAGCAGAAAAGAAGGGCATTTTGCAGTGAATTTCAGACGGGCATGTACAAAAAGTCATTTCTATCGGTTGCAGAGTGCAAAAGCGTGATTGCCTTCATGCTCTCGATGAAACCCTTACATTTCCAAGTACCTCAATTAGGACTTTCCCAAAAAGATGTGTTTGAGTGTCTGTTGTGAAAGGAGCTCTAACTTGTGTATTCAGTGCTGGAGAGTGACACACTCTACACAGGCTACAAGGCGTTTTGAGAGCACCAACATGCTTCACACTGAAACTGCTACAAGGTGTGTGTAGCATGCTGAATGAAGGCTTGTCATTTCAAAGAAAGAAGAGGAAACCAAACTCCAGGTAGTGAAACGAGCACACCAGTATGGGAGATGTGCATGTGTACAGTTTCAAGCAGCACCTCTTTGTGGACACTTGGAAACAACGCTGTGAAAAAATTTCGTACGAAGCGGGATTTGGCCAAAGTTGAAAGACCTTCCAAAACCAACCCTAAAGAACTTAGCCAAACAATGAATGTTGCAATAAGCTCCTCCAGGAAAGGTGCCTCTATGACACAACCCCCGAGCAGGTAGCTACATTCTGCACAGTACAAAAGGCATATGAATTCCAGGCTGAAAACTCACTCCAGAAGGATGAAATGCATGTGTTTCTCTCTGAAAGAACACTCAGCCACCAGGCTTTTGCTTGCTGCTTCAAGGTCTTTCTAGAAACGTGTGTTTTCATTGCTGGAATACGTTTTGGGATGCATTGTTTCTATCTCTTGCATGCCTCATATTGTTTCTTACACAATGTGGGAAAACAAGGAGTATGTTTCCCAAATCACTAGAAATTCAGGAAAACACACAGTGCATCTCTCTTGCCCAAACACGCTCTCTCACCTAATGCGTTGAGAACATTCAAGAAAGCAGAAAAGAAGGGCATTTTGCACTGAGTTTCAGACGGGCATGTACAAAAAGTCATTTCTATCGGTTGCAGAGTGCAAAAGCGTGATTGCCTTCATGCTCTCGATGAAACCCTTACATTTCCAAGTACCTCAATTAGGACTTTCCCAAAAAGATGTGTTTGAGTGTCTGTTGTGAAAGGAGCTCTATCTTGTATATTCAGTGCTGGAGAGTGACACACTCTACACAGGCTACAAGGCGTTTTGAGAGCACCAACATGCTTCACACTGAAACTGCTACAAGGTGTGTGTAGCATGCTGAATGAAGGCTTGTCATTTCAAAGAAAGAAGAGGAAACCAAACTCCAGGTAGTGAAACGAGCACACCAGTATGGGAGATGTGCATGTGTACAGTTTCAAGCAGCACCTCTTTGTGGACACTTGGAAACAGCGCTGTGAAAAAATTTCGTACGAAGCGGGATTTGGCCAAAGTTGAAAGACCTTCCAAAACCAACCCTAAAGAACTTAGCCAAACAATGAATGTTGCAATAAGCTCCTCCAGGAAAGGTGCCTCTATGACACAACCCCCGAGCAGGTAGCTACATTCTGCACAGTACAAAAGGCATATGAATTCCAGGCTGAAAACTCACTCCAGAAGGATGAAATGCATGTGTTTCTCTCTGAAAGAACACTCAGCCACCAGGCTTTTGCTTGCTGCTTCAAGGTCTTTCTAGAAACGTGTGTTTTCATTGCTGGAATACGTTTTGGGATGCATTGTTTCTATCTCTTGCAAGCCTCATGTTGTTTCTTACACAATGTGGGAAAACAAGGACTATGTTTCCCAAATCACTTGAAATTCAGGAAAAAACACACTGCATCTCTCTTGCTCAAACACGCTCTCTTAACTAATGCGTTGAGAACATTCAAGAAAGCAGAAAAGAAGGGCATTTTGCAGTGAATTTCAGACGGGCATGTACAAAAAGTCATTTCTATCGGTTGCAGAGTGCAAAAGCGTGATTGCCTTCATGCTCTCGATGAAACCCTTACATTTCCAAGTACCTCAATTAGGACTTTCCCAAAAAGATGTGTTTGAGTGTCTGTTGTGAAAGGAGCTCTAACTTGTGTATTCAGTGCTGGAGAGTGACACACTCTACACAGGCTACAAGGCGTTTTGAGAGCACCAACATGCTTCACACTGAAACTGCTACAAGGTGTGTGTAGCATGCTGAATGAAGGCTTGTCATTTCAAAGAAAGAAGAGGAAACCAAACTCCAGGTAGTGAAACGAGCACACCAGTATGGGAGATGTGCATGTGTACAGTTTCAAGCAGCACCTCTTTGTGGACACTTGGAAACAGCGCTGTGAAAAAATTTCGTACGAAGCGGGATTTGGCCAAAGTTGAAAGACCTTCCAAAACCAACCCTAAAGAACTTAGCCAAACAATGAATGTTGCAATAAGCTCCTCCAGGAAAGGTGCCTCTATGACACAACCCCCGAGCAGGTAGCTACATTCTGCACAGTACAAAAGGCATATGAATTCCAGGCTGAAAACTCACTCCAGAAGGATGAAATGCATGTGTTTCTCTCTGAAAGAACACTCAGCCACCAGGCTTTTGCTTGCTGCTTCAAGGTCTTTCTAGAAACGTGTGTTTTCATTGCTGGAATACGTTTTGGGATGCATTGTTTCTATCTCTTGCATGCCTCATATTGTTTCTTACACAATGTGGGAAAACAAGGAGTATGTTTCCCAAATCACTAGAAATTCAGGAAAACACACAGTGCATCTCTCTTGCCCAAACACGCTCTCTCACCTAATGCGTTGAGAACATTCAAGAAAGCAGAAAAGAAGGGCATTTTGCACTGAGTTTCAGACGGGCATGTACAAAAAGTCATTTCTATCGGTTGCAGAGTGCAAAAGCGTGATTGCCTTCATGCTCTCGATGAAACCCTTACATTTCCAAGTACCTCAATTAGGACTTTCCCAAAAAGATGTGTTTGTGTGTCTGTGGCGAAAGGAGCTCTATCTTGTATATTCAGTGCTGGAGAGTGACACACTCTACACAGGCTACAAGGCGTTTTGAGAGCACCAACATGCTTCACACTGAAACTGCTACAAGGTGTGTGTAGCATGCTGAATGAAGGCTTGTCATTTCAAAGAAAGAAGAGGAAACCAAACTCCAGGTAGTGAAACGAGCACACCAGTATGGGAGATGTGCATGTGTACAGTTTCAAGCAGCACCTCTTTGTGGACACTTGGAAACAGCGCTTTGAAAAAATTTCGTACGAAGCGGGATTTGGCCAAAGTTGAAAGACCTTCCAAAACCAACCCTAAAGAACTTAGCCAAACAATGAATGTTGCAATAAGCTCCTCCAGGAAAGGTGCCTCTATGACACAACCCCCGAGCAGGTAGCTACATTCTGCACAGTACAAAAGGCATATGAATTCCAGGCTGAAAACTCACTCCAGAAGGATGAAATGCATGTGTTTCTCTCTGAAAGAACACTCAGCCACCAGGCTTTTGCTTGCTCCTTCAAGGTCTTTCTAGAAACGTGTGTTTTCATTGCTGGAATACGTTTTGGGATGCATTGTTTCTATCTCTTGCAAGCCTCATGTTGTTTCTTACACAATGTGGGAAAACAAGGACTATGTTTCCCAAATCACTTGAAATTCAGGAAAAAACACACTGCATCTCTCTTGCTCAAACACGCTCTCTTAACTAATGCGTTGAGAACATTCAAGAAAGCAGAAAAGAAGGGCATTTTGCAGTGAATTTCAGACGGGCATGTACAAAAAGTCATTTCTATCGGTTGCAGAGTGCAAAAGCGTGATTGCCTTCATGCTCTCGATGAAACCCTTACATTTCCAAGTACCTCAATTAGGACTTTCCCAAAAAGATGTGTTTGAGTGTCTGTTGTGAAAGGAGCTCTAACTTGTGTATTCAGTGCTGGAGAGTGACACACTCTACACAGGCTACAAGGCGTTTTGAGAGCACCAACATGCTTCACACTGAAACTGCTACAAGGTGTGTGTAGCATGCTGAATGAAGGCTTGTCATTTCAAAGAAAGAAGAGGAAACCAAACTCCAGGTAGTGAAACGAGCACACCAGTATGGGAGATGTGCATGTGTACAGTTTCAAGCAGCACCTCTTTGTGGACACTTGGAAACAGCGCTGTGAAAAAATTTCGTACGAAGCGGGATTTGGCCAAAGTTGAAAGACCTTCCAAAACCAACCCTAAAGAACTTAGCCAAACAATGAATGTTGCAATAAGCTCCTCCAGGAAAGATGCCTCTATGACACAACCCCCGAGCAGGTAGCTACATTCTGCACAGTACAAAAGGCATATGATTTCCAGGCTGAAAACTCACTCCAGAAGGATGAAATGCATGTGTTTCTCTCTGAAAGAACACTCAGCCACCAGGCTTTTGCTTGCTCCTTCAAGGTCTTTCTAGAAACGTGTGTTTTCACTGCTGGAATACGTTTTGGGATGCATTGTTTCTATCTCTTGCAAGCCTCATGTTGTTTCTTACACAATGTGGGAAAACAAGGAGTATGTTTCCCAAATCACTTGAAATCCAGGAAAACACACACTGCATCTCTCTTGCTCAAACACGCTCTCTCAACTAATGCGTTGAGAACATTCAAGAAAGCAGAAAAGAAGGGCATTTTGCAGTGAATTTCAGACGGGCATGTACAAAAAGTCATTTCTATCGGTTGCAGAGTGCAAAAGCGTGATTGCCTTCATGCTCTCGATGAAACCCTTATATTTCCAAGTACCTCAATTAGGACTTTCCCAAAAAGATGTGTTTGCGTGTCTGTTGTGAAAGGAGCTCTAACTTGTGTATTCAGTGCTGGAGAGTGACACACTCTACACAGGCTACAAGGCGTTTTGAGAGCACCAACATGCTTCACACTGAAACTGCTACAAGGTGTGTATAGCATGCTGAAGGAAGGCTTGTCATTTCAAAGAAAGAAGAGGTAACCAAAATCCAGGTAGTGAAACGAGCACACCAGTATGGGAGATGTGCATGTGTACAGTTTCAAGCAGCATCTCTTTGTGGACACTTGGAAACAGCGCTGTGAAAAATTTCGTACGAAGCGGGATTTGGCCAAAGTTGAAAGACCTTCCAAAACCAACCCTAAAGAACTTAGCCAAACAATGAATGTTGCAATAAGCTCCTCCAGGAAAGGTGCCTCTATGACACAACCCCCGAGCAGGTAGCTACATTCTGCACAGTACAAAAGGCATATGAATTCCAGGCTGAAAACTCACTCCAGAAGGATGAAATGCATGTGTTTCTCTCTGAAAGAACACTCAGCCACCAGGCTTTTGCTTGCTCCTTCAAGGTCTTTCTAGAAACGTGTGTTTTCACTGCTGGAATACGTTTTGGGATGCATTGTTTCTATCTCTTGCAAGCCTCATGTTGTTTCTTACACAATGTGGGAAAACAAGGATTATGTTTCCCAAATCACTAGAAATTCAGGAAAACACACAGTGCATCTCTCTTGCCCAAACACGCTCTCTCACCTAATGCGTTGAGAACATTCAAGAAAGCAGAAAAGAAGGGCATTTTGCAGTGAATTTCAGACGGGCATGTACAAAAAGTCATTTCTATCGGTTGCAGAGTGCAAAAGCGTGATTGCCTTCATGCTCTCGATGAAACCCTTACATTTCCAAGTACCTCAATTAGGACTTTCCCAAAAAGATGTGTTTGAGTGTCTGTTGTGAAAGGAGCTCTATCTTGTATATTCAGTGCTGGAGAGTGACACACTCTACACAGGCTACAAGGCGTTTTGAGAGCACCAACATGCTTCACACTGAAACTGCTACAAGGTGTGTGTAGCATGCTGAATGAAGGCTTGTCATTTCAAAGAAAGAAGAGGAAACCAAACTCCAGGTAGTGAAACGAGCACACCAGTATGGGAGATGTGCATGTGTACAGTTTCAAGCAGCACCTCTTTGTGGACACTTGGAAACAGCGCTGTGAAAAAATTTCGTACGAAGCGGGATTTGGCCAAAGTTGAAAGACCTTCCAAAACCAACCCTAAAGAACTTAGCCAAACAATGAATGTTGCAATAAGCTCCTCCAGGAAAGGTGCCTCTATGACACAACCCCCGAGCAGGTAGCTACATTCTGCACAGTACAAAAGGCATATGAATTCCAGGCTGAAAACTCACTCCAGAAGGATGAAATGCATGTGTTTCTCTCTGAAAGAACACTCAGCCACCAGGCTTTTGCTTGCTCCTTCAAGGTCTTTCTAGAAACGTGTGTTTTCATTGCTGGAATACGTTTTGGGATGCATTGTTTCTATCTCTTGCAAGCCTCATGTTGTTTCTTACACAATGTGGGAAAACAAGGACTATGTTTCCCAAATCACTTGAAATTCAGGAAAAAACACACTGCATCTCTCTTGCTCAAACACGCTCTCTCACCTAATGCGTTGAGAACATTCAAGAAAGCAGAAAAGAAGGGCATTTTGCAGTGAATTTCAGACGGGCATGTACAAAAAGTCATTTCTATCGGTTGCAGAGTGCAAAAGCGTGATTGCCTTCATGCTCTCGATGAAACCCTTACATTTCCAAGTACCTCAATTAGGACTTTCCCAAAAAGATGTGTTTGAGTGTCTGTTGTGAAAGGAGCTCTAACTTGTGTATTCAGTGCTGGAGAGTGACACACTCTACACAGGCTACAAGGCGTTTTGAGAGCACCAACATGCTTCACACTGAAACTGCTACAAGGTGTGTGTAGCATGCTGAATGAAGGCTTGTCATTTCAAAGAAAGAAGAGGAAACCAAACTCCAGGTAGTGAAACGAGCACACCAGTATGGGAGATGTGCATGTGTACAGTTTCAAGCAGCACCTCTTTGTGGACACTTGGAAACAGCGCTGTGAAAAAATTTCGTACGAAGCGGGATTTGGCCAAAGTTGAAAGACCTTCCAAAACCAACCCTAAAGAACTTAGCCAAACAATGAATGTTGCAATAAGCTCCTCCAGGAAAGGTGCCTCTATGACACAACCCCCGAGCAGGTAGCTACATTCTGCACAGTACAAAAGGCATATGAATTCCAGGCTGAAAACTCACTCCAGAAGGATGAAATGCATGTGTTTCTCTCTGAAAGAACACTCAGCCACCAGGCTTTTGCTTGCTGCTTCAAGGTCTTTCTAGAAACGTGTGTTTTCATTGCTGGAATACGTTTTGGGATGCATTGTTTCTATCTCTTGCATGCCTCATATTGTTTCTTACACAATGTGGGAAAACAAGGAGTATGTTTCCCAAATCACTAGAAATTCAGGAAAACACACAGTGCATCTCTCTTGCCCAAACACGCTCTCTCACCTAATGCGTTGAGAACATTCAAGAAAGCAGAAAAGAAGGGCATTTTGCACTGAGTTTCAGACGGGCATGTACAAAAAGTCATTTCTATCGGTTGCAGAGTGCAAAAGCGTGATTGCCTTCATGCTCTCGATGAAACCCTTACATTTCCAAGTACCTCAATTAGGACTTTCCCAAAAAGATGTGTTTGAGTGTCTGTTGTGAAAGGAGCTCTATCTTGTATATTCAGTGCTGGAGAGTGACACACTCTACACAGGCTACAAGGCGTTTTGAGAGCACCAACATGCTTCACACTGAAACTGCTACAAGGTGTGTGTAGCATGCTGAATGAAGGCTTGTCATTTCAAAGAAAGAAGAGGAAACCAAACTCCAGGTAGTGAAACGAGCACACCAGTATGGGAGATGTGCATGTGTACAGTTTCAAGCAGCACCTCTTTGTGGACACTTGGAAACAGCGCTGTGAAAAAATTTCGTACGAAGCGGGATTTGGCCAAAGTTGAAAGACCTTCCAAAACCAACCCTAAAGAACTTAGCCAAACAATGAATGTTGCAATAAGCTCCTCCAGGAAAGGTGCCTCTATGACACAACCCCCGAGCAGGTAGCTACATTCTGCACAGTACAAAAGGCATATGAATTCCAGGCTGAAAACTCACTCCAGAAGGATGAAATGCATGTGTTTCTCTCTGAAAGAACACTCAGCCACCAGGCTTTTGCTTGCTCCTTCAAGGTCTTTCTAGAAACGTGTGTTTTCATTGCTGGAATACGTTTTGGGATGCATTGTTTCTATCTCTTGCAAGCCTCATGTTGTTTCTTACACAATGTGGGAAAACAAGGACTATGTTTCCCAAATCACTTGAAATTCAGGAAAAAACACACTGCATCTCTCTTGCTCAAACACGCTCTCTTAACTAATGCGTTGAGAACATTCAAGAAAGCAGAAAAGAAGGGCATTTTGCAGTGAATTTCAGACGGGCATGTACAAAAAGTCATTTCTATCGGTTGCAGAGTGCAAAAGCGTGATTGCCTTCATGCTCTCGATGAAACCCTTACATTTCCAAGTACCTCAATTAGGACTTTCCCAAAAAGATGTGTTTGAGTGTCTGTTGTGAAAGGAGCTCTAACTTGTGTATTCAGTGCTGGAGAGTGACACACTCTACACAGGCTACAAGGCGTTTTGAGAGCACCAACATGCTTCACACTGAAACTGCTACAAGGTGTGTGTAGCATGCTGAATGAAGGCTTGTCATTTCAAAGAAAGAAGAGGAAACCAAACTCCAGGTAGTGAAACGAGCACACCAGTATGGGAGATGTGCATGTGTACAGTTTCAAGCAGCACCTCTTTGTGGACACTTGGAAACAGCGCTGTGAAAAAATTTCGTACGAAGCGGGATTTGGCCAAAGTTGAAAGACCTTCCAAAACCAACCCTAAAGAACTTAGCCAAACAATGAATGTTGCAATAAGCTCCTCCAGGAAAGGTGCCTCTATGACACAACCCCTGAGCAGGTAGCTACATTCTGCACAGTACAAAAGGCATATGAATTCCAGGCTGAAAACTCACTCCAGAAGGATGAAATGCATGTGTTTCTCTCTGAAAGAACACTCAGCCACCAGGCTTTTGCTTGCTCCTTCAAGGTCTTTCTAGAAACGTGTGTTTTCATTGCTGGAATACGTTTTGGGATGCATTGTTTCTATCTCTTGCAAGCCTCATGTTGTTTCTTACACAATGTGGGAAAACAAGGACTATGTTTCCCAAATCACTTGAAATTCAGGAAAACACACACTGCATCTCTCTTGCTCAAACACGCTCTCTTAACTAATGCGTTGAGAACATTCAAGAAAGCAGAAAAGAAGGGCATTTTGCAGTGAATTTCAGACGGGCATGTACAAAAAGTCATTTCTATCGGTTGCAGAGTGCAAAAGCGTGATTGCCTTCATGCTCTCGATGAAACCCTTACATTTCCAAGTACCTCAATTAGGACTTTCCCAAAAAGATGTGTTTGAGTGTCTGTTGTGAAAGGAGCTCTAACTTGTGTATTCAGTGCTGGAGAGTGACACACTCTACACAGGCTACAAGGCGTTTTGAGAGCACCAACATGCTTCACACTGAAACTGCTACAAGGTGTGTGTAGCATGCTGAATGAAGGCTTGTCATTTCAAAGAAAGAAGAGGAAACCAAACTCCAGGTAGTGAAACGAGCACACCAGTATGGGAGATGTGCATGTGTACAGTTTCAAGCAGCACCTCTTTGTGGACACTTGGAAACAGCGCTGTGAAAAAATTTCGTACGAAGCGGGATTTGGCCAAAGTTGAAAGACCTTCCAAAACCAACCCTAAAGAACTTAGCCAAACAATGAATGTTGCAATAAGCTCCTCCAGGAAAGGTGCCTCTATGACACAACCCCCGAGCAGGTAGCTACATTCTGCACAGTACAAAAGGCATATGAATTCCAGGCTGAAAACTCACTCCAGAAGGATGAAATGCATGTGTTTCTCTCTGAAAGAACACTCAGCCAGCAGGCTTTTGCTTGCTTCTTCAAGGTCTTTGTAGAAACGTGTGTTTTCACTGTTGGAATACATTTTGGGATGCATTGTTTCTATCTCTTGCAAGCCTCATGTTGTTTCTTACACAATGTGGGAAAACAAGGAGTATGTTTCCCAAATCACTTGAAATCCAGGAAAACACACACTGCATCTCTCTTGCTCAAACACGCTCTCTCAACTAATGTGTTGAGAACATTCAAGAAAGCAGAAAAGAAGGGCATTTTGCAGTGAATTTCAGACGGGCATGTACAAAAAGTCATTTCTATCGGTTGCAGAGTGCAAAAGCGTGATTGCCTTCATGCTCTCGATGAAACCCTTACATTTCCAAGTACCTCAATTAGGACTTTCCCAAAAAGATGTGTTTGAGTGTCTGTTGTGAAAGGAGCTCTAACTTGTGTATTCAGTGCTGGAGAGTGACACACTCTACACAGGCTACAGGGCGTTTTGAGAGCACCAACATGCTTCACACTGAAACTGCTACAAGGTGTGTGTAGCATGCTGAATGAAGGCTTGTCATTTCAAAGAAAGAAGAGGAAACCAAACTCCAGGTAGTGAAACGAGCACACCAGTATGGGAGATGTGCATGTGTACAGTTTCAAGCAGCACCTCTTTGTGGACACTTGGAAACAGCGCTGTGAAAAATTTCGTACGAAGCGGGATTTGGCCAAAGTTGAAAGACCTTCCAAAACCAACCCTAAAGAACTTAGCCAAACAATGAATGTTGCAATAAGCTCCTCCAGGAAAGGTGCCTCTATGACACAACCCCCGAGCAGGTAGCTACATTCTGCACAGTACAAAAGGCATATGAATTCCAGGCTGAAAACTCACTCCAGAAGGATGAAATGCATGTGTTTCTCTCTGAAAGAACACTCAGCCACCAGGCTTTTGCTTGCTCCTTCAAGGTCTTTCTAGAAACGTGTGTTTTCACTGCTGGAATACGTTTTGGGATGCATTGTTTCTATCTCTTACAAGACTCATGTTGTTTCTTACACAATGTGGGAAAACAAGGAGTATGTTTCCCAAATCACTTGAAATCCAGGAAAACACACAGTGCATCTCTCTTGCCCAAACACGCTCTCTCACCTAATGAGTTGAGAACATTGAAGAAAGCAGAAAAGAAGGGCATTTAGCACTGAATTTCAGACGGGCATGTACAAAAAGTCATTTCTATCGGTTGCAGAGTGCAAAAGCGTGATTGCCTTCATGCTCTCGATGAAACCCTTACATTTCCAAGTACCTCAATTAGGACTTTCCCAAAAAGAT
The DNA here is from genome assembly GCF_054644295.1 of Miniopterus natalensis. Classification (NCBI taxonomy): domain Eukaryota; kingdom Metazoa; phylum Chordata; class Mammalia; order Chiroptera; family Miniopteridae; genus Miniopterus; species Miniopterus natalensis. The sequence goes on from NC_142090.1 coordinate 33,582,005, forward strand.
GTGTTTGAGTGTCTGTTGTGAAAGGAGCTCTAACTTGTATATTCAGTGCTGGAGAGTGACACACTCTACACAGGCTACAAGGCGTTTTGAGAGCACCAACATGCTTCACACTGAAACTGCTACAAGGTGTGTGTAGCATGCTGAATGAAGGCTTGTCATTTCAAAGAAAGAAGAGGAAACCAAACTCCAGGTAGTGAAACGAGCACACCAGTATGGGAGATGTGCATGTGTACAGTTTCAAGCAGCACCTCTTTGTGGACACTTGGAAACAGCGCTGTGAAAAAATTTCGTACGAAGCGGGATTTGGCCAAAGTTGAAAGACCTTCCAAAACCAACCCTAAAGAACTTAGCCAAACAATGAATGTTGCAATAAGCTCCTCCAGGAAAGGTGCCTCTATGACACAACCCCCGAGCAGGTAGCTACATTCTGCACAGTACAAAAGGCATATGAATTCCAGGCTGAAAACTCACTCCAGAAGGATGAAATGCATGTGTTTCTCTCTGAAAGAACACTCAGCCACCAGGCTTTTGCTTGCTCCTTCAAGGTCTTTCTAGAAACGTGTGTTTTCACTGCTGGAATACGTTTTGGGATGCATTGTTTCTATCTCTTGCAAGCCTCATGTTGTTTCTTACACAATGTGGGAAAACAAGGAGTATGTTTCCCAAATCACTTGAAATCCAGGAAAACACACACTGCATCTCTCTTGCTCAAACACGCTCTCTCAGCTAATGCGTTGAGAACATTCAAGAAAGCAGAAAAGAAGGGCATTTTGCAGTGAATTTCAGACGGGCATGTACAAAAAGTCATTTCTATCGGTTGCAGAGTGCAAAAGCGTGATTGCCTTCATGCTCTCGATGAAACCCTTACATTTCCAAGTACCTCAATTAGGACTTTCCCAAAAAGATGTGTTTGAGTGTCTGTTGTGAAAGGAGCTCTAACTTGTGTATTCAGTGCTGGAGAGTGACACACTCTACACAGGCTACAAGGCGTTTTGAGAGCACCAACATGCTTCACACTGAAACTGCTACAAGGTGTGTATAGCATGCTGAAGGAAGGCTTGTCATTTCAAAGAAAGAAGAGGTAACCAAACTCCAGGTAGTGAAACGAGCACACCAGTATGGGAGATGTGCATGTGTACAGTTTCAAGCAGCATCTCTTTGTGGACACTTGGAAACAGCGCTGTGAAAAATTTCGTACGAAGCGGGATTTGGCCAAAGTTGAAAGACCTTCCAAAACCAACCCTAAAGAACTTAGCCAAACAATGAATGTTGCAATAAGCTCCTCCAGGAAAGGTGCCTCTATGACACAACCCCCGAGCAGGTAGCTACATTCTGCACAGTACAAAAGGCATATGAATTCCAGGCTGAAAACTCACTCCAGAAGGATGAAATGCATGTGTTTCTCTCTGAAAGAACACTCAGCCACCAGGCTTTTGCTTGCTCCTTCAAGGTCTTTCTAGAAACGTGTGTTTTCATTGCTGGAATACGTTTTGGGATGCATTGTTTCTATCTCTTGCAAGCCTCATGTTGTTTCTTACACAATGTGGGAAAACAAGGAGTATGTTTCCCAAATCACTTGAAATCCAGGAAAACACACAGTGCATCTCTCTTGCCCAAACACGCTCTCTCACCTAATGCGTTGAGAACATTGAAGAAAGCAGAAAAGAAGGGCATTTAGCACTGAATTTCAGACGGGCATGTACAAAAAGTCATTTCTATTGGTTGCAGAGTGCAAAAGCGTGATTGCCTTCATGCTCTCGATGAAACCCTTACATTTCCAAGTACCTCAATTAGGACTTTCCCAAAAAGATGTGTTTGAGTGTCTGTTGTGAAAGGAGCTCTAACTTGTGTATTCAGTGCTGGAGAGTGACACACTCTACACAGGCTACAGGGCGTTTTGAGAGCACCAACATGCTTCACACTGAAACTGCTACAAGGTGTGTGTAGCATGCTGAATGAAGGCTTGTCATTTCAAAGAAAGAAGAGGAAACCAAACTCCAGGTAGTGAAACGAGCACACCAGTATGGGAGATGTGCATGTGTACAGTTTCAAGCAGCACCTCTTTGTGGACACTTGGAAACAGCGCTGTGAAAAAATTTCGTACGAAGCGGGATTTGGCCAAAGTTGAAAGACCTTCCAAAACCAACCCTAAAGAACTTAGCCAAACAATGAATGTTGCAATAAGCTCCTCCAGGAAAGGTGCCTCTATGACACAACCCCCGAGCAGGTAGCTACATTCTGCACAGTACAAAAGGCATATGAATTCCAGGCTGAAAACTCACTCCAGAAGGATGAAATGCATGTGTTTCTCTCTGAAAGAACACTCAGCCACCAGGCTTTTGCTTGCTCCTTCAAGGTCTTTCTAGAAACGTGTGTTTTCATTGCTGGAATACGTTTTGGGATGCATTGTTTCTATCTCTTGCAAGCCTCATGTTGTTTCTTACACAATGTGGGAAAACAAGGAGTATGTTTCCCAAATCACTTGTAATCCAGGAAAACACACAGTGCATCTCTCTTGCCCAAACACGCTCTCTCACCTAATGCATTGAGAACATTCAAGAAAGCAGAAAAGAAGGGCATTTTTCACTGAATTTCAGACGGGCATGTACAAAAAGTCATTTCTATCGGTTGCAGAGTGCAAAAGCTTGATTGCCTTCATGCTCTCGATGAAACCCTTACATTTCCAAGTACCTCAATTAGGACTTTCCCAAAAAGATGTGTTTGAGTGTCTGTTGTGAAAGGAGCTCTAACTTGTATATTCAGTGCTGGAGAGTGACACACTCTACACAGGCTACAAGGCGTTTTGAGAGCACCAACATGCTTCACACTGAAACTGCTACAAGGTGTGTGTAGCATGCTGAATGAAGGCTTGTCATTTCAAAGAAAGAAGAGGAAACCAAACTCCAGGTAGTGAAACGAGCACACCAGTATGGGAGATGTGCATGTGTACAGTTTCAAGCAGCACCTCTTTGTGGACACTTGGAAACAGCGCTGTGAAAAAATTTCGTACGAAGCGGGATTTGGCCAAAGTTGAAAGACCTTCCAAAACCAACCCTAAAGAACTTAGCCAAACAATGAATGTTGCAATAAGCTCCTCCAGGAAAGGTGCCTCTATGACACAACCCCCGAGCAGGTAGCTACATTCTGCACAGTACAAAAGGCATATGAATTCCAGGCTGAAAACTCACTCCAGAAGGATGAAATGCATGTGTTTCTCTCTGAAAGAACACTCAGCCACCAGGCTTTTGCTTGCTCCTTCAAGGTCTTTCTAGAAACGTGTGTTTTCACTGCTGGAATACGTTTTGGGATGCATTGTTTCTATCTCTTGCAAGCCTCATGTTGTTTCTTACACAATGTGGGAAAACAAGGAGTATGTTTCCCAAATCACTTGAAATCCAGGAAAACACACACTGCATCTCTCTTGCTCAAACACGCTCTCTCAGCTAATGCGTTGAGAACATTCAAGAAAGCAGAAAAGAAGGGCATTTTGCAGTGAATTTCAGACGGGCATGTACAAAAAGTCATTTCTATCGGTTGCAGAGTGCAAAAGCGTGATTGCCTTCATGCTCTCGATGAAACCCTTACATTTCCAAGTACCTCAATTAGGACTTTCCCAAAAAGATGTGTTTGAGTGTCTGTTGTGAAAGGAGCTCTAACTTGTGTATTCAGTGCTGGAGAGTGACACACTCTACACAGGCTACAAGGCGTTTTGAGAGCACCAACATGCTTCACACTGAAACTGCTACAAGGTGTGTGTAGCATGCTGAAGGAAGGCTTGTCATTTCAAAGAAAGAAGAGGAAACCAAACTCCAGGTAGTGAAACGAGCACACCAGTATGGGAGATGTGCATGTGTACAGTTTCAAGCAGCATCTCTTTGTGGACACTTGGAAACAGCGCTGTGAAAAATTTCGTACGAAGCGGGATTTGGCCAAAGTTGAAAGACCTTCCAAAACCAACCCTAAAGAACTTAGCCAAACAATGAATGTTGCAATAAGCTCCTCCAGGAAAGGTGCCTCTATGACACAACCCCCGAGCAGGTAGCTACATTCTGCACAGTACAAAAGGCATATGAATTCCAGGCTGAAAACTCACTCCAGAAGGATGAAATGCATGTGTTTCTCTCTGAAAGAACACTCAGCCACCAGGCTTTTGCTTGCTCCTTCAAGGTCTTTCTAGAAACGTGTGTTTTCATTGCTGGAATACGTTTTGGGATGCATTGTTTCTATCTCTTGCAAGCCTCATGTTGTTTCTTACACAATGTGGGAAAACAAGGAGTATGTTTCCCAAATCACTTGAAATCCAGGAAAACACACAGTGCATCTCTCTTGCCCAAACACGCTCTCTCACCTAATGCGTTGAGAACATTGAAGAAAGCAGAAAAGAAGGGCATTTAGCACTGAATTTCAGACGGGCATGTACAAAAAGTCATTTCTATTGGTTGCAGAGTGCAAAAGCGTGATTGCCTTCATGCTCTCGATGAAACCCTTACATTTCCAAGTACCTCAATTAGGACTTTCCCAAAAAGATGTGTTTGAGTGTCTGTTGTGAAAGGAGCTCTAACTTGTGTATTCAGTGCTGGAGAGTGACACACTCTACACAGGCTACAGGGCGTTTTGAGAGCACCAACATGCTTCACACTGAAACTGCTACAAGGTGTGTGTAGCATGCTGAATGAAGGCTTGTCATTTCAAAGAAAGAAGAGGAAACCAAACTCCAGGTAGTGAAACGAGCACACCAGTATGGGAGATGTGCATGTGTACAGTTTCAAGCAGCACCTCTTTGTGGACACTTGGAAACAGCGCTGTGAAAAAATTTCGTACGAAGCGGGATTTGGCCAAAGTTGAAAGACCTTCCAAAACCAACCCTAAAGAACTTAGCCAAACAATGAATGTTGCAATAAGCTCCTCCAGGAAAGGTGCCTCTATGACACAACCCCCGAGCAGGTAGCTACATTCTGCACAGTACAAAAGGCATATGAATTCCAGGCTGAAAACTCACTCCAGAAGGATGAAATGCATGTGTTTCTCTCTGAAAGAACACTCAGCCACCAGGCTTTTGCTTGCTCCTTCAAGGTCTTTCTAGAAACGTGTGTTTTCACTGCTGGAATACGTTTTGGGATGCATTGTTTCTATCTCTTGCAAGCCTCATGTTGTTTCTTACACAATGTGGGAAAACAAGGAGTATGTTTCCCAAATCACTTGAAATCCAGGAAAACACACAGTGCATCTCTCTTGCCCAAACACGCTCTCTCACCTAATGCGTTGAGAACATTCAAGAAAGCAGAAAAGAAGGGCATTTTTCACTGAATTTCAGACGGGCATGTACAAAAAGTCATTTCTATCGGTTGCAGAGTGCAAAAGCGTGATTGCCTTCATGCTCTCGATGAAACCCTTACATTTCCAAGTACCTCAATTAGGACTTTCCCAAAAAGATGTGTTTGAGTGTCTGTTGTGAAAGGAGCTCTAACTTGTATATTCAGTGCTGGAGAGTGACACACTCTACACAGGCTACAAGGCGTTTTGAGAGCACCAACATGCTTCACACTGAAACTGCTACAAGGTGTGTGTAGCATGCTGAATGAAGGCTTGTCATTTCAAAGAAAGAAGAGGAAACCAAACTCCAGGTAGTGAAACGAGCACACCAGTATGGGAGATGTGCATGTGTACAGTTTCAAGCAGCACCTCTTTGTGGACACTTGGAAACAGCGCTGTGAAAAAATTTCGTATGAAGCGGGATTTGGCCAAAGTTGAAAGGCCTTCCAAAACCAACCCTAAAGAACTTAGCCAAACAATGAATGTTGCAATAAGCTCCTCCAGGAAAGGTGCCTCTATGACACAACCCCCGAGCAGGTAGCTACATTCTGCACAGTACAAAAGGCATATGAATTCCAGGCTGAAAACTCACTCCAGAAGGATGAAATGCATGTGTTTCTCTCTGAAAGAACACTCAGCCACCAGGCTTTTGCTTGCTCCTTCAAGGTCTTTCTAGAAACGTGTGTTTTCACTGCTGGAATACGTTTTGGGATGCATTGTTTCTATCTCTTGCAAGCCTCATGTTGTTTCTTACACAATGTGGGAAAACAAGGAGTATGTTTCCCAAATCACTTGAAATCCAGGAAAACACACACTGCATCTCTCTTGCCCAAACACGCTCTCTCAACTAATGCGTTGAGAACATTCAAGAAAGCAGAAAAGAAGGGCATTTTGCAGTGAATTTCAGACGGGCATGTACAAAAAGTCATTTCTATCGGTTGCAGAGTGCAAAAGCGTGATTGCCTTCATGCTCTCGATGAAACCCTTACATTTCCAAGTACCTCAATTAGGACTTTCCCAAAAAGATGTGTTTGAGTGTCTGTTGTGAAAGGAGCTCTAACTTGTGTATTCAGTGCTGGAGAGTGACACACTCTACACAGGCTACAAGGCGTTTTGAGAGCACCAACATGCTTCACACTGAAACTGCTACAAGGTGTGTGTAGCATGCTGAATGAAGGCTTGTCATTTCAAAGAAAGAAGAGGAAACCAAACTCCAGGTAGTGAAACGAGCACACCAGTATGGGAGATGTGCATGTGTACAGTTTCAAGCAGCACCTCTTTGTGGACACTTGGAAACAGCGCTGTGAAAAAATTTCGTACGAAGCGGGATTTGGCCAAAGTTGAAAGACCTTCCAAAACCAACCCTAAAGAACTTAGCCAAACAATGAATGTTGCAATAAGCTCCTCCAGGAAAGGTGCCTCTATGACACAACCCCCGAGCAGGTAGCTACATTCTGCACAGTACAAAAGGCATATGAATTCCAGGCTGAAAACTCACTCCAGAAGGATGAAATGCATGTGTTTCTCTCTGAAAGAACACTCAGCCACCAGGCTTTTGCTTGCTTCTTCAAGGTCTTTGTAGAAACGTGTGTTTTCACTGCTGGAATACGTTTTGGGATGCATTGTTTCTATCTCTTGCAAGCCTCATGTTGTTTCTTACACAATGTGGGAAAACAAGGAGTATGTTTCCCAAATCACTTGAAATCCAGGAAAACACACACTGCATCTCTCTTGCTCAAACACGCTCTCTCAACTAATGCGTTGAGAACATTCAAGAAAGCAGAAAAGAAGGGCATTTTGCACTGAATTTCAGACGGGCATGTACAAAAAGTCATTTCTATCGGTTGCAGAGTGCAAAAGCGTGATTGCCTTCATGCTCTCGATGAAACCCTTACATTTCCAAGTACCTCAATTAGGACTTTCCCAAAAAGATGTGTTTGAGTGTCTGTTGTGAAAGGAGCTCTAACTTGTGTATTCAGTGCTGGAGAGTGACACACTCTACACAGGCTACAAGGCGTTTTGAGAGCACCAACATGCTTCACACTGAAACTGCTACAAGGTGTGTGTAGCATGCTGAATGAAGGCTTGTCATTTCAAAGAAAGAAGAGGAAACCAAACTCCAGGTAGTGAAACGAGCACACCAGTATGGGAGATGTGCATGTGTACAGTTTCAAGCAGCACCTCTTTGTGGACACTTGGAAACAGCGCTGTGAAAAAATTTCTTTCGAAGCGGGATTTGGCCAAAGTTGAAAGACCTTCCAAAACCAACCCTAAAGAACTTAGCCAAACAATGAATGTTGCAATAAGCTCCTCCAGGAAAGGTGCCTCTATGACACAACCCCCGAGCAGGTAGCTACATTCTGCACAGTACAAAAGGCATATGAATTCCAGGCTGAAAACTCACTCCAGAAGGATGAAATGCATGTGTTTCTCTCTGAAAGAACACTCAGCCACCAGGCTTTTGCTTGCTCCTTCAAGGTCTTTCTAGAAACGTGTGTTTTCATTGCTGGAATACGTTTTGGGATGCATTGTTTCTATCTCTTGCAAGCCTCATGTTGTTTCTTACACAATGTGGGAAAACAAGGAGTATGTTTCCCAAATCACTTGATATCCAGGAAAACACACACTGTCTCTCTCTTGCCCAAACACGCTCTCTCACCTAATGCGTTGAGAACATTGAAGAAAGCAGAAAAGAAGGGCATTTAGCACTGAATTTCAGACGGGCATGTACAAAAAGTCATTTCTATTGGTTGCAGAGTGCAAAAGCGTGATTGCCTTCATGCTCTCGATGAAACCCTTACATTTCCAAGTACCTCAATTAGGACTTTCCCAAAAAGATGTGTTTGAGTGTCTGTTGTGAAAGGAGCTCTAACTTGTGTATTCAGTGCTGGAGAGTGACACACTCTACACAGGCTACAGGGCGTTTTGAGAGCACCAACATGCTTCACACTGAAACTGCTACAAGGTGTGTGTAGCATGCTGAATGAAGGCTTGTCATTTCAAAGAAAGAAGAGGAAACCAAACTCCAGGTAGTGAAACGAGCACACCAGTATGGGAGATGTGCATGTGTACAGTTTCAAGCAGCACCTCTTTGTGGACACTTGGAAACAGCGCTGTGAAAAAATTTCGTACGAAGCGGGATTTGGCCAAAGTTGAAAGACCTTCCAAAACCAACCCTAAAGAACTTAGCCAAACAATGAATGTTGCAATAAGCTCCTCCAGGAAAGGTGCCTCTATGACACAACCCCCGAGCAGGTAGCTACATTCTGCACAGTACAAAAGGCATATGAATTCCAGGCTGAAAACTCACTCCAGAAGGATGAAATGCATGTGTTTCTCTCTGAAAGAACACTCAGCCACCAGGCTTTTGCTTGCTCCTTCAAGGTCTTTCTAGAAACGTGTGTTTTCACTGCTGGAATACGTTTTGGGATGCATTGTTTCTATCTCTTGCAAGCCTCATGTTGTTTCTTACACAATGTGGGAAAACAAGGAGTATGTTTCCCAAATCACTTGAAATCCAGGAAAACACACACTGCATCTCTCTTGCTCAAACACGCTCTCTCAACTAATGCGTTGAGAACATTCAAGAAAGCAGAAAAGAAGGGCAGTTTGCAGTGAATTTCAGACGGGCATGTACAAAAAGTCATTTCTATCGGTTGCAGAGTGCAAAAGCGTGATTGCCTTCATGCTCTCGACGAAACCCTTACATTTCCAAGTACCTCAATTAGGACTTTCCCAAAAAGATGTGTTTGAGTTTCTGTTGTGAAAGGAGCTCTAACTTGTGTATTCAGTGCTGGAGAGTGACACACTCTACACAGGCTACAAGGCGTTTTGAGAGCACCAACATGCTTCACACTGAAACTGCTACAAGGTGTGTGTAGCATGCTGAATGAAGGCTTGTCATTTCAAAGAAAGAAGAGGAAACCAAATTCCAGGTAGTGAAACGAGCACACCAGTATGGGAGATGTGCATGTGTACAGTTTCAAGCAGCACCTCTTTGTGGACACTTGGAAACAGCGCTGTGAAATAATTTCGTACGAAGCGGGATTTGGCCAAAGTTGAAAGACCTTCCAAAACCAACCCTAAAGAACTTAGCCAAACAATGAATGTTGCAATAAGCTCCTCCAGGAAAGGTGCCTCTATGACACAACCCCCGAGCAGGTAGCTACATTCTGCACAGTACAAAAGGCATATGAATTCCAGGCTGAAAACTCACTCCAGAAGGATGAAATGCATGTGTTTCTCTCTGAAAGAACACTCAGCCACCAGGCTTTTGCTTGCTCCTTCAAGGTCTTTCTAGAAACGTGTGTTTTCATTGCTGGAATACGTTTTGGGATGCATTGTTTCTATCTCTTGCAAGCCTCATGTTGTTTCTTACACAATGTGGGAAAACAAGGAGTATGTTTCCCAAATCACTTGAAATCCAGGAAAACACACAGTGCATCTCTCTTGCCCAAACACGCTCTCTCACCTAATGCGTTGAGAACATTGAAGAAAGCAGAAAAGAAGGGCATTTAGCACTGAATTTCAGACGGGCATGTACAAAAAGTCATTTCTATTGGTTGCAGAGTGCAAAAGCGTGATTGCCTTCATGCTCTCGATGAAACCCTTACATTTCCAAGTACCTCAATTAGGACTTTCCCAAAAAGATGTGTTTGAGTGTCTGTTGTGAAAGGAGCTCTAACTTGTGTATTCAGTGCTGGAGAGTGACACACTCTACACAGGCTACAGGGCGTTTTGAGAGCACCAACATGCTTCACACTGAAACTGCTACAAGGTGTGTGTAGCATGCTGAATGAAGGCTTGTCATTTCAAAGAAAGAAGAGGAAACCAAACTCCAGGTAGTGAAACGAGCACACCAGTATGGGAGATGTGCATGTGTACAGTTTCAAGCAGCACCTCTTTGTGGACACTTGGAAACAGCGCTGTGAAAAAATTTCGTACGAAGCGGGATTTGGCCAAAGTTGAAAGACCTTCCAAAACCAACCCTAAAGAACTTAGCCAAACAATGAATGTTGCAATAAGCTCCTCCAGGAAAGGTGCCTCTATGACACAACCCCCGAGCAGGTAGCTACATTCTGCACAGTACAAAAGGCATATGAATTCCAGGCTGAAAACTCACTCCAGAAGGATGAAATGCATGTGTTTCTCTCTGAAAGAACACTCAGCCACCAGGCTTTTGCTTGCTCCTTCAAGGTCTTTCTAGAAACGTGTGTTTTCATTGCTGGAATACGTTTTGGGATGCATTGTTTCTATCTCTTGCAAGCCTCATGTTGTTTCTTACACAATGTGGGAAAACAAGGAGTATGTTTCCCAAATCACTTGAAATCCAGGAAAACACACAGTGCATCTCTCTTGCCCAAACACGCTCTCTCACCTAATGCGTTGAGAACATTGAAGAAAGCAGAAAAGAAGGGCATTTAGCACTGAATTTCAGACGGGCATGTACAAAAAGTCATTTCTATTGGTTGCAGAGTGCAAAAGCGTGATTGCCTTCATGCTCTCGATGAAACCCTTACATTTCCAAGTACCTCAATTAGGACTTTCCCAAAAAGATGTGTTTGAGTGTCTGTTGTGAAAGGAGCTCTAACTTGTGTATTCAGTGCTGGAGAGTGACACACTCTACACAGGCTACAAGGCGTTTTGAGAGCACCAACATGCTTCACACTGAAACTGCTACAAGGTGTGTGTAGCATGCTGAATGAAGGGTTGTCATTTCAAAGAAAGAAGAGGAAACCAAACTCCAGGTAGTGAAACGAGCACACCAGTATGGGAGATGTGCATGTGTACAGTTTCAAGCAGCACCTCTTTGTGGACACTTGGAAACAGCGCTGTGAAAAAATTTCGTACGAAGCGGGATTTGGCCAAAGTTGAAAGACCTTCCAAAACCAACCCTAAAGAACTTAGCCAAACAATGAATGTTGCAATAAGCTCCTCCAGGAAAGGTGCCTCTATGACACAACCCCCGAGCAGGTAGCTACATTCTGCACAGTACAAAAGGCATATGAATTCCAGGCTGAAAACTCACTCCAGAAGGATGAAATGCATGTGTTTCTCTCTGAAAGAACACTCAGCCACCAGGCTTTTGCTTGCTTCTTCAAGGTCTTTGTAGAAACGTGTGTTTTCACTGTTGGAATACATTTTGGGATGCATTGTTTCTATCTCTTGCAAGCCTAATGTTGTTTCTTACACAATGTGGGAAAACAAGGAGTATGTTACCCAAATCACTTGAAATCCAAGAAAACACACACTGCATCTCTCTTGCTCAAACACGCTCTCTCAACTAATGCGTTGAGAACATTCAAGAAAGCAGAAAAGAAGGGCATTTTGCAGTGAATTTCAGACGGGCATGTACAAAAAGTCATTTCTATCGGTTGCAGAGTGCAAAAGCGTGATTGCCTTCATGCTCTCGATGAAACCCTTACATTTCCAAGTACCTCAATTAGGACTTTCCCAAAAAGATGTGTTTGAGTGTCTGTTGTGAAAGGAGCTCTAACTTGTGTATTCAGTGCTGGAGAGTGACACACTCTACACAGGCTACAAGGCGTTTTGAGAGCACCAACATGCTTCACACTGAAACTGCTACAAGGTGTGTGTAGCATGCTGAATGAAGGCTTGTCATTTCAAAGAAAGAAGAGGAAACCAAACTCCAGGTAGTGAAACGAGCACACCAGTATGGGAGATGTGCATGTGTACAGTTTCAAGCAGCACCTCTTTGTGGACACTTGGAAACAGCGCTGTGAAAAAATTTCGTACGAAGCGGGATTTGGCCAAAGTTGAAAGACCTTCCAAAACCAACCCTAAAGAACTTAGCCAAACAATGAATGTTGCAATAAGCTCCTCCAGGAAAGGTGCCTCTATGACACAACCCCCGAGCAGGTAGCTACATTCTGCACAGTACAAAAGGCATATGAATTCCAGGCTGAAAACTCACTCCAGAAGGATGAAATGCATGTGTTTCTCTCTGAAAGAACACTCAGCCACCAGGCTTTTGCTTGCTCCTTCAAGGTCTTTCTAGAAACGTGTGTGTTCACTGCTGGAATACGTTTTGGGATGCATTGTTTCTATCTCTTGCAAGCCTCATGTTGTTTCTTACACAATGTGGGAAAACAAGGAGTATGTTTCCCAAATCACTTGAAATCCAGGAAAACACACACTGCATCTCTCTTGCTCAAACACGCTCTCTCAACTAATGCGTTGAGAACATTCAAGAAAGCAGAAAAGAAGGGCATTTTGCAGTGAATTTCAGACGGGCATGTACAAAAAGTCATTTCTATCTGTTGCAGAGTGCAAAAGCGTGATTGCCTTCATGCTCTCGATGAAACCCTTACATTTCCAAGTACCTCAATTAGGACTTTCCGAAAAAGATGTGTTTGAGTGTCTGTTGTGAAAGGAGCTCTAACTTGTGTATTCAGTGCTGGAGAGTGACACACTCTACACAGGCTACAAGGCGTTTTGAGAGCACCAACATGCTTCACACTGAAACTGCTACAAGGTGTGTGTAGCATGCTGAATGAAGGCTTGTCATTTCAAAGAAAGAAGAGGAAACCAAACTCCAGGTAGTGAAACGAGCACACCAGTATGGGAGATGTGCATGTGTACAGTTTCAAGCAGCACCTCTTTGTGGACACTTGGAAACAGCGCTGTGAAAAAATTTCGTACGAAGCGGGATTTGGCCAAAGTTGAAAGACCTTCCAAAACCAACCCTAAAGAACTTAGCCAAACAATGAATGTTGCAGTAAGCTCCTCCAGGAAAGGTGCCTCTATGACACAACCCCCGAGCAGGTAGCTACATTCTGCACAGTACAAAAGGCATATGAATTCCAGGCTGAAAACTCACTCCAGAAGGATGAAATGCATGTGTTTCTCTCTGAAAGAACACTCAGCCACCAGGCTTTTGCTTGCTCCTTCAAGGTCTTTCTAGAAACGTGTGTTTTCATTGCTGGAATACGTTTTGGGATGCATTGTTTCTATCTCTTGCAAGCCTCATGTTGTTTCTTACACAATGTGGGAAAACAAGGAGTATGTTTCCCAAATCACTTGAAATCCAGGAAAACACACAGTGCATCTCTCTTGCCCAAACACGCTCTCTCACCTAATGCGTTGAGAACATTCAAGAAAGCAGAAAAGAAGGGCATTTTGCAGTGAATTTCAGACGGGCATGTACAAAAAGTCATTTCTATCGGTTGCAGAGTGCAAAAGCGTGATTGCCTTCATGCTCTCGATGAAACCCTTACATTTCCAAGTACCTCAATTAGGACTTTCCGAAAAAGATGTGTTTGAGTGTCTGTTGTGAAAGGAGCTCTAACTTGTGTATTCAGTGCTGGAGAGTGACACACTCTACACAGGCTACAAGGCGTTTTGAGAGCACCAACATGCTTCACACTGAAACTGCTACAAGGTGTGTGTAGCATGCTGAATGAAGGCTTGTCATTTCAAAGAAAGAAGAGGAAACCAAACTCCAGGTAGTGAAACGAGCACACCAGTATGGGAGATGTGCATGTGTACAGTTTCAAGCAGCACGTCTTTGTGGACACTTGGAAACAGCGCTGTGAAAAAATTTCGTACGAAGCGGGATTTGGCCAAAGTTGAAAGACCTTCCAAAACCAACCCTAAAGAACTTAGCCAAACAATGAATGTTGCAGTAAGCTCCTCCAGGAAAGGTGCCTCTATGACACAACCCCCGAGCAGGTAGCTACATTCTGCACAGTACAAAAGGCATATGAATTCCAGGCTGAAAACTCACTCCAGAAGGATGAAATGCATGTGTTTCTCTCTGAAAGAACACTCAGCCACCAGGCTTTTGCTTGCTCCTTCAAGGTCTTTGTAGAAACGTGTGTTTTCACTGCTGGAATACGTTTTGGGATGCATTGTTTCTATCTCTTGCAAGCCTCATGTTGTTTCTTACACAATGTGGGAAAACAAGGAGTATGTTTCCCAAATCACTTGAAATCCAGGAAAACACACACTGCATCTCTCTTGCTCAAACACGCTCTCTCAACTAATGCGTTGAGAACATTCAAGAAAGCAGAAAAGAAGGGCATTTTGCAGTGAATTTCAGACGGGCATGTACAAAAAGTCATTTCTATCGGTTGCAGAGTGCAAAAGCGTGATTGCCTTCATGCTCTCGATGAAACCCTTACATTTCCAAGTACCTCAATTAGGACTTTCCGAAAAAGATGTGTTTGAGTGTCTGTTGTGAAAGGAGCTCTAACTTGTGTATTCAGTGCTGGAGAGTGACACACTCTACACAGGCTACAAGGCGTTTTGAGAGCACCAACATGCTTCACACTGAAACTGCTACAAGGTGTGTGTAGCATGCTGAATGAAGGCTTGTCATTTCAAAGAAAGAAGAGGAAACCAAACTCCAGGTAGTGAAACGAGCACACCAGTATGGGAGATGTGCATGTGTACAGTTTCAAGCAGCACCTCTTTGTGGACACTTGGAAACAGCGCTGTGAAAAAATTTCGTACGAAGCGGGATTTGGCCAAAGTTGAAAGACCTTCCAAAACCAACCCTAAAGAACTTAGCCAAACAATGAATGTTGCAGTAAGCTCCTCCAGGAAAGGTGCCTCTATGACACAACCCCCGAGCAGGTAGCTACATTCTGCACAGTACAAAAGGCATATGAATTCCAGGCTGAAAACTCACTCCAGAAGGATGAAATGCATGTGTTTCTCTCTGAAAGAACACTCAGCCACCAGGCTTTTGCTTGCTCCTTCAAGGTCTTTCTAGAAACGTGTGTTTTCATTGCTGGAATACGTTTTGGGATGCATTGTTTCTATCTCTTGCAAGCCTCATGTTGTTTCTTACACAATGTGGGAAAACAAGGAGTATGTTTCCCAAATCACTTGAAATCCAGGAAAACACACAGTGCATCTCTCTTGCCCAAACACGCTCTCTCACCTAATGCGTTGAGAACATTCAAGAAAGCAGAAAAGAAGGGCATTTTGCAGTGAATTTCAGACGGGCATGTACAAAAAGTCATTTCTATCGGTTGCAGAGTGCAAAAGCGTGATTGCCTTCATGCTCTCGATGAAACCCTTACATTTCCAAGTACCTCAATTAGGACTTTCCCAAAAAGATGTGTTTGAGTGTCTGTTGTGAAAGGAGCTCTAACTTGTATATTCAGTGCTGGAGAGGGACACACTCTACACAGGCTACAAGGCGTTTTGAGAGCACCAACATGCTTCACACTGAAACTGCTACAAGGTGTGTGTAGCATGCTGAATGAAGGCTTGTCATTTCAAAGAAAGAAGAGGAAACCAAACTCCAGGTAGTGAAACGAGCACACCAGTATGGGAGATGTGCATGTGTACAGTTTCAAGCAGCACCTCTTTGTGGACACTTGGAAACAGCGCTGTGAAAAAATTTCGTACGAAGCGGGATTTGGCCAAAGTTGAAAGACCTTCCAAAACCAACCCTAAAGAACTTAGCCAAACAATGAATGTTGCAGTAAGCTCCTCCAGGAAAGGTGCCTCTATGACACAACCCCCGAGCAGGTAGCTACATTCTGCACAGTACAAAAGGCATATGAATTCCAGGCTGAAAACTCACTCCAGAAGGATGAAATGCATGTGTTTCTCTCTGAAAGAACACTCAGCCACCAGGCTTTTGCTTGCTCCTTCAAGGTCTTTCTAGAAACGTGTGTTTTCATTGCTGGAATACGTTTTGGGATGCATTGTTTCTATCTCTTGCAAGCCTCATGTTGTTTCTTACACAATGTGGGAAAACAAGGAGTATGTTTCCCAAATCACTTGAAATCCAGGAAAACACACACTGCATCTCTCTTGCCCAAACACGCTCTCTCAACTAATGCGTTGAGAACATTCAAGAAAGCAGAAAAGAAGGGCATTTTGCAGTGAATTTCAGACGGGCATGTACAAAAAGTCATTTCTATCGGTTGCAGAGTGCAAAAGCGTGATTGCCTTCATGCTCTCGATGAAACCCTTACATTTCCAAGTACCTCAATTAGGACTTTCCCAAAAAGATGTGTTTGAGTGTCTGTTGTGAAAGGAGCTCTAACTTGTGTATTCAGTGCTGGAGAGTGACACACTCTACACAGGCTACAAGGCGTTTTGAGAGCACCAACATGCTTCACACTGAAACTGCTACAAGGTGTGTGTAGCATGCTGAATGAAGGCTTGTCATTTCAAAGAAAGAAGAGGAAACCAAACTCCAGGTAGTGAAACGAGCACACCAGTATGGGAGATGTGCATGTGTACAGTTTCAAGCAGCACCTCTTTGTGGACACTTGGAAACAGCGCTGTGAAAAAATTTCGTACGAAGCGGGATTTGGCCAAAGTTGAAAGACCTTCCAAAACCAACCCTAAAGAACTTAGCCAAACAATGAATGTTGCAGTAAGCTCCTCCAGGAAAGGTGCCTCTATGACACAACCCCCGAGCAGGTAGCTACATTCTGCACAGTACAAAAGGCATATGAATTCCAGGCTGAAAACTCACTCCAGAAGGATGAAATGCATGTGTTTCTCTCTGAAAGAACACTCAGCCACCAGGCTTTTGCTTGCTCCTTCAAGGTCTTTCTAGAAACGTGTGTTTTCATTGCTGGAATACGTTTTGGGATGCATTGTTTCTATCTCTTGCAAGCCTCATGTTGTTTCTTACACAATGTGGGAAAACAAGGAGTATGTTTCCCAAATCACTTGAAATCCAGGAAAACACACAGTGCATCTCTCTTGCCCAAACACGCTCTCTCACCTAATGCGTTGAGAACATTCAAGAAAGCAGAAAAGAAGGGCATTTTGCAGTGAATTTCAGACGGGCATGTACAAAAAGTCATTTCTATCGGTTGCAGAGTGCAAAAGCGTGATTGCCTTCATGCTCTCGATGAAACCCTTACATTTCCAAGTACCTCAATTAGGACTTTCCCAAAAAGATGTGTTTGAGTGTCTGTTGTGAAAGGAGCTCTAACTTGTATATTCAGTGCTGGAGAGGGACACACTCTACACAGGCTACAAGGCGTTTTGAGAGCACCAACATGCTTCACACTGAAACTGCTACAAGGTGTGTGTAGCATGCCGAATGAAGGCTTGTCATTTCAAAGAAAGAAGAGGAAACCAAACTCCAGGTAGTGAAACGAGCACACCAGTATGGGAGATGTGCATGTGTACAGTTTCAAGCAGCACCTCTTTGTGGACACTTGGAAACAGCGCTGTGAAAAAATTTCGTACGAAGCGGGATTTGGCCAAAGTTGAAAGACCTTCCAAAACCAACCCTAAAGAACTTAGCCAAACAATGAATGTTGCAGTAAGCTCCTCCAGGAAAGGTGCCTCTATGACACAACCCCCGAGCAGGTAGCTACATTCTGCACAGTACAAAAGGCATATGAATTCCAGGCTGAAAACTCACTCCAGAAGGATGAAATGCATGTGTTTCTCTCTGAAAGAACACTCAGCCACCAGGCTTTTGCTTGCTCCTTCAAGGTCTTTCTAGAAACGTGTGTTTTCATTGCTGGAATACGTTTTGGGATGCATTGTTTCTATCTCTTGCAAGCCTCATGTTGTTTCTTACACAATGTGGGAAAACAAGGAGTATGTTTCCCAAATCACTTGAAATCCAGGAAAACACACACTGCATCTCTCTTGCCCAAACACGCTCTCTCAACTAATGCGTTGAGAACATTCAAGAAAGCAGAAAAGAAGGGCATTTTGCAGTGAATTTCAGACGGGCATGTACAAAAAGTCATTTCTATCGGTTGCAGAGTGCAAAAGCGTGATTGCCTTCATGCTCTCGATGAAACCCTTACATTTCCAAGTACCTCAATTAGGACTTTCCGAAAAAGATGTGTTTGAGTGTCTGTTGTGAAAGGAGCTCTAACTTGTGTATTCAGTGCTGGAGAGTGACACACTCTACACAGGCTACAAGGCGTTTTGAGAGCACCAACATGCTTCACACTGAAACTGCTACAAGGTGTGTGTAGCATGCTGAATGAAGGCTTGTCATTTCAAAGAAAGAAGAGGAAACCAAACTCCAGGTAGTGAAACGAGCACACCAGTATGGGAGATGTGCATGTGTACAGTTTCAAGCAGCACCTCTTTGTGGACACTTGGAAACAGCGCTGTGAAAAAATTTCGTACGAAGCGGGATTTGGCCAAAGTTGAAAGACCTTCCAAAACCAACCCTAAAGAACTTAGCCAAACAATGAATGTTGCAGTAAGCTCCTCCAGGAAAGGTGCCTCTATGACACAACCCCCGAGCAGGTAGCTACATTCTGCACAGTACAAAAGGCATATGAATTCCAGGCTGAAAACTCACTCCAGAAGGATGAAATGCATGTGTTTCTCTCTGAAAGAACACTCAGCCACCAGGCTTTTGCTTGCTCCTTCAAGGTCTTTCTAGAAACGTGTGTTTTCATTGCTGGAATACGTTTTGGGATGCATTGTTTCTATCTCTTGCAAGCCTCATGTTGTTTCTTACACAATGTGGGAAAACAAGGAGTATGTTTCCCAAATCACTTGAAATCCAGGAAAACACACACTGCATCTCTCTTGCCCAAACACGCTCTCTCAACTAATGCGTTGAGAACATTCAAGAAAGCAGAAAAGAAGGGCATTTTGCAGTGAATTTCAGACGGGCATGTACAAAAAGTCATTTCTATCGGTTGCAGAGTGCAAAAGCGTGATTGCCTTCATGCTCTCGATGAAACCCTTACATTTCCAAGTACCTCAATTAGGACTTTCCCAAAAAGATGTGTTTGAGTGTCTGTTGTGAAAGGAGCTCTAACTTGTGTATTCAGTGCTGGAGAGTGACACACTCTACACAGGCTACAAGGCGTTTTGAGAGCACCAACATGCTTCACACTGAAACTGCTACAAGGTGTGTGTAGCATGCTGAATGAAGGGTTGTCATTTCAAAGAAAGAAGAGGAAACCAAACTCCAGGTAGTGAAACGAGCACACCAGTATGGGAGATGTGCATGTGTACAGTTTCAAGCAGCACCTCTTTGTGGACACTTGGAAACAGCGCTGTGAAAAAATTTCGTACGAAGCGGGATTTGGCCAAAGTTGAAAGACCTTCCAAAACCAACCCTAAAGAACTTAGCCAAACAATGAATGTTGCAATAAGCTCCTCCAGGAAAGGTGCCTCTATGACACAACCCCCGAGCAGGTAGCTACATTCTGCACAGTACAAAAGGCATATGAATTCCAGGCTGAAAACTCACTCCAGAAGGATGAAATGCATGTGTTTCTCTCTGAAAGAACACTCAGCCACCAGGCTTTTGCTTGCTTCTTCAAGGTCTTTGTAGAAACGTGTGTTTTCACTGTTGGAATACATTTTGGGATGCATTGTTTCTATCTCTTGCAAGCCTAATGTTGTTTCTTACAGAATGTGGGAAAACAAGGAGTATGTTACCCAAATCACTTGAAATCCAGGAAAACACACACTGCATCTCTCTTGCTCAAACACGCTCTCTCAACTAATGCGTTGAGAACATTCAAGAAAGCAGAGAAGAAGGGCATTTTGCAGTGAATTTCAGACGGGCATGTACAAAAAGTCATTTCTATCGGTTGCAGAGTGCAAAAGCGTGATTGCCTTCATGCTCTCGATGAAACCCTTACATTTCCAAGTACCTCAATTAGGACTTTCCCAAAAAGATGTGTTTGAGTGTCTGTTGTGAAAGGAGCTCTAACTTGTGTATTCAGTGCTGGAGAGTGACACACTCTACACAGGCTACAAGGCGTTTTGAGAGCACCAACATGCTTCACACTGAAACTGCTACAAGGTGTGTGTAGCATGCTGAATGAAGGCTTGTCATTTCAAAGAAAGAAGAGGAAACCAAACTCCAGGTAGTGAAACGAGCACACCAGTATGGGAGATGTGCATGTGTACAGTTTCAAGCAGCACCTCTTTGTGGACACTTGGAAACAGCCCTGTGAAAAAATTTCGTACGAAGCGGGATTTGGCCAAAGTTGAAAGACCTTCCAAAACCAACCCTAAAGAACTTAGCCAAACAATGAATGTTGCAATAAGCTCCTCCAGGAAAGGTGCCTCTATGACACAACCCCCGAGCAGGTAGCTACATTCTGCACAGTACAAAAGGCATATGAATTCCAGGCTGAAAACTCACTCCAGAAGGATGAAATGCATGTGTTTCTCTCTGAAAGAACACTCAGCCACCAGGCTTTTGCTTGCTCCTTCAAGGTCTTTGTAGAAACGTGTGTTTTCACTGCTGGAATACGTTTTGGGATGCATTGTTTCTATCTCTTGCAAGCCTCATGTTGTTTCTTACACAATGTGGGAAAACAAGGAGTATGTTTCCCAAATCACTTGAAATCCAGGAAAACACACAGTGCATCTCTCTTGCCCAAACACGCTCTCTCAACTAATGCGTTGAGAACATTCAAGAAAGCAGAAAAGAAGGGCATTTTGCAGTGAATTTCAGACGGGCATGTACAAAAAGTCATTTCTATCGGTTGCAGAGTGCAAAAGCGTGATTGCCTTCATGCTCTCGATGAAACCCTTACATTTCCAAGTACCTCAATTAGGACTTTCCCAAAAAGATGTGTTTGAGTGTCTGTTGTGAAAGGAGCTCTAACTTGTATATTCAGTGCTGGAGAGGGACACACTCTACACAGGCTACAAGGCGTTTTGAGAGCACCAACATGCTTCACACTGAAACTGCTACAAGGTGTGTGTAGCATGCTGAATGAAGGCTTGTCATTTCAAAGAAAGAAGAGGAAACCAAACTCCAGGTAGTGAAACGAGCACACCAGTATGGGAGATGTGCATGTGTACAGTTTCAAGCAGCACCTCTTTGTGGACACTGGGAAACAGCGCTGTGAAAAAATTTCGTACGAAGCGGGATTTGGCCAAAGTTGAAAGACCTTCCAAAACCAACCCTAAAGAACTTAGCCAAACAATGAATGTTGCAGTAAGCTCCTCCAGGAAAGGTGCCTCTATGACACAACCCCCGAGCAGGTAGCTACATTCTGCACAGTACAAAAGGCATATGAATTCCAGGCTGAAAACTCACTCCAGAAGGATGAAATGCATGTGTTTCTCTCTGAAAGAACACTCAGCCACCAGGCTTTTGCTTGCTCCTTCAAGGTCTTTCTAGAAACGTGTGTTTTCATTGCTGGAATACGTTTTGGGATGCATTGTTTCTATCTCTTGCAAGCCTCATGTTGTTTCTTACACAATGTGGGAAAACAAGGAGTATGTTTCCCAAATCACTTGAAATTCAGGAAAACACACAGTGCATCTCTCTTGCCCAAACAAGCTCTCTCACCTAATGCGTTGAGAACATTCAAGAAAGCAGAAAAGAAGGGCATTTTGCAGTGAATTTCAGACGGGCATGTACAAAAAGTCATTTCTATCGGTTGCAGAGTGCAAAAGCGTGATTGCCTTCATGCTCTCGATGAAACCCTTACATTTCCAAGTACCTCAATTAGGACTTTCTCAAAAAGATGTGTTTGAGTGTCTGTTGTGAAAGGAGCTCTAACTTGTATATTCAGTGCTGGAGAGGGACACACTCTACACAGGCTACAAGGCGTTTTGAGAGCACCAACATGCTTCACACTGAAACTGCTACAAGGTGTGTGTAGCATGCTGAATGAAGGCTTGTCATTTCAAAGAAAGAAGAGGAAACCAAACTCCAGGTAGTGAAACGAGCACACCAGTATGGGAGATGTGCATGTGTACAGTTTCAAGCAGCACCTCTTTGTGGACACTTGGAAACAGCGCTGTGAAAAAATTTCGTACGAAGCGGGATTTGGCCAAAGTTGAAAGACCTTCCAAAACCAACCCTAAAGAACTTAGCCAAACAATGAATGTTGCAATAAGCTCCTCCAGGAAAGATGCCTCTATGACACAACCCCCGAGCAGGTAGCTACATTCTGCACAGTACAAAAGGCATATGAATTCCAGGCTGAAAACTCACTCCAGAAGGATGAAATGCATGTGTTTCTCTCTGAAAGAACACTCAGCCACCAAGTTTTTGCTTGCTCCTTCAAGGTCTTTGTAGAAACGTGTGTTTTCACTGTTGGAATACGTTTTGGGATGCATTGTTTCTATCTCTTGCAAGCCTCATGTTGTTTCTTACACAATGTGGGAAAACAAGGAGTATGTTTCCCAAATCACTTGAAATCCAGGAAAACACACACTGCATCTCTCTTGCCCAAACACGCTCTCTCAACTAATGCGTTGAGAACATTCAAGAAAGCAGAAAAGAAGGGCATTTTGCAGTGAATTTCAGACGGGCATGTACAAAAAGTCATTTCTATCGGTTGCAGAGTGCAAAAGCGTGATTGCCTTCATGCTCTCGATGAAACCCTTACATTTCCAAGTACCTCAATTAGGACTTTCCCAAAAAGATGTGTTTGAGTGTCTGTTGTGAAAGGAGCTCTAACTTGTGTATTCAGTGCTGGAGAGTGACACACTCTACACAGGCTACAAGGCGTTTTGAGAGCACCAACATGCTTCACACTGAAACTGCTACAAGGTGTGTGTAGCATGCTGAATGAAGGCTTGTCATTTCAAAGAAAGAAGAGGAAACCAAACTCCAGGTAGTGAAACGAGCACACCAGTATGGGAGATGTGCATGTGTACAGTTTCAAGCAGCACCTCTTTGTGGACACTTGGAAACAGCGCTGTGAAAAAATTTCGTACGAAGCGGGATTTGGCCAAAGTTGAAAGACCTTCCAAAACCAACCCTAAAGAACTTAGCCAAACAATGAATGTTGCAGTAAGCTCCTCCAGGAAAGGTGCCTCTATGACACAACCCCCGAGCAGGTAGCTACATTCTGCACAGTACAAAAGGCATATGAATTCCAGGCTGAAAACTCACTCCAGAAGGATGAAATGCATGTGTTTCTCTCTGAAAGAACACTCAGCCACCAGGCTTTTGCTTGCTCCTTCAAGGTCTTTGTAGAAACGTGTGTTTTCACTGCTGGTATACGTTTTGGGATGCATTGTTTCTATCTCTTGCAAGCCTCATGTTGTTTCTTACACAATGTGGGAAAACAAGGAGTATGTTTCCCAAATCACTTGAAATCCAGGAAAACACACAGTGCATCTCTCTTGCCCAAACACGCTCTCTCACCTAATGCGTTGAGAACATTCAAGAAAGCAGAAAAGAAGGGCATTTTGCAGTGAATTTCAGACGGGCATGTACAAAAAGTCATTTCTATCGGTTGCAGAGTGCAAAAGCGTGATTGCCTTCATGCTCTCGATGAAACCCTTACATTTCCAAGTACCTCAATTAGGACTTTCCCAAAAAGATGTGTTTGAGTGTCTGTTATGAAAGGAGCTCTAACTTGTATATTCAGTGCTGGAGAGGGACACACTCTACACAGGCTACAAGGCGTTTTGAGAGCACCAACATGCTTCACACTGAAACTGCTACAAGGTGTGTGTAGCATGCTGAATGAAGGCTTGTCATTTCAAAGAAAGAAGAGGAAACCAAACTCCAGGTAGTGAAACGAGCACACCAGTATGGGAGATGTGCATGTGTACAGTTTCAAGCAGCACCTCTTTGTGGACACTTGGAAACAGCGCTGTGAAAAAATTTCGTACGAAGCGGGATTTGGCCAAAGTTGAAAGACCTTCCAAAACCAACCCTAAAGAACTTAGCCAAACAATGAATGTTGCAGTAAGCTCCTCCAGGAAAGGTGCCTCTATGACACAACCCCCGAGCAGGCAGCTACATTCTGCACAGTACAAAAGGCATATGAATTCCAGGCTGAAAACTCACTCCAGAAGGATGAAATGCATGTGTTTCTCTCTGAAAGAACACTCAGCCACCAGGCTTTTGCTTGCTCCTTCAAGGTCTTTCTAGAAACGTGTGTTTTCATTGCTGGAATACGTTTTGGGATGCATTGTTTCTATCTCTTGCAAGCCTCATGTTGTTTCTTACACAATGTGGGAAAACAAGGAGTATGTTTCCCAAATCACTTGAAATTCAGGAAAACACACAGTGCATCTCTCTTGCCCAAACAAGCTCTCTCACCTAATGCGTTGAGAACATTCAAGAAAGCAGAAAAGAAGGGCATTTTGCAGTGAATTTCAGACGGGCATGTACAAAAAGTCATTTCTATCGGTTGCAGAGTGCAAAAGCGTGATTGCCTTCATGCTCTCGATGAAACCCTTACATTTCCAAGTACCTCAATTAGGACTTTCCCAAAAAGATGTGTTTGAGTGTCTGTTGTGAAAGGAGCTCTAACTTGTATATTCAGTGCTGGAGAGGGACACACTCTACACAGGCTACAAGGCGTTTTGAGAGCACCAACATGCTTCACACTGAAACTGCTACAAGGTGTGTGTAGCATGCTGAATGAAGGGTTGTCATTTCAAAGAAAGAAGAGGAAACCAAACTCCAGGTAGTGAAACGAGCACACCAGTATGGGAGATGTGCATGTGTACAGTTTCAAGCAGCACCTCTTTGTGGACACTTGGAAACAGCGCTGTGAAAAAATTTCGTACGAAGCGGGATTTGGCCAAAGTTGAAAGACCTTCCAAAACCAACCCTAAAGAACTTAGCCAAACAATGAATGTTGCAATAAGCTCCTCCAGGAAAGGTGCCTCTATGACACAACCCCCGAGCAGGTAGCTACATTCTGCACAGTACAAAAGGCATATGAATTCCAGGCTGAAAACTCACTCCAGAAGGATGAAATGCATGTGTTTCTCTCTGAAAGAACAATCAGCCACCAAGTTTTTGCTTGCTCCTTCAAGGTCTTTGTAGAAACGTGTGTTTTCACTGTTGGAATACGTTTTGGGATGCATTGTTTCTATCTCTTGCAAGCCTCATGTTGTTTCTTACACAATGTGGGAAAACAAGGAGTATGTTTCCCAAATCACTTGAAATCCAGGAAAACACACACTGCATCTCTCTTGCCCAAACACGCTCTCTCAACTAATGCGTTGAGAACATTCAAGAAAGCAGAAAAGAAGGGCATTTTGCAGTGAATTTCAGACGGGCATGTACAAAAAGTCATTTCTATCGGTTGCAGAGTGCAAAAGCGTGATTGCCTTCATGCTCTCGATGAAACCCTTACATTTCCAAGTACCTCAATTAGGACTTTCCCAAAAAGATGTGTTTGAGTGTCTGTTGTGAAAGGAGCTCTAACTTGTGTATTCAGTGCTGGAGAGTGACACACTCTACACAGGCTACAAGGCGTTTTGAGAGCACCAACATGCTTCACACTGAAACTGCTACAAGGTGTGTGTAGCATGCTGAATGAAGGGTTGTCATTTCAAAGAAAGAAGAGGAAACCAAACTCCAGGTAGTGAAACGAGCACACCAGTATGGGAGATGTGCATGTGTACAGTTTCAAGCAGCACCTCTTTGTGGACACTTGGAAACAGCGCTGTGAAAAAATTTCGTACGAAGCGGGATTTGGCCAAAGTTGAAAGACCTTCCAAAACCAACCCTAAAGAACTTAGCCAAACAATGAATGTTGCAATAAGCTCCTCCAGGAAAGGTGCCTCTATGACACAACCCCCGAGCAGGTAGCTACATTCTGCACAGTACAAAAGGCATATGAATTCCAGGCTGAAAACTCACTCCAGAAGGATGAAATGCATGTGTTTCTCTCTGAAAGAACACTCAGCCACCAGGCTTTTGCTTGCTCCTTCAAGGTCTTTGTAGAAACGTGTGTTTTCACTGCTGGAATACGTTTTGGGATGCATTGTTTCTATCTCTTGCAAGCCTCATGTTGTTTCTTACACAATGTGGGAAAACAAGGAGTATGTTTCCCAAATCAATTGAAATCCAGGAAAACACACAGTGCATCTCTCTTGCTCAAACACGCTCTCTCAACTAATGCGTTGAGAACATTCAAGAAAGCAGAAAAGAAGGGCATTTTGCAGTGAATTTCAGACGGGCATGTACAAAAAGTCATTTCTATCGGTTGCAGAGTGCAAAAGCGTGATTGCCTTCATGCTCTCGATGAAACCCTTACATTTCCAAGTACCTCAATTAGGACTTTCCCAAAAAGATGTGTTTGAGTGTCTGTTGTGAAAGGAGCTCTAACTTGTATATTCAGTGCTGGAGAGGGACACACTCTACACAGGCTACAAGGCGTTTTGAGAGCACCAACATGCTTCACACTGAAACTGCTACAAGGTGTGTGTAGCATGCTGAATGAAGGCTTGTCATTTCAAAGAAAGAAGAGGAAACCAAACTCCAGGTAGTGAAACGAGCACACCAGTATGGGAGATGTGCATGTGTACAGCTTCAAGCAGCACCTCTTTGTGGACACTTGGAAACAGCGCTGTGAAAAAATTTCGTACGAAGCGGGATTTGGCCAAAGTTGAAAGACCTTCCAAAACCAACCCTAAAGAACTTAGCCAAACAATGAATGTTGCAATAAGCTCCTCCAGGAAAGATGCCTCTATGACACAACCCCCGAGCAGGTAGCTACATTCTGCACAGTACAAAAGGCATATGAATTCCAGGCTGAAAACTCACTCCAGAAGGATGAAATGCATGTGTTTCTCTCTGAAAGAACAATCAGCCACCAAGTTTTTGCTTGCTCCTTCAAGGTCTTTGTAGAAACGTGTGTTTTCACTGTTGGAATACGTTTTGGGATGCATTGTTTCTATCTCTTGCAAGCCTCATGTTGTTTCTTACACAATGTGGGAAAACAAGGAGTATGTTTCCCAAATCACTTGAAATCCAGGAAAACACACACTGCATCTCTCTTGCCCAAACACGCACTCTCAACTAATGCGTTGAGAACATTCAAGAAAGCAGAAAAGAAGGGCATTTTGCAGTGAATTTCAGACGGGCATGTACAAAAAGTCATTTCTATCGGTTGCAGAGTGCAAAAGCGTGATTGCCTTCATGCTCTCGATGAAACCCTTACATTTCCAAGTACCTCAATTAGGACTTTCCCAAAAAGATGTGTTTGAGTGTCTGTTGTGAAAGGAGCTCTAACTTGTGTATTCAGTGCTGGAGAGTGACACACTCTACACAGGCTACAAGGCGTTTTGAGAGCACCAACATGCTTCACACTGAAACTGCTACAAGGTGTGTGTAGCATGCTGAATGAAGGCTTGTCATTTCAAAGAAAGAAGAGGAAACCAAACTCCAGGTAGTGAAACGAGCACACCAGTATGGGAGATGTGCATGTGTACAGTTTCAAGCAGCACCTCTTTGTGGACACTTGGAAACAGCGCTGTGAAAAAATTTCGTACGAAGCGGGATTTGGCCAAAGTTGAAAGACCTTCCAAAACCAACCCTAAAGAACTTAGCCAAACAATGAATGTTGCAATAAGCTCCTCCAGGAAAGGTGCCTCTATGACACAACCCCCGAGCAGGTAGCTACATTCTGCACAGTACAAAAGGCATATGAATTCCAGGCTGAAAACTCACTCCAGAAGGATGAAATGCATGTGTTTCTCTCTGAAAGAACACTCAGCCACCAGGCTTTTGCTTGCTTCTTCAAGGTCTTTGTAGAAACGTGTGTTTTCACTGCTGGAATACGTTTTGGGATGCATTGTTTCTATCTCTTGCAAGCCTCATGTTGTTTCTTACACAATGTGGGAAAACAAGGAGTATGTATCCCAAATCACTTGAAATCCAGGAAAACACACACTGCATCTCTCTTGCTCAAACACGCTCTCTCAACTAATGCGTTGAGAACATTCAAGAAAGCAGAAAAGAAGGGCATTTTGCAGTGAATTTCAGACGGGCATGTACAAAAAGTCATTTCTATCGGTTGCAGAGTGCAAAAGCGTGATTGCCTTCATGCTCTCGATGAAACCCTTACATTTCCAAGTACCTCAATTAGGACTTTCCCAAAAAGATGTGTTTGAGTGTCTGTTGTGAAAGGAGCTCTAACTTGTATATTCAGTGCTGGAGAGTGACACACTCTACACAGGCTACAAGGCGTTTTGAGAGCACCAACATGCTTCACACTGAAACTGCTACAAGGTGTGTGTAGCATGCTGAATGAAGGCTTATCATTTCAAAGAAAGAAGAGGAAACCAAACTCCAGGTAGTGAAACGAGCACACCAGTATGGGAGATGTGCATGTGTACAGTTTCAAGCAGCACCTCTTTGTGGACACTTGGAAACAGCGCTGTGAAAAAATTTCGTACGAAGCTGGATTTGGCCAAAGTTGAAAGACCTTCCAAAACCAACCCTAAAGAACTTAGCCAAACAATGAATGTTGCAATAAGCTCCTCCAGGAAAGGTGCCTCTATGACACAACCCCCGAGCAGGTAGCTACATTCTGCACAGTACAAAAGGCATATGAATTCCAGGCTGAAAACTCACTCCAGAAGGATGAAATGCATGTGTTTCTCTCTGAAAGAACACTCAGCCACCAGGCTTTTGCTTGCTTCTTCAAGGTCTTTGTAGAAACGTGTGTTTTCACTGTTGGAATAGGTTTTGGGATGCATTGTTTCTATCTCTTGCAAGCCTAATGTTGTTTCTTACACAATGAGGGAAAACAAGGAGTATGTTTCCCAAATCACTTGAAATCCAGGAAAACACACACTGCATCTCTCTTGCTCAAACACGCTCTCTCAACTAATGCGTTGAGAACATTCAAGAAAGCAGAAAAGAAGGGCATTTTGCAGTGAATTTCAGACGGGCATGTACAAAAAGTCATTTCTATCGGTTGCAGAGTGCAAAAGCGTGATTGCCTTCATGCTCTCGATGAAACCCTTACATTTCCAAGTACCTCAATTAGGACTTTCCCAAAAAGATGTGTTTGAGTGTCTGTTGTGAAAGGAGCTCTAACTTGTGTATTCAGTGCTGGAGAGTGACACACTCTACACAGGCTACAAGGCGTTTTGAGAGCACCAACATGCTTCACACTGAAACTGCTACAAGGTGTGTGTAGCATGCTGAATGAAGGCTTGTCATTTCAAAGAAAGAAGAGGAAACCAAACTCCAGGTAGTGAAACGAGCACACCAGTATGGGAGATGTGCATGTGTACAGTTTCAAGCAGCACCTCTTTGTGGACACTTGGAAACAGCGCTGTGAAAAAATTTCGTACGAAGCGGGATTTGGCCAAAGTTGAAAGACCTTCCAAAACCAACCCTAAAGAACTTAGCCAAACAATGAATGTTGCAATAAGCTCCTCCAGGAAAGGTGCCTCTATGACACAACCCCCGAGCAGGTAGCTACATTCTGCACAGTACAAAAGGCATATGAATTCCAGGCTGAAAACTCACTCCAGAAGGATGAAATGCATGTGTTTCTCTCTGAAAGAACACTCAGCCACCAGGCTTTTGCTTGCTCCTTCAAGGTCTTTCTAGAAACGTGTGTTTTCACTGTTGGAATACGTTTTGGGATGCATTGTTTCTATCTCTTGCAAGCCTCATGTTGTTTCTTACACAATGTGGGAAAACAAGGAGTATGTTTCCCAAATCACTTGAAATCCAGGAAAACACACACTGCATCTCTCTTGCCCAAACACGCTCTCTCAACTATTGCGTTGAGAACATTCAAGAAAGCATAAAAGAAGGGCATTTTGCAGTGAATTTCAGACGGGCATGTACAAAAAGTCATTTCTATCGGTTGCAGAGTGCAAAAGCGTGATTGCCTTCATGCTCTCGATGAAACCCTTACATTTCCAAGTACCTCAATTAGGACTTTCCCAAAAAGATGTGTTTGAGTGTCTGTTGTGAAAGGAGCTCTAACTTGTGTATTCAGTGCTGGAGAGTGACACACTCTACACAGGCTACAAGGCGTTTTGAGAGCACCAACATGCTTCACACTGAAACTGCTACAAGGTGTGTGTAGCATGCTGAATGAAGGCTTGTCATTTCAAAGAAAGAAGAGGAAACCAAACTCCAGGTAGTGAAACGAGCACACCAGTATGGGAGATGTGCATGTGTACAGTTTCAAGCAGCACCTCTTTGTGGACACTTGGAAACAGCGCTGTGAAAAAATTTCGTACGAAGCGGGATTTGGCCAAAGTTGAAAGACCTTCCAAAACCAACCCTAAAGAACTTAGCCAAACAATGAATGTTGCAATAAGCTCCTCCAGGAAAGGTGCCTCTATGACACAACCCCCGAGCAGGTAGCTACATTCTGCACAGTACAAAAGGCATATGAATTCCAGGCTGAAAACTCACTCCAGAAGGATGAAATGCATGTGTTTCTCTCTGAAAGAACACTCAGCCACCAGGCTTTTGCTTGCTCCTTCAAGGTCTTTGTAGAAACGTGTGTTTTCACTGCTGGAATACGTTTTGGGATGCATTGTTTCTATCTCTTGCAAGCCTCATGTTGTTTCTTACACAATGTGGGAAAACAAGGAGTATGTTTCCCAAATCACTTGAAATCCAGGAAAACACACAGTGCATCTCTCTTGCTCAAACACGCTCTCTCAACTAATGCGTTGAGAACATTCAAGAAAGCAGAAAAGAAGGGCATTTTGCAGTGAATTTCAGACGGGCATGTACAAAAAGTCATTTCTATCGGTTGCAGAGTGCAAAAGCGTGATTGCCTTCATGCTCTCGATGAAACCCTTACATTTCCAAGTACCTCAATTAGGACTTTCCCAAAAAGATGTGTTTGAGTGTCTGTTGTGAAAGGAGCTCTAACTTGTATATTCAGTGCTGGAGAGGGACACACTCTACACAGGCTACAAGGCGTTTTGAGAGCACCAACATGCTTCACACTGAAACTGCTACAAGGTGTGTGTAGCATGCTGAATGAAGGCTTGTCATTTCAAAGAAAGAAGAGGAAACCAAACTCCAGGTAGTGAAACGAGCACACCAGTATGGGAGATGTGCATGTGTACAGCTTCAAGCAGCACCTCTTTGTGGACACTTGGAAACAGCGCTGTGAAAAAATTTCGTACGAAGCGGGATTTGGCCAAAGTTGAAAGACCTTCCAAAACCAACCCTAAAGAACTTAGCCAAACAATGAATGTTGCAATAAGCTCCTCCAGGAAAGATGCCTCTATGACACAACCCCCGAGCAGGTAGCTACATTCTGCACAGTACAAAAGGCATATGAATTCCAGGCTGAAAACTCACTCCAGAAGGATGAAATGCATGTGTTTCTCTCTGAAAGAACACTCAGCCACCAGGCTTTTGCTTGCTCCTTCAAGGTCTTTGTAGAAACGTGTGTTTTCACTGTTGGAATACGTTTTGGGATGCATTGTTTCTATCTCTTGCAAGCCTCATGTTGTTTCTTACACAATGTGGGAAAACAAGGAGTATGTTTCCCAAATCACTTGAAATCCAGGAAAACACACACTGCATCTCTCTTGCCCAAACACGCACTCTCAACTAATGCGTTGAGAACATTCAAGAAAGCAGAAAAGAAGGGCATTTTGCAGTGAATTTCAGACGGGCATGTACAAAAAGTCATTTCTATCGGTTGCAGAGTGCAAAAGCGTGATTGCCTTCATGCTCTCGATGAAACCCTTACATTTCCAAGTACCTCAATTAGGACTTTCCCAAAAAGATGTGTTTGAGTGTCTGTTGTGAAAGGAGCTCTAACTTGTGTATTCAGTGCTGGAGAGTGACACACTCTACACAGGCTACAAGGCGTTTTGAGAGCACCAACATGCTTCACACTGAAACTGCTACAAGGTGTGTGTAGCATGCTGAATGAAGGCTTGTCATTTCAAAGAAAGAAGAGGAAACCAAACTCCAGGTAGTGAAACGAGCACACCAGTATGGGAGATGTGCATGTGTACAGTTTCAAGCAGCACCTCTTTGTGGACACTTGGAAACAGCGCTGTGAAAAAATTTCGTACGAAGCGGGATTTGGCCAAAGTTGAAAGACCTTCCAAAACCAACCCTAAAGAACTTAGCCAAACAATGAATGTTGCAATAAGCTCCTCCAGGAAAGGTGCCTCTATGACACAACCCCCGAGCAGGTAGCTACATTCTGCACAGTACAAAAGGCATATGAATTCCAGGCTGAAAACTCACTCCAGAAGGATGAAATGCATGTGTTTCTCTCTGAAAGAACACTCAGCCACCAGGCTTTTGCTTGCTTCTTCAAGGTCTTTGTAGAAACGTGTGTTTTCACTGTTGGAATACGTTTTGGGATGCATTGTTTCTATCTCTTGCAAGCCTAATGTTGTTTCTTACACAATGAGGGAAAACAAGGAGTATGTTTCCCAAATCACTTGAAATCCAGGAAAACACACACTGCATCTCTCTTGCTCAAACACGCTCTCTCAACTAATGCGTTGAGAACATTCAAGAAAGCAGAAAAGAAGGGCATTTTGCAGTGAATTTCAGACGGGCATGTATAAAAAGTCATTTCTATCGGTTGCAGAGTGCAAAAGCGTGATTGCCTTCATGCTCTCGATGAAACCCTTACATTTCCAAGTACCTCAATTAGGACTTTCCCAAAAAGATGTGTTTGAGTGTCTGTTGTGAAAGGAGCTCTAACTTGTGTATTCAGTGCTGGAGAGTGACACACTCTACACAGGCTACAAGGCGTTTTGAGAGCACCAACATGCTTCACACTGAAACTGCTACAAGGTGTGTGTAGCATGCTGAATGAAGGCTTGTCATTTCAAAGAAAGAAGAGGAAACCAAACTCCAGGTAGTGAAACGAGCACACCAGTATGGGAGATGTGCATGTGTACAGTTTCAAGCAGCACCTCTTTGTGGACACTTGGAAACAGCGCTGTGAAAAAATTTCGTACGAAGCGGGATTTGGCCAAAGTTGAAAGACCTTCCAAAACCAACCCTAAAGAACTTAGCCAAACAATGAATGTTGCAATAAGCTCCTCCAGGAAAGGTGCCTCTATGACACAACCCCCGAGCAGGTAGCTACATTCTGCACAGTACAAAAGGCATATGAATTCCAGGCTGAAAACTCACTCCAGAAGGATGAAATGCATGTGTTTCTCTCTGAAAGAACACTCAGCCACCAGGCTTTTGCTTGCTTCTTCAAGGTCTTTGTAGAAACGTGTGTTTTCACTGCTGGAATACGTTTTGGGATGCATTGTTTCTATCTCTTGCAAGCCTCATGTTGTTTCTTACACAATGTGGGAAAACAAGGAGTATGTATCCCAAATCACTTGAAATCCAGGAAAACACACACTGCATCTCTCTTGCTCAAACACGCTCTCTCAACTAATGCGTTGAGAACATTCAAGAAAGCAGAAAAGAAGGGCATTTTGCAGTGAATTTCAGACGGGCATGTACAAAAAGTCATTTCTATCGGTTGCAGAGTGCAAAAGCGTGATTGCCTTCATGCTCTCGATGAAACCCTTACATTTCCAAGTACCTCAATTAGGACTTTCCCAAAAAGATGTGTTTGAGTGTCTGTTGTGAAAGGAGCTCTAACTTGTATATTCAGTGCTGGAGAGTGACACACTCTACACAGGCTACAAGGCGTTTTGAGAGCACCAACATGCTTCACACTGAAACTGCTACAAGGTGTGTGTAGCATGCTGAATGAAGGCTTATCATTTCAAAGAAAGAAGAGGAAACCAAACTCCAGGTAGTGAAACGAGCACACCAGTATGGGAGATGTGCATGTGTACAGTTTCAAGCAGCACCTCTTTGTGGACACTTGGAAACAGCGCTGTGAAAAAATTTCGTACGAAGCTGGATTTGGCCAAAGTTGAAAGACCTTCCAAAACCAACCCTAAAGAACTTAGCCAAACAATGAATGTTGCAATAAGCTCCTCCAGGAAAGGTGCCTCTATGACACAACCCCCGAGCAGGTAGCTACATTCTGCACAGTACAAAAGGCATATGAATTCCAGGCTGAAAACTCACTCCAGAAGGATGAAATGCATGTGTTTCTCTCTGAAAGAACACTCAGCCACCAGGCTTTTGCTTGCTTCTTCAAGGTCTTTGTAGAAACGTGTGTTTTCACTGTTGGAATAGGTTTTGGGATGCATTGTTTCTATCTCTTGCAAGCCTAATGTTGTTTCTTACACAATGAGGGAAAACAAGGAGTATGTTTCCCAAATCACTTGAAATCCAGGAAAACACACACTGCATCTCTCTTGCTCAAACACGCTCTCTCAACTAATGCGTTGAGAACATTCAAGAAAGCAGAAAAGAAGGGCATTTTGCAGTGAATTTCAGACGGGCATGTACAAAAAGTCATTTCTATCGGTTGCAGAGTGCAAAAGCGTGATTGCCTTCATGCTCTCGATGAAACCCTTACATTTCCAAGTACCTCAATTAGGACTTTCCCAAAAAGATGTGTTTGAGTGTCTGTTGTGAAAGGAGCTCTAACTTGTGTATTCAGTGCTGGAGAGTGACACACTCTACACAGGCTACAAGGCGTTTTGAGAGCACCAACATGCTTCACACTGAAACTGCTACAAGGTGTGTGTAGCATGCTGAATGAAGGCTTGTCATTTCAAAGAAAGAAGAGGAAACCAAACTCCAGGTAGTGAAACGAGCACACCAGTATGGGAGATGTGCATGTGTACAGTTTCAAGCAGCACCTCTTTGTGGACACTTGGAAACAGCGCTGTGAAAAAATTTCGTACGAAGCTGGATTTGGCCAAAGTTGAAAGACCTTCCAAAACCAACCCTAAAGAACTTAGCCAAACAATGAATGTTGCAATAAGCTCCTCCAGGAAAGGTGCCTCTATGACACAACCCCCGAGCAGGTAGCTACATTCTGCACAGTACAAAAGGCATATGAATTCCAGGCTGAAAACTCACTCCAGAAGGATGAAATGCATGTGTTTCTCTCTGAAAGAACACTCAGCCACCAGGCTTTTGCTTGCTCCTTCAAGGTCTTTCTAGAAACGTGTGTTTTCACTGTTGGAATACGTTTTGGGATGCATTGTTTCTATCTCTTGCAAGCCTCATGTTGTTTCTTACACAATGTGGGAAAACAAGGAGTATGTTTCCCAAATCACTTGAAATCCAGGAAAACACACACTGCATCTCTCTTGCCCAAACACGCTCTCTCAACTATTGCGTTGAGAACATTCAAGAAAGCATAAAAGAAGGGCATTTTGCAGTGAATTTCAGACGGGCATGTACAAAAAGTCATTTCTATCGGTTGCAGAGTGCAAAAGCGTGATTGCCTTCATGCTCTCGATGAAACCCTTACATTTCCAAGTACCTCAATTAGGACTTTCCCAAAAAGATGTGTTTGAGTGTCTGTTGTGAAAGGAGCTCTAACTTGTGTATTCAGTGCTGGAGAGTGACACACTCTACACAGGCTACAAGGCGTTTTGAGAGCACCAACATGCTTCACACTGAAACTGCTACAAGGTGTGTGTAGCATGCTGAATGAAGGCTTGTCATTTCAAAGAAAGAAGAGGAAACCAAACTCCAGGTAGTGAAACGAGCACACCAGTATGGGAGATGTGCATGTGTACAGTTTCAAGCAGCACCTCTTTGTGGACACTTGGAAACAGCGCTGTGAAAAAATTTCGTACGAAGCGGGATTTGGCCAAAGTTGAAAGACCTTCCAAAACCAACCCTAAAGAACTTAGCCAAACAATGAATGTTGCAATAAGCTCCTCCAGGAAAGGTGCCTCTATGACACAACCCCCGAGCAGGTAGCTACATTCTGCACAGTACAAAAGGCATATGAATTCCAGGCTGAAAACTCACTCCAGAAGGATGAAATGCATGTGTTTCTCTCTGAAAGAACACTCAGCCACCAGGCTTTTGCTTGCTCCTTCAAGGTCTTTGTAGAAACGTGTGTTTTCACTGCTGGAATACGTTTTGGGATGCATTGTTTCTATCTCTTGCAAGCCTCATGTTGTTTCTTACACAATGTGGGAAAACAAGGAGTATGTTTCCCAAATCACTTGAAATCCAGGAAAACACACAGTGCATCTCTCTTGCTCAAACACGCTCTCTCAACTAATGCGTTGAGAACATTCAAGAAAGCAGAAAAGAAGGGCATTTTGCAGTGAATTTCAGACGGGCATGTACAAAAAGTCATTTCTATCGGTTGCAGAGTGCAAAAGCGTGATTGCCTTCATGCTCTCGATGAAACCCTTACATTTCCAAGTACCTCAATTAGGACTTTCCCAAAAAGATGTGTTTGAGTGTCTGTTGTGAAAGGAGCTCTAACTTGTATATTCAGTGCTGGAGAGGGACACACTCTACACAGGCTACAAGGCGTTTTGAGAGCACCAACATGCTTCACACTGAAACTGCTACAAGGTGTGTGTAGCATGCTGAATGAAGGCTTGTCATTTCAAAGAAAGAAGAGGAAACCAAACTCCAGGTAGTGAAACGAGCACACCAGTATGGGAGATGTGCATGTGTACAGCTTCAAGCAGCACCTCTTTGTGGACACTTGGAAACAGCGCTGTGAAAAAATTTCGTACGAAGCGGGATTTGGCCAAAGTTGAAAGACCTTCCAAAACCAACCCTAAAGAACTTAGCCAAACAATGAATGTTGCAATAAGCTCCTCCAGGAAAGATGCCTCTATGACACAACCCCCGAGCAGGTAGCTACATTCTGCACAGTACAAAAGGCATATGAATTCCAGGCTGAAAACTCACTCCAGAAGGATGAAATGCATGTGTTTCTCTCTGAAAGAACACTCAGCCACCAAGTTTTTGCTTGCTCCTTCAAGGTCTTTGTAGAAACGTGTGTTTTCACTGTTGGAATACGTTTTGGGATGCATTGTTTCTATCTCTTGCAAGCCTCATGTTGTTTCTTACACAATGTGGGAAAACAAGGAGTATGTTTCCCAAATCACTTGAAATCCAGGAAAACACACACTGCATCTCTCTTGCCCAAACACGCTCTCTCAACTAATGCGTTGAGAACATTCAAGAAAGCAGAAAAGAAGGGCATTTTGCAGTGAATTTCAGACGGGCATGTACAAAAAGTCATTTCTATCGGTTGCAGAGTGCAAAAGCGTGATTGCCTTCATGCTCTCGATGAAACCCTTACATTTCCAAGTACCTCAATTAGGACTTTCCCAAAAAGATGTGTTTGAGTGTCTGTTGTGAAAGGAGATCTAACTTGTGTATTCAGTGCTGGAGAGTGACACACTCTACACAGGCTACAAGGCGTTTTGAGAGCACCAACATGCTTCACACTGAAACTGCTACAAGGTGTGTGTAGCATGCTGAATGAAGGCTTGTCATTTCAAAGAAAGAAGAGGAAACCAAACTCCAGGTAGTGAAACGAGCACACCAGTATGGGAGATGTGCATGTGTACAGTTTCAAGCAGCACCTCTTTGTGGACACTTGGAAACAGCGCTGTGAAAAAATTTCGTACGAAGCGGGATTTGGCCAAAGTTGAAAGACCTTCCAAAACCAACCCTAAAGAACTTAGCCAAACAATGAATGTTGCAGTAAGCTCCTCCAGGAAAGGTGCCTCTATGACACAACCCCCGAGCAGGTAGCTACATTCTGCACAGTACAAAAGGCATATGAATTCCAGGCTGAAAACTCACTCCAGAAGGATGAAATGCATGTGTTTCTCTCTGAAAGAACACTCAGCCACCAGGCTTTTGCTTGCTCCTTCAAGGTCTTTCTAGAAACGTGTGTTTTCATTGCTGGAATACGTTTTGGGATGCATTGTTTCTATCTCTTGCAAGCCTCATGTTGTTTCTTACACAATGTGGGAAAACAAGGAGTATGTTTCCCAAATCACTTGAAATCCAGGAAAACACACACTGCATCTCTCTTGCCCAAACACGCTCTCTCAACTAATGCGTTGAGAACATTCAAGAAAGCAGAAAAGAAGGGCATTTTGCAGTGAATTTCAGACGGGCATGTACAAAAAGTCATTTCTATCGGTTGCAGAGTGCAAAAGCGTGATTGCCTTCATGCTCTCGATGAAACCCTTACATTTCCAAGTACCTCAATTAGGACTTTCCCAAAAAGATGTGTTTGAGTGTCTGTTGTGAAAGGAGCTCTAACTTGTATATTCAGTGCTGGAGAGGGACACACTCTACACAGGCTACAAGGCGTTTTGAGAGCACCAACATGCTTCACACTGAAACTGCTACAAGGTGTGTGTAGCATGCTGAATGAAGGCTTGTCATTTCAAAGAAAGAAGAGGAAACCAAACTCCAGGTAGTGAAACGAGCACACCAGTATGGGAGATGTGCATGTGTACAGCTTCAAACAG
This sequence comes from Miniopterus natalensis, assembly GCF_054644295.1. NCBI lineage: Eukaryota > Metazoa > Chordata > Mammalia > Chiroptera > Miniopteridae > Miniopterus > Miniopterus natalensis. The sequence continues at coordinate 33,620,300 of NC_142090.1, forward strand.
CACCTCTTTGTGGACACTTGGAAACAGCGCTGTGAAAAAATTTCGTACGAAGCGGGATTTGGCCAAAGTTGAAAGACCTTCCAAAACCAACCCTAAAGAACTTAGCCAAACAATGAATGTTGCAATAAGCTCCTCCAGGAAAGATGCCTCTATGACACAACCCCCGAGCAGGTAGCTACATTCTGCACAGTACAAAAGGCATATGAATTCCAGGCTGAAAACTCACTCCAGAAGGATGAAATGCATGTGTTTCTCTCTGAAAGAACACTCAGCCACCAAGTTTTTGCTTGCTCCTTCAAGGTCTTTGTAGAAACGTGTGTTTTCACTGTTGGAATACGTTTTGGGATGCATTGTTTCTATCTCTTGCAAGCCTCATGTTGTTTCTTACACAATGTGGGAAAACAAGGAGTATGTTTCCCAAATCACTTGAAATCCAGGAAAACACACACTGCATCTCTCTTGCCCAAACACGCTCTCTCAACTAATGCGTTGAGAACATTCAAGAAAGCAGAAAAGAAGGGCATTTTGCAGTGAATTTCAGACGGGCATGTACAAAAAGTCATTTCTATCGGTTGCAGAGTGCAAAAGCGTGATTGCCTTCATGCTCTCGATGAAACCCTTACATTTCCAAGTACCTCAATTAGGACTTTCCCAAAAAGATGTGTTTGAGTGTCTGTTGTGAAAGGAGATCTAACTTGTGTATTCAGTGCTGGAGAGTGACACACTCTACACAGGCTACAAGGCGTTTTGAGAGCACCAACATGCTTCACACTGAAACTGCTACAAGGTGTGTGTAGCATGCTGAATGAAGGCTTGTCATTTCAAAGAAAGAAGAGGAAACCAAACTCCAGGTAGTGAAACGAGCACACCAGTATGGGAGATGTGCATGTGTACAGTTTCAAGCAGCACCTCTTTGTGGACACTTGGAAACAGCGCTGTGAAAAAATTTCGTACGAAGCGGGATTTGGCCAAAGTTGAAAGACCTTCCAAAACCAACCCTAAAGAACTTAGCCAAACAATGAATGTTGCAGTAAGCTCCTCCAGGAAAGGTGCCTCTATGACACAACCCCCGAGCAGGTAGCTACATTCTGCACAGTACAAAAGGCATATGAATTCCAGGCTGAAAACTCACTCCAGAAGGATGAAATGCATGTGTTTCTCTCTGAAAGAACACTCAGCCACCAGGCTTTTGCTTGCTCCTTCAAGGTCTTTCTAGAAACGTGTGTTTTCATTGCTGGAATACGTTTTGGGATGCATTGTTTCTATCTCTTGCAAGCCTCATGTTGTTTCTTACACAATGTGGGAAAACAAGGAGTATGTTTCCCAAATCACTTGAAATCCAGGAAAACACACACTGCATCTCTCTTGCTCAAACACGCTCTCTCAACTAATGCGTTGAGAACATTCAAGAAAGCAGAAAAGAAGGGCATTTTGCAGTGAATTTCAGACGGGCATGTACAAAAAGTCATTTCTATCGGTTGCAGAGTGCAAAAGCGTGATTGCCTTCATGCTCTCGATGAAACCCTTACATTTCCAAGTACCTCAATTAGGACTTTCCCAAAAAGATGTGTTTGAGTGTCTCTTGTGAAAGGAGCTCTAACTTGTATATTCAGTGCTGGAGAGTGACACACTCTACACAGGCTACAAGGCGTTTTGAGAGCACCAACATGCTTCACACTGAAACTGCTACAAGGTGTGTGTAGCATGCTGAATGAAGGCTTGTCATTTCAAAGAAAGAAGAGGAAACCAAACTCCAGGTAGTGAAACGAGCACACCAGTATGGGAGATGTGCATGTGTACAGTTTCAAGCAGCACCTCTTTGTGGACACTTGGAAACAGCGCTGTGAAAAAATTTCGTACGAAGCTGGATTTGGCCAAAGTTGAAAGACCTTCCAAAACCAACCCTAAAGAACTTAGCCAAACAATGAATGTTGCAATAAGCTCCTCCAGGAAAGGTGCCTCTATGACACAACCCCCGAGCAGGTAGCTACATTCTGCACAGTACAAAAGGCATATGAATTCCAGGCTGAAAACTCACTCCAGAAGGATGAAATGCATGTGTTTCTCTCTGAAAGAACACTCAGCCACCAGGCTTTTGCTTGCTCCTTCAAGGTCTTTGTAGAAACGTGTGTTTTCACTGTTGGAATACGTTTTGGGATGCATTGTTTCTATCTCCTGCAAGCCTAATGTTGTTTCTTACACAATGTGGGAAAACAAGGAGTATGTTTCCCAAATCACTTGAAATCCAGGAAAACACACACTGCATCTCTCTTGCCCAAACACGCTCTCTCAACTAATGCGTTGAGAACATTCAAGAAAGCAGAAAAGAAGGGCATTTTGCAGTGAATTTCAGACGGGCATGTACAAAAAGTCATTTCTATCGGTTGCAGAGTGCAAAAGCGTGATTGCCTTCATGCTCTCGATGAAACCCTTACATTTCCAAGTACCTCAATTAGGACTTTCCCAAAAAGATGTGTTTGAGTGTCTGTTGTGAAAGGAGCTCTAACTTGTGTATTCAGTGCTGGAGAGTGACACACTCTACACAGGCTACAAGGCGTTTTGAGAGCACCAACATGCTTCACACTGAAACTGCTACAAGGTGTGTGTAGCATGCTGAATGAAGGCTTGTCATTTCAAAGAAAGAAGAGGAAACCAAACTCCAGGTAGTGAAACGAGCACACCAGTATGGGAGATGTGCATGTGTACAGTTTCAAGCAGCACCTCTTTGTGGACACTTGGAAACAGCGCTGTGAAAAAATTTCGTACGAAGCGGGATTTGGCCAAAGTTGAAAGACCTTCCAAAACCAACCCTAAAGAACTTAGCCAAACAATGAATGTTGCAATAAGCTCCTCCAGGAAAGGTGCCTCTATGACACAACCCCCGAGCAGGTAGCTACATTCTGCACAGTACAAAAGGCATATGAATTCCAGGCTGAAAACTCACTCCAGAAGGATGAAATGCATGTGTTTCTCTCTGAAAGAACACTCAGCCACCAGGCTTTTGCTTGCTTCTTCAAGGTCTTTGTAGAAACGTGTGTTTTCACTGCTGGAATACGTTTTGGGATGCATTGTTTCTATCTCTTGCAAGCCTCATGTTGTTTCTTACACAATGTGGGAAAACAAGGAGTATGTTTCCCAAATCACTTGAAATCCAGGAAAACACACACTGCATCTCTCTTGCTCAAACACGCTCTCTCAACTAATGCGTTGAGAACATTCAAGAAAGCAGAAAAGAAGGGCATTTTGCAGTGAATTTCAGACGGGCATGTACAAAAAGTCATTTCTATCGGTTGCAGAGTGCAAAAGCGTGATTGCCTTCATGCTCTCGATGAAACCCTTACATTTCCAAGTACCTCAATTAGGACTTTCCCAAAAAGATGTGTTTGAGTGTCTGTTGTGAAAGGAGATCTAACTTGTGTATTCAGTGCTGGAGAGTGACACACTCTACACAGGCTACAAGGCGTTTTGAGAGCACCAACATGCTTCACACTGAAACTGCTACAAGGTGTGTGTAGCATGCTGAATGAAGGCTTGTCATTTCAAAGAAAGAAGAGGAAACCAAACTCCAGGTAGTGAAACGAGCACACCAGTATGGGAGATGTGCATGTGTACAGTTTCAAGCAGCACCTCTTTGTGGACACTTGGAAACAGCGCTGTGAAAAAATTTCGTACGAAGCGGGATTTGGCCAAAGTTGAAAGACCTTCCAAAACCAACCCTAAAGAACTTAGCCAAACAATGAATGTTGCAGTAAGCTCCTCCAGGAAAGGTGCCTCTATGACACAACCCCCGAGCAGGTAGCTACATTCTGCACAGTACAAAAGGCATATGAATTCCAGGCTGAAAACTCACTCCAGAAGGATGAAATGCATGTGTTTCTCTCTGAAAGAACACTCAGCCACCAGGCTTTTGCTTGCTCCTTCAAGGTCTTTCTAGAAACGTGTGTTTTCATTGCTGGAATACGTTTTGGGATGCATTGTTTCTATCTCTTGCAAGCCTCATGTTGTTTCTTACACAATGTGGGAAAACAAGGAGTATGTTTCCCAAATCACTTGAAATCCAGGAAAACACACACTGCATCTCTCTTGCCCAAACACGCTCTCTCAACTAATGCGTTGAGAACATTCAAGAAAGCAGAAAAGAAGGGCATTTTGCAGTGAATTTCAGACGGGCATGTACAAAAAGTCATTTCTATCGGTTGCAGAGTGCAAAAGCGTGATTGCCTTCATGCTCTCGATGAAACCCTTACATTTCCAAGTACCTCAATTAGGACTTTCCCAAAAAGATGTGTTTGAGTGTCTGTTGTGAAAGGAGCTCTAACTTGTATATTCAGTGCTGGAGAGGGACACACTCTACACAGGCTACAAGGCGTTTTGAGAGCACCAACATGCTTCACACTGAAACTGCTACAAGGTGTGTGTAGCATGCTGAATGAAGGCTTGTCATTTCAAAGAAAGAAGAGGAAACCAAACTCCAGGTAGTGAAACGAGCACACCAGTATGGGAGATGTGCATGTGTACAGCTTCAAGCAGCACCTCTTTGTGGACACTTGGAAACAGCGCTGTGAAAAAATTTCGTACGAAGCGGGATTTGGCCAAAGTTGAAAGACCTTCCAAAACCAACCCTAAAGAACTTAGCCAAACAATGAATGTTGCAATAAGCTCCTCCAGGAAAGATGCCTCTATGACACAACCCCCGAGCAGGTAGCTACATTCTGCACAGTACAAAAGGCATATGAATTCCAGGCTGAAAACTCACTCCAGAAGGATGAAATGCATGTGTTTCTCTCTGAAAGAACACTCAGCCACCAAGTTTTTGCTTGCTCCTTCAAGGTCTTTGTAGAAACGTGTGTTTTCACTGTTGGAATACGTTTTGGGATGCATTGTTTCTATCTCTTGCAAGCCTCATGTTGTTTCTTACACAATGTGGGAAAACAAGGAGTATGTTTCCCAAATCACTTGAAATCCAGGAAAACACACACTGCATCTCTCTTGCCCAAACACGCTCTCTCAACTAATGCGTTGAGAACATTCAAGAAAGCAGAAAAGAAGGGCATTTTGCAGTGAATTTCAGACGGGCATGTACAAAAAGTCATTTCTATCGGTTGCAGAGTGCAAAAGCGTGATTGCCTTCATGCTCTCGATGAAACCCTTACATTTCCAAGTACCTCAATTAGGACTTTCCCAAAAAGATGTGTTTGAGTGTCTGTTGTGAAAGGAGATCTAACTTGTGTATTCAGTGCTGGAGAGTGACACACTCTACACAGGCTACAAGGCGTTTTGAGAGCACCAACATGCTTCACACTGAAACTGCTACAAGGTGTGTGTAGCATGCTGAATGAAGGCTTGTCATTTCAAAGAAAGAAGAGGAAACCAAACTCCAGGTAGTGAAACGAGCACACCAGTATGGGAGATGTGCATGTGTACAGTTTCAAGCAGCACCTCTTTGTGGACACTTGGAAACAGCGCTGTGAAAAAATTTCGTACGAAGCTGGATTTGGCCAAAGTTGAAAGACCTTCCAAAACCAACCCTAAAGAACTTAGCCAAACAATGAATGTTGCAATAAGCTCCTCCAGGAAAGGTGCCTCTATGACACAACCCCCGAGCAGGTAGCTACATTCTGCACAGTACAAAAGGCATATGAATTCCAGGCTGAAAACTCACTCCAGAAGGATGAAATGCATGTGTTTCTCTCTGAAAGAACACTCAGCCACCAGGCTTTTGCTTGCTCCTTCAAGGTCTTTGTAGAAACGTGTGTTTTCACTGTTGGAATACGTTTTGGGATGCATTGTTTCTATCTCCTGCAAGCCTAATGTTGTTTCTTACACAATGTGGGAAAACAAGGAGTATGTTTCCCAAATCACTTGAAATCCAGGAAAACACACACTGCATCTCTCTTGCCCAAACACGCTCTCTCAACTAATGCGTTGAGAACATTCAAGAAAGCAGAAAAGAAGGGCATTTTGCAGTGAATTTCAGACGGGCATGTACAAAAAGTCATTTCTATCGGTTGCAGAGTGCAAAAGCGTGATTGCCTTCATGCTCTCGATGAAACCCTTACATTTCCAAGTACCTCAATTAGGACTTTCCCAAAAAGATGTGTTTGAGTGTCTGTTGTGAAAGGAGCTCTAACTTGTGTATTCAGTGCTGGAGAGTGACACACTCTACACAGGCTACAAGGCGTTTTGAGAGCACCAACATGCTTCACACTGAAACTGCTACAAGGTGTGTGTAGCATGCTGAATGAAGGCTTGTCATTTCAAAGAAAGAAGAGGAAACCAAACTCCAGGTAGTGAAACGAGCACACCAGTATGGGAGATGTGCATGTGTACAGTTTCAAGCAGCACCTCTTTGTGGACACTTGGAAACAGCGCTGTGAAAAAATTTCGTACGAAGCGGGATTTGGCCAAAGTTGAAAGACCTTCCAAAACCAACCCTAAAGAACTTAGCCAAACAATGAATGTTGCAATAAGCTCCTCCAGGAAAGGTGCCTCTATGACAAAACCCCCGAGCAGGTAGCTACATTCTGCACAGTACAAAAGGCATATGAATTCCAGGCTGAAAACTCACTCCAGAAGGATGAAATGCATGTGTTTCTCTCTGAAAGAACACTCAGCCACCAGGCTTTTGCTTGCTTCTTCAAGGTCTTTGTAGAAACGTGTGTTTTCACTGCTGGAATACGTTTTGGGATGCATTGTTTCTATCTCTTGCAAGCCTCATGTTGTTTCTTACACAATGTGGGAAAACAAGGAGTATGTTTCCCAAATCACTTGAAATCCAGGAAAACACACACTGCATCTCTCTTGCTCAAACACGCTCTCTCAACTAATGCGTTGAGAACATTCAAGAAAGCAGAAAAGAAGGGCATTTTGCAGTGAATTTCAGACGGGCATGTACAAAAAGTCATTTCTATCGGTTGCAGAGTGCAAAAGCGTGATTGCCTTCATGCTCTCGATGAAACCCTTACATTTCCAAGTACCTCAATTAGGACTTTCCCAAAAAGATGTGTTTGAGTGTCTGTTGTGAAAGGAGCTCTAACTTGTATATTCAGTGCTGGAGAGTGACACACTCTACACAGGCTACAAGGCGTTTTGAGAGCACCAACATGCTTCACACTGAAACTGCTACAAGGTGTGTGTAGCATGCTGAATGAAGGCTTGTCATTTCAAAGAAAGAAGAGGAAACCAAACTCCAGGTAGTGAAACGAGCACACCAGTATGGGAGATGTGCATGTGTACAGTTTCAAGCAGCATCTCTTTGTGGACACTTGGAAACAGCGCTGTGAAAAATTTCGTACGAAGCGGGATTTGGCCAAAGTTGAAAGACCTTCCAAAACCAACCCTAAAGAACTTAGCCAAACAATGAATGTTGCAATAAGCTCCTCCAGGAAAGGTGCCTCTATGACACAACCCCCGAGCAGGTAGCTACATTCTGCACAGTACAAAAGGCATATGAATTCCAGGCTGAAAACTCACTCCAGAAGGATGAAATGCATGTGTTTCTCTCTGAAAGAACACTCAGCCACCAGGCTTTTGCTTGCTCCTTCAAGGTCTTTCTAGAAACGTGTGTTTTCATTGCTGGAATATGTTTTGGGATGCATTGTTTCTATCTCTTGCAAGCCTCATGTTGTTTCTTACACAATGTGGGAAAACAAGGAGTATGTTTCCCAAATCACTTGAAATCCAGGAAAACACACACTGCATCTCTCTTGCTCAAACACGCTCTCTCAACTAATGCGTTGAGAACATTCAAGAAAGCAGAAAAGAAGGGCATTTTGCAGTGAATTTCAGACGGGCATGTACAAAAAGTCATTTCTATCGGTTGCAGAGTGCAAAAGCGTGATTGCCTTCATGCTCTCGATGAAACCCTTACATTTCCAAGTACCTCAATTAGGACTTTCCCAAAAAGATGTGTTTGAGTGTCTGTTGTGAAAGGAGCTCTAACTTGTATATTCAGTGCTGGAGAGTGACACACTCTACACAGGCTACAAGGCGTTTTGAGAGCACCAACATGCTTCACACTGAAACTGCTACAAGGTGTGTGTAGCATGCTGAATGAAGGCTTGTCATTTCAAAGAAAGAAGAGGAAACCAAACTCCAGGTAGTGAAACGAGCACACCAGTATGGGAGATGTGCATGTGTACAGTTTCAAGCAGCACCTCTTTGTGGACACTTGGAAACAGCGCTGTGAAAAAATTTCGTACGAAGCTGGATTTGGCCAAAGTTGAAAGACCTTCCAAAACCAACCCTAAAGAACTTAGCCAAACAATGAATGTTGCAATAAGCTCCTCCAGGAAAGGTGCCTCTATGACACAACCCCCGAGCAGGTAGCTACATTCTGCACAGTACAAAAGGCATATGAATTCCAGGCTGAAAACTCACTCCAGAAGGATGAAATGCATGTGTTTCTCTCTGAAAGAACACTCAGCCACCAGGCTTTTGCTTGCTCCTTCAAGGTCTTTGTAGAAACGTGTGTTTTCACTGTTGGAATACGTTTTGGGATGCATTGTTTCTATCTCCTGCAAGCCTAATGTTGTTTCTTACACAATGTGGGAAAACAAGGAGTATGTTTCCCAAATCACTTGAAATCCAGGAAAACACACACTGCATCTCTCTTGCCCAAACACGCTCTCTCAACTAATGCGTTGAGAACATTCAAGAAAGCAGAAAAGAAGGGCATTTTGCAGTGAATTTCAGACGGGCATGTACAAAAAGTCATTTCTATCGGTTGCAGAGTGCAAAAGCGTGATTGCCTTCATGCTCTCGATGAAACCCTTACATTTCCAAGTACCTCAATTAGGACTTTCCCAAAAAGATGTGTTTGAGTGTCTGTTGTGAAAGGAGCTCTAACTTGTGTATTCAGTGCTGGAGAGTGACACACTCTACACAGGCTACAAGGCGTTTTGAGAGCACCAACATGCTTCACACTGAAACTGCTACAAGGTGTGTGTAGCATGCTGAATGAAGGCTTGTCATTTCAAAGAAAGAAGAGGAAACCAAACTCCAGGTAGTGAAACGAGCACACCAGTATGGGAGATGTGCATGTGTACAGTTTCAAGCAGCACCTCTTTGTGGACACTTGGAAACAGCGCTGTGAAAAAATTTCGTACGAAGCGGGATTTGGCCAAAGTTGAAAGACCTTCCAAAACCAACCCTAAAGAACTTAGCCAAACAATGAATGTTGCAATAAGCTCCTCCAGGAAAGGTGCCTCTATGACACAACCCCCGAGCAGGTAGCTACATTCTGCACAGTACAAAAGGCATATGAATTCCAGGCTGAAAACTCACTCCAGAAGGATGAAATGCATGTGTTTCTCTCTGAAAGAACACTCAGCCACCAGGCTTTTGCTTGCTTCTTCAAGGTCTTTGTAGAAACGTGTGTTTTCACTGCTGGAATACGTTTTGGGATGCATTGTTTCTATCTCTTGCAAGCCTCATGTTGTTTCTTACACAATGTGGGAAAACAAGGAGTATGTTTCCCAAATCACTTGAAATCCAGGAAAACACACACTGCATCTCTCTTGCTCAAACACGCTCTCTCAACTAATGCGTTGAGAACATTCAAGAAAGCAGAAAAGAAGGGCATTTTGCAGTGAATTTCAGACGGGCATGTACAAAAAGTCATTTCTATCGGTTGCAGAGTGCAAAAGCGTGATTGCCTTCATGCTCTCGATGAAACCCTTACATTTCCAAGTACCTCAATTAGGACTTTCCCAAAAAGATGTGTTTGAGTGTCTGTTGTGAAAGGAGCTCTAACTTGTGTATTCAGTGCTGGAGAGTGACACACTCTACACAGGCTACAAGGCGTTTTGAGAGCACCAACATGCTTCACACTGAAACTGCTACAAGGTGTGTGTAGCATGCTGAATGAAGGCTTGTCATTTCAAAGAAAGAAGAGGAAACCAAACTCCAGGTAGTGAAACGAGCACACCAGTATGGGAGATGTGCATGTGTACAGTTTCAAGCAGCACCTCTTTGTGGACACTTGGAAACAGCGCTGTGAAAAAATTTCGTACGAAGCGGGATTTGGCCAAAGTTGAAAGACCTTCCAAAACCAACCCTAAAGAACTTAGCCAAACAATGAATGTTGCAGTAAGCTCCTCCAGGAAAGGTGCCTCTATGACACAACCCCCGAGCAGGTAGCTACATTCTGCACAGTACAAAAGGCATATGAATTCCAGGCTGAAAACTCACTCCAGAAGGATGAAATGCATGTGTTTCTCTCTGAAAGAACACTCAGCCACCAGGCTTTTGCTTGCTCCTTCAAGGTCTTTCTATAAACGTGTGTTTTCACTGTTGTAATACGTTTTGGGATGCATTGTTTCTATCTCTTGCAAGCCTCATGTTGTTTCTTACACAATGTGGGAAAACAAGGAGTATGTTTCCCAAATCACTTGAAATCCAGGAAAACACACACTGCATCTCTCTTGCCCAAACACGCTCTCTCAACTAATGCGTTGAGAACATTCAAGACAGCAGAAAAGAAGGGCATTTTGCAGTGAATTTCAGACGGGCATGTACAAAAAGTCATTTCTATCGGTTGCAGAGTGCAAAAGCGTGATTGCCTTCATGCTCTCGATGAAACCCTTACATTTCCAAGTACCTCAATTAGGACTTTCCCAAAAAGATGTGTTTGAGTGTCTGTTGTGAAAGGAGCTCTAACTTGTGTATTCAGTGCTGGAGAGTGACACACTCTACACAGGCTACAAGGCGTTTTGAGAGCACCAACATGCTTCACACTGAAACTGCTACAAGGTGTGTGTAGCATGCTGAATGAAGGCTTGTCATTTCAAAGAAAGAAGAGGAAACCAAACTCCAGGTAGTGAAACGAGCACACCAGTATGGGAGATGTGCATGTGTACAGTTTCAAGCAGCACCTCTTTGTGGACACTTGGAAACAGCGCTGTGAAAAAATTTCGTACGAAGCGGGATTTGGCCAAAGTTGAAAGACCTTCCAAAACCAACCCTAAAGAACTTAGCCAAACAATGAATGTTGCAATAAGCTCCTCCAGGAAAGGTGCCTCTATGACACAACCCCCGAGCAGCTAGCTACATTCTGCACAGTACAAAAGGCATATGAATTCCAGGCTGAAAACTCACTCCAGAAGGATGAAATGCATGTGTTTCTCTCTGAAAGAACACTCAGCCACCAGGCTTTTGCTTGCTCCTTCAAGGTCTTTCTAGAAACGTGTGTTTTCAGTGTTGGAATACGTTTTGGGATGCATTGTTTCTATCTCTTGCAAGCCTCATGTTGTTTCTTACACAATGTGGGAAAACAAGGAGTATGTTTCCCAAATCACTTGAAATCCAGGAAAACACACAGTGCATCTCTCTTGCCCAAACACGCTCTCTCACCTAATGCGTTGAGAACATTCAAGAAAGCAGAAAAGAAGGGCATTTAGCACTGAATTTCAGACGGGCATGTACAAAAAGTCATTTCTATCGGTTGCAGAGTGCAAAAGCGTGATTGCCTTCATGCTCTCGATGAAACCCTTACATTTCCAAGTACCTCAATTAGGACTTTCCCAAAAAGATGTGTTTGAGTGTCTGTTGTGAAAGGAGCTCTAACTTGTGTATTCAGTGCTGGAGAGTGACACACTCTACACAGGCTACAAGGTGTTTTGAGAGCACCAACATGCTTCACACTGAAACTGCTACAAGGTGTGTGTAGCATGCTGAATGAAGGCTTGTCATTTCAAAGAAAGAAGAGGAAACCAAACTCCAGGTAGTGAAACGAGCACACCAGTATGGGAGATGTGCATGTGTACAGTTTCAAGCAGCACCTCTTTGTGGACACTTGGAAACAGCGCTGTGAAAAAATTTCGTACGAAGCGGGATTTGGCCAAAGTTGAAAGACCTTCCAAAACCAACCCTAAAGAACTTAGCCAAACAATGAATGTTGCAATAAGCTCCTCCAGGAAAGGTGCCTCTATGACACAACCCCCGAGCAGCTAGCTACATTCTGCACAGTACAAAAGGCATATGAATTCCAGGCTGAAAACTCACTCCAGAAGGATGAAATGCATGTGTTTCTCTCTGAAAGAACACTCAGCCACCAGGCTTTTGCTTGCTTCTTCAAGGTCTTTGTAGAAACGTGTGTTTTCACTGTTGTAATACGTTTTGGGATGCATTGTTTCTATCTCTTGCAAGCCTCATGTTGTTTCTTACACAATGTGGGAAAACAAGGAGTATGTTTCCCAAATCACTTGAAATCCAGGAAAACACACACTGCATCTCTCTTGCTCAAACACGCTCTCTCAACTAATGCGTTGAGAACATTCAAGAAAGCAGAAAAGAAGGGCATTTTGCAGTGAATTTCAGACGGGCATGTACAAAAAGTCATTTCTATCGGTTGCAGAGTGCAAAAGCGTGATTGCCTTCATGCTCTCGATGAAACCCTTACATTTCCAAGTACCTCAATTAGGACTTTCCCAAAAAGATGTGTTTGAGTGTCTGTTGTGAAAGGAGCTCTAACTTGTGTATTCAGTGCTGGAGAGTGACACACTCTACACAGGCTACAAGGCGTTTTGAGAGCACCAACATGCTTCACACTGAAACTGCTACAAGGTGTGTGTAGCATGCTGAATGAAGGCTTGTCATTTCAAAGAAAGAAGAGGAAACCAAACTCCAGGTAGTGAAACGAGCACACCAGTATGGGAGATGTGCATGTGTACAGTTTCAAGCAGCACCTCTTTGTGGACACTTGGAAACAGCGCTGTGAAAAAATTTCGTACGAAGCGGGATTTGGCCAAAGTTGAAAGACCTTCCAAAACCAACCCTAAAGAACTTAGCCAAACAATGAATGTTGCAATAAGCTCCTCCAGGAAAGGTGCCTCTATGACACAACCCCCGAGCAGGTAGCTACATTCTGCACAGTACAAAAGGCATATGAATTCCAGGCTGAAAACTCACTCCAGAAGGATGAAATGCATGTGTTTCTCTCTGAAAGAACACTCAGCCACCAGGCTTTTGCTTGCTCCTTCAAGGTCTTTGTAGAAACGTGTGTTTTCACTGCTGGAATACGTTTTGGGATGCATTGTTTCTATCTCTTGCAAGCCTCATGCTGTTTCTTACACAATGTGGGAAAACAAGGAGTATGTTTCCCAAATCACTTGAAATCCAGGAAAACACACACTGCATCTCTCTTGCTCAAACACGCTCTCTCAACTAATGCGTTGAGAACATTCAAGAAAGCAGAAAAGAAGGGCATTTTGCAGTGAATTTCAGACGGGCATGTACAAAAAGTCATTTCTATCGGTTGCAGAGTGCAAAAGCGTGATTGCCTTCATGCTCTCGATGAAACCCTTACATTTCCAAGTACCTCAATTAGGACTTTCCCAAAAAGATGTGTTTGAGTGTCTGTTGTGAAAGGAGCTCTAACTTGTGTATTCAGTGCTGGAGAGTGACACACTCTACACAGGCTACAAGGCGTTTTGAGAGCACCAACATGCTTCACACTGAACCTGCTACAAGGTGTGTGTAGCATGCTGAATGAAGGCTTGCCATTTCAAAGAAAGAAGAGGAAACCAAACTCCAGGTAGTGAAACGAGCACACCAGTATGGGAGATGTGCATGTGTACAGTTTCAAGCAGCACCTCTTTGTGGACACTTGGAAACAGCGCTGTGAAAAAATTTCTTTCGAAGCGGGATTTGGCCAAAGTTGAAAGACCTTCCAAAACCAACCCTAAAGAACTTAGCCAAACAATGAATGTTGCAATAAGCTCCTCCAGGAAAGGTGCCTCTATGACACAACCCCCGAGCAGGTAGCTACATTCTGCACAGTACAAAAGGCATATGAATTCCAGGCTGAAAACTCACTCCAGAAGGATGAAATGCATGTGTTTCTCTCTGAAAGAACACTCAGCCACCAGGCTTTTGCTTGCTCCTTCAAGGTCTTTCTAGAAACGTGTGTTTTCACTGTTGGAATACGTTTTGGGATGCATTGTTTCTATCTCTTGCAAGCCTCATGTTGTTTCTTACACAATGTGGGAAAACAAGGAGTATGTTTCCCAAATCACTTGAAATCCAGGAAAACACACAGTGCATCTCTCTTGCCCAAACACGCTCTCTCAACTAATGCGTTGAGAACATTCAAGAAAGCAGAAAAGAAGGGCATTTTGCAGTGAATTTCAGACGGGCATGTATAAAAAGTCATTTCTATCGGTTGCAGAGTGCAAAAGCGTGATTGCCTTCATGCTCTCGATGAAACCCTTACATTTCCAAGTACCTCAATTAGGACTTTCCCAAAAAGATGTGTTTGAGTGTCTGTTGTGAAAGGAGCTCTAACTTGTGTATTCAGTGCTGGAGAGTGACACACTCTACACAGGCTACAAGGCGTTTTGAGAGCACCAACATGCTTCACACTGAAACTGCTACATGGTGTGTGTAGCATGCTGAATGAAGGCTTGTCATTTCAAAGAAAGAAGAGGAAACCAAACTCCAGGTAGTGAAACGAGCACACCAGTATGGGAGATGTGCATGTGTACAGTTTCAAGCAGCACCTCTTTGTGGACACTTGGAAACAGCGCTGTGAAAAAATTTCGTACGAAGCGGGATTTGGCCAAAGTTGAAAGACCTTCCAAAACCAACCCTAAAGAACTTAGCCAAACAATGAATGTTGCAATAAGCTCCTCCAGGAAAGGTGCCTCTATGACACAACCCCCGAGCAGGTAGCTACATTCTGCACAGTACAAAAGGCATATGAATTCCAGGCTGAAAACTCACTCCAGAAGGATGAAATGCATGTGTTTCTCTCTGAAAGAACACTCAGCCACCAGGCTTTTGCTTGCTTCTTCAAGGTCTTTGTAGAAACGTGTGTTTTCACTGTTGGAATACGTTTTGGGATGCATTGTTTCTATCTCTTGCAAGCCTCATGTTGTTTCTTACACAATGTGGGAAAACAAGGAGTATGTTTCCCAAATCACTTGAAATCCAGGAAAACACACAGTGCATCTCTCTTGCCCAAACACGCTCTCTCACCTAATGCGTTGACAACATTGAAGAAAGCAGAAAAGAAGGGCATTTAGCACTGAATTTCAGACGGGCATGTACAAAAAGTCATTTCTATTGGTTGCAGAGTGCAAAAGCGTGATTGCCTTCATGCTCTCGATGAAACCCTTACATTTCCAAGTACCTCAATTAGGACTTTCCCAAAAAGATGTGTTTGAGTGTCTGTTGTGAAAGGAGCTCTAACTTGTGTATTCAGTGCTGGAGAGTGACACACTCTACACAGGCTACAGGGCGTTTTGAGAGCACCAACATGCTTCACACTGAACCTGCTACAAGGTGTGTGTAGCATGCTGAATGAAGGGTTGTCATTTCAAAGAAAGAAGAGGAAACCAAACTCCAGGTAGTGAAACGAGCACACCAGTATGGGAGATGTGCATGTGTACAGTTTCAAGCAGCACCTCTTTGTGGACACTTGGAAACAGCGCTGTGAAAAAATTTCGTACGAAGCGGGATTTGGCCAAAGTTGAAAGACCTTCCAAAACCAACCCTAAAGAACTTAGCCAAACAATGAATGTTGCAATAAGCTCCTCCAGGAAAGGTGCCTCTATGACACAACCCCCGAGCAGGTAGCTACATTCTGCACAGTACAAAAGGCATATGAATTCCAGGCTGAAAACTCACTCCAGAAGGATGAAATGCATGTGTTTCTCTCTGAAAGAACACTCAGCCACCAGGCTTTTGCTTGCTCCTTCAAGGTCTTTGTAGAAACGTGTGTTTTCACTGTTGTAATACGTTTTGGGATGCATTGTTTCTATCTCTTGCAAGCCTCATGTTGTTTCTTACACAATGTGGGAAAACATGGAGTATGTTTCCCAAATCACTTGAAATCCAGGAAAACACACAGTGCATCTCTCTTGCCCAAAAGCGCTCTCTCACCTAATGCGTTGAGAACATTGAAGAAAGCAGAAAAGAAGGGCATTTAGCACTGAATTTCAGACGGGCATGTACAAAAAGTCATTTCTATTGGTTGCAGAGTGCAAAAGCGTGATTGCCTTCATGCTCTCGATGAAACCCTTACATTTCCAAGTACCTCAATTAGGACTTTCCCAAAAAGATGTGTTTGAGTGTCTGTTGTGAAAGGAGCTCTAACTTGTGTATTCAGTGCTGGAGAGTGACACACTCTACACAGGCTACAGGGCGTTTTGAGAGCACCAACATGCTTCACACTGAAACTGCTACAAGGTGTGTGTAGCATGCTGAATGAAGGCTTGTCATTTCAAAGAAAGAAGAGGAAACCAAACTCCAGGTAGTGAACCGAGCACACCAGTATGGGAGATGTGCATCTGTACAGTTTCAAGCAGCACCTCTTTGTGGACACTTGGAAACAGCGCTGTGAAAAAATTTCGTACGAAGCGGGATTTGGCCAAAGTTGAAAGACCTTCCAAAACCAACCCTAAAGAACTTAGCCAAACAATGAATGTTGCAATAAGCTCCTCCAGGAAAGGTGCCTCTATGACACAACCCCCGAGCAGGTAGCTACATTCTGCACAGTACAAAAGGCATATGAATTCCAGGCTGAAAACTCACTCCAGAGGGATGATATGCATGTGTTTCTCTCTGAAAGAACACTCAGCCACCAGGCTTTTGCTTGCTCCTTCAAGGTCTTTCTAGAAACGTGTGTTTTCATTGCTGGAATATGTTTTGGGATGCATTGTTTCTATCTCTTGCAAGCCTCATGTTGTTTCTTACACAATGTGGGAAAACAAGGAGTATGTTTCCCAAATCACTTGAAATCCAGGAAAACACACAGTGCATCTCTCTTGCCCAAACACGCTCTCTCACCTAATGCGTTGAGAACATTGAAGAAAGCAGAAAAGAAGGGCATTTAGCACTGAATTTCAGATGGGCATGTACAAAAAGTCATTTCTATCGGTTGCAGAGTGCAAAAGCGTGATTGCCTTCATGCTCTCGATGAAACCCTTACATTTCCAAGTACCTCAATTAGGACTTTCCCAAAAAGATGTGTTTGAGTGTCTGTTGTGAAAGGAGCTCTAACTTGTGTATTCAGTGCTGGAGAGTGACACACTCTACACAGGCTACAAGGCGTTTTGAGAGCACCAACATGCTTCACACTGAAACTGCTACAAGGTGTGTGTAGCATGCTGAATGAAGGCTTGTCATTTCAAAGAAAGAAGAGGAAACCAAACTCCAGGTAGTGAAACGAGCACACCAGTATGGGAGATGTCCATGTGTACAGTTTCAAGCAGCATCTCTTTGTGGACACTTGGAAACAGCGCTGTGAAAAAATTTCGTACGAAGCGGGATTTGGCCAAAGTTGAAAGACCTTCCAAAACCAACCCTAAAGAACTTAGCCAAACAATGAATGTTGCAATAAGCTCCTCCAGGAAAGGTGCCTCTATGACACAACCCCCGAGCAGGTAGCTACATTCTGCACAGTACAAAAGGCATATGAATTCCAGGCTGAAAACTCACTCCAGAAGGATGAAATGCATGTGTTTCTCTCTGAAAGAACACTCAGCCACCAGGCTTTTGCTTGCTTCTTCAAGGTCTTTGTAGAAACGTGTGTTTTCACTGTTGGAATACGTTTTGGGATGCATTGTTTCTATCTCTTGCAAGCCTCATGTTGTTTCTTACACAATGTGGGAAAACAAGGAGTATGTTTCCCAAATCACTTGAAATCCAGGAAAACACACACTGCATCTCTCTTGCCCAAACACGCTCTCTCAACTAATGCGTTGAGAACATTCAAGAAAGCAGAAAAGAAGGGCATTTTGCAGTGAATTTCAGACGGGCATGTACAAAAAGTCATTTCTATTGGTTGCAGAGTGCAAAAGCGTGATTGCCTTCATGCTCTCGATGAAACCCTTACATTTCCAAGTACCTCAATTAGGACTTTCCCAAAAAGATGTGTTTGAGTGTCTGTTGTGAAAGGAGCTCTAACTTGTGTATTCAGTGCTGGAGAGTGACACACTCTACACAGGCTACAGGGCGTTTTGAGAGCACCAACATGCTTCACACTGAAACTGCTACAAGGTGTGTGTAGCATGCTGAATGAAGGCTTGTCATTTCAAAGAAAGAAGAGGAAACCAAACTCCAGGTAGTGAAACGAGCACACCAGTATGGGAGATGTGCATGTGTACAGTTTCAAGCAGCACCTCTTTGTGGACACTTGGAAACAGCGCTGTGAAAAAATTTCGTACGAAGCGGGATTTGGCCAAAGTTGAAAGACCTTCCAAAACCAACCCTAAAGAACTTAGCCAAACAATGAATGTTGCAATAAGCTCCTCCAGGAAAGGTGCCTCTATGACACAACCCCCGAGCAGGTAGCTACATTCTGCACAGTACAAAAGGCATATGAATTCCAGGCTGAAAACTCACTCCAGAAGGATGAAATGCATGTGTTTCTCTCTGAAAGAACACTCAGCCACCAGGCTTTTGCTTGCTTCTTCAAGGTCTTTCTAGAAACGTGTGTTTTCACTGCTGGAATACGTTTTGGGATGCATTGTTTCTATCTCTTGCAAGCCTCATGTTGTTTCTTACACAATGTGGGAAAACAAGGAGTATGTTTCCCAAATCACTTGAAATCCAGGAAAACACACACTGCATCTCTCTTGCTCAAACACGCTCTCTCAACTAATGCGTTGAGAACATTCAAGAAAGCAGAAAAGAAGGGCATTTTGCAGTGAATTTCAGACGGGCATGTACAAAAAGTCATTTCTATCGGTTGCAGAGTGCAAAAGCGTGATTGCCTTCATGCTCTCGATGAAACCCTTACATTTCCAAGTACCTCAATTAGGACTTTCCCAAAAAGATGTGTTTGAGTGTCTGTTGTGAAAGGAGCTCTAACTTGTGTATTCAGTGCTGGAGAGTGACACACTCTACACAGGCTACAAGGCGTTTTGAGAGCACCAACATGCTTCACACTGAAACTGCTACAAGGTGTGTGTAGCATGCTGAATGAAGGCTTGTCATTTCAAAGAAAGAAGAGGAAACCAAACTCCAGGTAGTGAAACGAGCACACCAGTATGGGAGATGTGCATGTGTACAGTTTTAAGCAGCACCTCTTTGTGGACACTTGGAAACAGCGCTGTGAAAAAATTTCGTACGAAGTGGGATTTGGCCAAAGTTGAAAGACCTTCCAAAACCAACCCTAAAGAACTTAGCCAAACAATGAATGTTTCAATAAGCTCCTCCAGGAAAGGTGCCTCTATGACACAACCCCCGAGCAGGTAGCTACATTCTGCACAGTACAAAAGGCATAGGAATTCCAGGCTGAAAACTCACTCCAGAAGGATGAAATGCATGTGTTTCTCTCTGAAAGAACACTCAGCCACCAGGCTTTTGCTTGCTTCTTCAAGGTCTTTGTAGAAACGTGTGTTTTCACTGTTGGAATACGTTTTGGGATGCATTGTTTCTATCTCTTGCAAGCCTCATGTTGTTTCTTACACAATGTGGGAAAACAAGGAGTATGTTTCCCAAATCACTTGAAATCCAGGAAAACACACAGTGCATCTCTCTTGCCCAAACACGCTCTCTCACCTAATGCGTTGAGAACATTGAAGAAAGCAGAAAAGAAGGGCATTTAGCACTGAATTTCAGACGGGCATGTACAAAAAGTCATTTCTATCGGTTGCAGAGTGCAAAAGCGTGATTGCCTTCATGCTCTCGATGAAACCCTTACATTTCCAAGTACCTCAATTAGGACTTTCCCAAAAAGATGTGTTTGAGTGTCTGTTGTGAAAGGAGCTCTAACTTGTGTATTCAGTGCTGGAGAGTGACACACTCTACACAGGCTACAAGGCGTTTTGAGAGCACCAACATGCTTCACACTGAAACTGCTACAAGGTGTGTGTAGCATGCTGAATGAAGGCTTGTCATTTCAAAGAAAGAAGAGGAAACCAAACTCCAGGTAGTGAAACGAGCACACCAGTATGGGAGATGTCCATGTGTACAGTTTCAAGCAGCATCTCTTTGTGGACACTTGGAAACAGCGCTGTGAAAAAATTTCGTACGAAGCGGGATTTGGCCAAAGTTGAAAGACCTTCCAAAACCAACCCTAAAGAACTTAGCCAAACAATGAATGTTGCAATAAGCTCCTCCAGGAAAGGTGCCTCTATGACACAACCCCCGAGCAGGTAGCTACATTCTGCACAGTACAAAAGGCATATGAATTCCAGGCTGAAAACTCACTCCAGAAGGATGAAATGCATGTGTTTCTCTCTGAAAGAACACTCAGCCACCAGGCTTTTGCTTGCTTCTTCAAGGTCTTTGTAGAAACGTGTGTTTTCACTGTTGGAATACGTTTTGGGATGCATTGTTTCTATCTCTTGCAAGCCTCATGTTGTTTCTTACACAATGTGGGAAAACAAGGAGTATGTTTCCCAAATCACTTGAAATCCAGGAAAACACACACTGCATCTCTCTTGCCCAAACACGCTCTCTCAACTAATGCGTTGAGAACATTCAAGAAAGCAGAAAAGAAGGGCATTTTGCAGTGAATTTCAGACGGGCATGTACAAAAAGTCATTTCTATTGGTTGCAGAGTGCAAAAGCGTGATTGCCTTCATGCTCTCGATGAAACCCTTACATTTCCAAGTACCTCAATTAGGACTTTTCCAAAAAGATGTGTTTGAGTGTCTGTTGTGAAAGGAGCTCTAACTTGTGTATTCAGTGCTGGAGAGTGACACACTCTACACAGGCTACAGGGCGTTTTGAGAGCACCAACATGCTTCACACTGAAACTGCTACAAGGTGTGTGTAGCATGCTGAATGAAGGCTTGTCATTTCAAAGAAAGAAGAGGAAACCAAACTCCAGGTAGTGAAACGAGCACACCAGTATGGGAGATGTGCATGTGTACAGTTTCAAGCAGCACCTCTTTGTGGACACTTGGAAACAGCGCTGTGAAAAAATTTCGTACAAAGCGGGATTTGGCCAAAGTTGAAAGACCTTCCAAAACCAACCCTAAAGAACTTAGCCAAACAATGAATGTTGCAATAAGCTCCTCCAGGAAAGGTGCCTCTATGACACAACCCCCGAGCAGGTAGCTACATTCTGCACAGTACAAAAGGCATATGAATTCCAGGCTGAAAACTCACTCCAGAAGGATGAAATGCATGTGTTTCTCTCTGAAAGAACACTCAGCCACCAGGCTTTTGCTTGCTTCTTCAAGGTCTTTCTAGAAACGTGTGTTTTCACTGCTGGAATACGTTTTGGGATGCATTGTTTCTATCTCTTGCAAGCCTCATGTTGTTTCTTACACAATGTGGGAAAACAAGGAGTATGTTTCCCAAATCACTTGAAATCCAGGAAAACACACACTGCATCTCTCTTGCTCAAACACGCTCTCTCAACTAATGCGTTGAGAACATTCAAGAAAGCAGAAAAGAAGGGCATTTTGCAGTGAATTTCAGACGGGCATGTACAAAAAGTCATTTCTATCGGTTGCAGAGTGCAAAAGCGTGATTGCCTTCATGCTCTCGATGAAACCCTTACATTTCCAAGTACCTCAATTAGGACTTTCCCAAAAAGATGTGTTTGAGTGTCTGTTGTGAAAGGAGCTCTAACTTGTGTATTCAGTGCTGGAGAGTGACACACTCTACACAGGCTACAAGGCGTTTTGAGAGCACCAACATGCTTCACACTGAAACTGCTACAAGGTGTGTGTAGCATGCTGAATGAAGGCTTGTCATTTCAAAGAAAGAAGAGGAAACCAAACTCCAGGTAGTGAAACGAGCACACCAGTATGGGAGATGTGCATGTGTACAGTTTTAAGCAGCACCTCTTTGTGGACACTTGGAAACAGCGCTGTGAAAAAATTTCGTACGAAGTGGGATTAGGCCAAAGTTGAAAGACCTTCCAAAACCAACCCTAAAGAACTTAGCCAAACAATGAATGTTTCAATAAGCTCCTCCAGGAAAGGTGCCTCTATGACACAACCCCCGAGCAGGTAGCTACATTCTGCACAGTACAAAAGGCATAGGAATTCCAGGCTGAAAACTCACTCCAGAAGGATGAAATGCATGTGTTTCTCTCTGAAAGAACACTCAGCCACCAGGCTTTTGCTTGCTTCTTCAAGGTCTTTGTAGAAACGTGTGTTTTCACTGTTGGAATACGTTTTGGGATGCATTGTTTCTATCTCTTGCAAGCCTCATGTTGTTTCTTACACAATGTGGGAAAACAAGGAGTATGTTTCCCAAATCACTTGAAATCCAGGAAAACACACAGTGCATCTCTCTTGCCCAAACACGCTCTCTCACCTAATGCGTTGAGAACATTGAAGAAAGCAGAAAAGAAGGGCATTTAGCACTGAATTTCAGACGGGCATGTACAAAAAGTCATTTCTATCGGTTGCAGAGTGCAAAAGCGTGATTGCCTTCATGCTCTCGATGAAACCCTTACATTTCCAAGTACCTCAATTAGGACTTTCCCAAAAAGATGTGTTTGAGTGTCTGTTGTGAAAGGAGCTCTAACTTGTGTATTCAGTGCTGGAGAGTGACACACTCTACACAGGCTACAGGGCGTTTTGAGAGCACCAACATGCTTCACACTGAAACTGCTACAAGGTGTGTGTAGCATGCTGAATGAAGGCTTGTCATTTCAAAGAAAGAAGAGGAAACCAAACTCCAGGTAGTGAAACGAGCACACCAGTATGGGAGATGTGCATGTGTACAGTTTCAAGCAGCACCTCTTTGTGGACACTTGGAAACAGCGCTGTGAAAAAATTTCGTACGAAGCGGGATTTGGCCAAAGTTGAAAGACCTTCCAAAACCAACCCTAAAGAACTTAGCCAAACAATGAATGTTGCAATAAGCTCCTCCAGGAAAGGTGCCTCTATGACACAACCCCCGAGCAGGTAGCTACATTCTGCACAGTACAAAAGGCATAGGAATTCCAGGCTGAAAACTCACTCCAGAAGGATGAAATGCATGTGTTTCTCTCTGAAAGAACACTCAGCCACCAGGCTTTTGCTTGCTCCTTCAAGGTCTTTCTAGAAACGTGTGTTTTCACTGCTGGAATAAGTTTTGGGATGCATTGTTTCTATCTCTTGCAAGCCTCATGTTGTTTCTTACACAATGTGGGAAAACAAGGAGTATGTTTCCCAAATCACTTGAAATCCAGGAAAACACACAGTGCATCTCTCTTGCCCAAACACGCTCTCTCACCTAATGCGATGAGAACATTGAAGAAAGCAGAAAAGAAGGGCATTTAGCACTGAATTTCAGACGGGCATGTACAAAAAGTCATTTCTATCGGTTGCAGAGTGCAAAAGCGTGATTGCCTTCATGCTCTCGATGAAACCCTTACATTTCCAAGTACCTCAATTAGGAGTTTCCCAAAAAGATGTGTTTGAGTGTCTGTTGTGAAAGGAGCTCTAACTTGTGTATTCAGTGCTGGAGAGTGACACACTCTACACAGGCTACACGGCGTTTTGAGAGCACCAACATGCTTCACACTGAAACTGCTACAAGGTGTGTGTAGCATGCTGAATGAAGGCTTGTCATTTCAAAGAAAGAAGAGGAAACCAAACTCCAGGTAGTGAAACGAGCACACCAGTATGGGAGATGTGCATGTGTACAGTTTCAAGCAGCACCTCTTTGTGGACACTTGGAAACAGCGCTGTGAAAAAATTTCGTACGAAGCGGGATTTGGCCAAAGTTGAAAGACCTTCCAAAACCAACCCTAAAGAACTTAGCCAAACAATGAATGTTGCAATAAGCTCCTCCAGGAAAGGTGCCTCTATGACACAACCCCCGAGCAGGTAGCTACATTCTGCACAGTACAAAAGGCATATGAATTCCAGCCTGAAAACTCACTCCAGAAGGATGAAATGCATGTGTTTCTCTCTGAAAGAACACTCAGCCACCAGGCTTTTGCTTGCTCCTTCAAGGTCTTTCTAGAAACGTGTGTTTTCATTGCTGGAATACGTTTTGGGATGCATTGTTTCTATCTCTTGCAAGCCTCATGTTGTTTCTTACACAATGTGGGAAAACAAGGAGTATGTTTCCCAAATCACTTGAAATCCAGGAAAACACACAGTGCATCTCTCTTGCCCAAACACGCTCTCTCACCTAATGCGTTGAGAACATTCAAGAAAGCAGAAAAGAAGGGCATTTTGCAGTGAATTTCAGACGGGCATGTACAAAAAGTCATTTCTATCGGTTGCAGAGTGCAAAAGCGTGATTGCCTTCATGCTCTCGATGAAACCCTTACATTTCCAAGTACCTCAATTAGGACTTTCCCAAAAAGATGTGTTTGAGTGTCTGTTGTGAAAGGAGCTCTAACTTGTGTATTCAGTGCTGGAGAGTGACACACTCTACACAGGCTACAAGGCGTTTTGAGAGCACCAACATGCTTCACACTGAAACTGCTACAAGGTGTGTGTAGCATGCTGAATGAAGGCTTGTCATTTCAAAGAAAGAAGAGGAAACCAAACTCCAGGTAGTGAAACGAGCACACCAGTATGGGAGATGTGCATGTGTACAGTTTCAAGCAGCACCTCTTTGTGGACACTTGGAAACAGCGCTGTGAAAAAATTTCGTACGAAGCGGGATTTGGCCAAAGTTGAAAGACCTTCCAAAACCAACCCTAAAGAACTTAGCCAAACAATGAATGTTGCAATAAGCTCCTCCAGGAAAGGTGCCTCTATGACACAACCCCCGAGCAGGTAGCTACATTTTGCACAGTACAAAAGGCATATGAATTCCAGGCTGAAAACTCACTCCAGAAGGATGAAATGCATGTGTTTCTCTCTGAAAGAACACTCAGCCACCAGGCTTTTGCTTGCTCCTTCAAGGTCTTTCTAGAAACGTGTGTTCTCATTGCTGGAATACGTTTTGGGATGCATTGTTTCTATCTATTGCAAGCCTCATGTTGTTTCTTACACAATGTGGGAAAACAAGGAGTATGTTTCCCAAATCACTTGAAATCCAGGAAAACACACACTGCATCTCTCTTGCTCAAACACGCTCTCTCAACTAATGCGTTGAGAACATTCAAGAAAGCAGAAAAGAAGGGCATTTTGCAGTGAATTTCAGACGGGCATGTACAAAAAGTCATTTCTATCGGTTGCAGAGTGCAAAAGCGTGATTGCCTTCATGCTCTCGATGAAACCCTTACATTTCCAAGTACCTCAATTAGGACTTTCCCAAAAAGATGTGTTTGAGTGTCTGTTGTGAAAGGAGCTCTAACTTGTGTATTCAGTGCTGGAGAGTGACACACTCTACACAGGCTACAAGGCGTTTTGAGAGCACCAACATGCTTCACACTGAAACTGCTACAAGGTGTGTGTAGCATGCTGAATGAAGGCTTGTCATTTCAAAGAAAGAAGAGGAAACCAAACTCCAGGTAGTGAAACGAGCACACCAGTATGGGAGATGTGCATGTGTACAGTTTCAAGCAGCACCTCTTTGTGGACACTTGGAAACAGCGCTGTGAAAAAATTTCGTACGAAGCGGGATTTGGCCAAAGTTGAAAGACCTTCCAAAACCAACCCTAAAGAACTTAGCCAAACAATGAATGTTGCAATAAGCTCCTCCAGGAAAGGTGCCTCTATGACACCACCCCCGAGCAGGTAGCTACATTCTGCACAGTACAAAAGGCATAGGAATTCCAGGCTGAAAACTCACTCCAGAAGGATGAAATGCATGTGTTTCTCTCTGAAAGAACACTCAGCCACCAGGCTTTTGCTTGCTCCTTCAAGGTCTTTCTAGAAACTTGTGTTTTCACTGCTGGAATAAGTTTTGGGATGCATTGTTTCTATCTCTTGCAAGCCTCATGTTGTTTCTTACACAATGTGGGAAAACAAGGAGTATGTTTCCCAAATCACTTGAAATCCAGGAAAACACACAGTGCATCTCTCTTGCCCAAACACGCTCTCTCACCTAATGCGTTGAGAACATTCAAGAAAGCAGAAAAGAAGGGCATTTTGCAGTGAATTTCAGACGGGCATGTACAAAAAGTCATTTCTATCGGTTGCAGAGTGCAAAAGCGTGATTCCCTTCATGCTCTCGATGAAACCCTTACATTTCCAAGTACCTCAATTAGGACTTTCCCAAAAAGATGTGTTTGAGTGTCTGTTGTGAAAGGAGCTCTAACTTGTGTATTCAGTGCTGGAGAGTGACACACTCTACACAGGCTACAAGGCGTTTTGAGAGCACCAACATGCTTCACACTGAAACTGCTACAAGGTGTGTGTAGCATGCTGAATGAAGGCTTGTCATTTCAAAGAAAGAAGAGGAAACCAAACTCCAGGTAGTGAAACGAGCACACCAGTATGGGAGATGTGCATGTGTACAGTTTCAAGCAGCACCTCTTTGTGGACACTTGGAAACAGCGCTGTGAAAAAATTTCGTACGAAGCGGGATTTGGCCAAAGTTGAAAGACCTTCCAAAACCAACCCTAAAGAACTTAGCCAAACAATGAATGTTGCAATAAGCTCCTCCAGGAAAGGTGCCTCTATGACACAACCCCCGAGCAGGTAGCTACATTCTGCACAGTACAAAAGGCATATGAATTCCAGGCTGAAAACTCACTCCAGAAGGATGAAATGCATGTGTTTCTCTCTGAAAGAACACTCAGCCACCAGGCTTTTGCTTGCTTCTTCAAGGTCTTTGTAGAAACGTGTGTTTTCACTGTTGGAATACGTTTTGGGATGCATTGTTTCTATCTCTTGCAAGCCTCATGTTGTTTCTTACACAATGTGGGAAAACAAGGAGTATGTTTCCCAAATCACTTGAAATCCAGGAAAACACACAGTGCATCTCTCTTGCCCAAACACGCTCTCTCACCTAATGCGTTGAGAACATTGAAGAAAGCAGAAAAGAAGGGCATTTAGCACTGAATTTCAGACGGGCATGTACAAAAAGTCATTTCTATCGGTTGCAGAGTGCAAAAGCGTGATTGCCTTCATGCTCTCGATGAAACCCTTACATTTCCAAGTACCTCAATTAGGACTTTCCCAAAAAGATGTGTTTGAGTGTCTGTTGTGAAAGGAGCTCTAACTTGTGTATTCAGTGCTGGAGAGTGACACACTCTACACAGGCTACAAGGCGTTTTGAGAGCACCAACATGCTTCACACTGAAACTGCTACAAGGTGTGTGTAGCATGCTGAATGAAGGCTTGTCATTTCAAAGAAAGAAGAGGAAACCAAACTCCAGGTAGTGAAACGAGCACACCAGTATGGGAGATGTCCATGTGTACAGTTTCAAGCAGCATCTCTTTGTGGACACTTGGAAACAGCGCTGTGAAAAAATTTCGTACGAAGCGGGATTTGGCCAAAGTTGAAAGACCTTCCAAAACCAACCCTAAAGAACTTAGCCAAACAATGAATGTTGCAATAAGCTCCTCCAGGAAAGGTGCCTCTATGACACAACCCCCGAGCAGGTAGCTACATTCTGCACAGTACAAAAGGCATATGAATTCCAGGCTGAAAACTCACTCCAGAAGGATGAAATGCATGTGTTTCTCTCTGAAAGAACACTCAGCCACCAGGCTTTTGCTTGCTTCTTCAAGGTCTTTGTAGAAACGTGTGTTTTCACTGTTGGAATACGTTTTGGGATGCATTGTTTCTATCTCTTGCAAGCCTCATGTTGTTTCTTACACAATGTGGGAAAACAAGGAGTATGTTTCCCAAATCACTTGAAATCCAGGAAAACACACACTGCATCTCTCTTGCCCAAACACGCTCTCTCAACTAATGCGTTGAGAACATTCAAGAAAGCAGAAAAGAAGGGCATTTTGCAGTGAATTTCAGACGGGCATGTACAAAAAGTCATTTCTATTGGTTGCAGAGTGCAAAAGCGTGATTGCCTTCATGCTCTCGATGAAACCCTTACATTTCCAAGTACCTCAATTAGGACTTTTCCAAAAAGATGTGTTTGAGTGTCTGTTGTGAAAGGAGCTCTAACTTGTGTATTCAGTGCTGGAGAGTGACACACTCTACACAGGCTACAGGGCGTTTTGAGAGCACCAACATGCTTCACACTGAAACTGCTACAAGGTGTGTGTAGCATGCTGAATGAAGGCTTGTCATTTCAAAGAAAGAAGAGGAAACCAAACTCCAGGTAGTGAAACGAGCACACCAGTATGGGAGATGTGCATGTGTACAGTTTCAAGCAGCACCTCTTTGTGGACACTTGGAAACAGCGCTGTGAAAAAATTTCGTACAAAGCGGGATTTGGCCAAAGTTGAAAGACCTTCCAAAACCAACCCTAAAGAACTTAGCCAAACAATGAATGTTGCAATAAGCTCCTCCAGGAAAGGTGCCTCTATGACACAACCCCCGAGCAGGTAGCTACATTCTGCACAGTACAAAAGGCATATGAATTCCAGGCTGAAAACTCACTCCAGAAGGATGAAATGCATGTGTTTCTCTCTGAAAGAACACTCAGCCACCAGGCTTTTGCTTGCTTCTTCAAGGTCTTTCTAGAAACGTGTGTTTTCACTGCTGGAATACGTTTTGGGATGCATTGTTTCTATCTCTTGCAAGCCTCATGTTGTTTCTTACACAATGTGGGAAAACAAGGAGTATGTTTCCCAAATCACTTGAAATCCAGGAAAACACACACTGCATCTCTCTTGCTCAAACACGCTCTCTCAACTAATGCGTTGAGAACATTCAAGAAAGCAGAAAAGAAGGGCATTTTGCAGTGAATTTCAGACGGGCATGTACAAAAAGTCATTTCTATCGGTTGCAGAGTGCAAAAGCGTGATTGCCTTCATGCTCTCGATGAAACCCTTACATTTCCAAGTACCTCAATTAGGACTTTCCCAAAAAGATGTGTTTGAGTGTCTGTTGTGAAAGGAGCTCTAACTTGTGTATTCAGTGCTGGAGAGTGACACACTCTACACAGGCTACAAGGCGTTTTGAGAGCACCAACATGCTTCACACTGAAACTGCTACAAGGTGTGTGTAGCATGCTGAATGAAGGCTTGTCATTTCAAAGAAAGAAGAGGAAACCAAACTCCAGGTAGTGAAACGAGCACACCAGTATGGGAGATGTGCATGTGTACAGTTTTAAGCAGCACCTCTTTGTGGACACTTGGAAACAGCGCTGTGAAAAAATTTCGTACAAAGTGGGATTAGGCCAAAGTTGAAAGACCTTCCAAAACCAACCCTAAAGAACTTAGCCAAACAATGAATGTTTCAATAAGCTCCTCCAGGAAAGGTGCCTCTATGACACAACCCCCGAGCAGGTAGCTACATTCTGCACAGTACAAAAGGCATAGGAATTCCAGGCTGAAAACTCACTCCAGAAGGATGAAATGCATGTGTTTCTCTCTGAAAGAACACTCAGCCACCAGGCTTTTGCTTGCTTCTTCAAGGTCTTTGTAGAAACGTGTGTTTTCACTGTTGGAATACGTTTTGGGATGCATTGTTTCTATCTCTTGCAAGCCTCATGTTGTTTCTTACACAATGTGGGAAAACAAGGAGTATGTTTCCCAAATCACTTGAAATCCAGGAAAACACACACTGCATCTCTCTTGCCCAAACACGCTCTCTCACCTAATGCGTTGAGAACATTGAAGAAAGCAGAAAAGAAGGGCATTTAGCACTGAATTTCAGACGGGCATGTACAAAAAGTCATTTCTATCGGTTGCAGAGTGCAAAAGCGTGATTGCCTTCATGCTCTCGATGAAACCCTTACATTTCCAAGTACCTCAATTAGGACTTTCCCAAAAAGATGTGTTTGAGTGTCTGTTGTGAAAGGAGCTCTAACTTGTGTATTCAGTGCTGGAGAGTGACACACTCTACACAGGCTACAGGGCGTTTTGAGAGCACCAACATGCTTCACACTGAAACTGCTACAAGGTGTGTGTAGCATGCTGAATGAAGGCTTGTCATTTCAAAGAAAGAAGAGGAAACCAAACTCCAGGTAGTGAAACGAGCACACCAGTATGGGAGATGTGCATGTGTACAGTTTCAAGCAGCACCTCTTTGTGGACACTTGGAAACAGCGCTGTGAAAAAATTTCGTACGAAGCGGGATTTGGCCAAAGTTGAAAGACCTTCCAAAACCAACCCTAAAGAACTTAGCCAAACAATGAATGTTGCAATAAGCTCCTCCAGGAAAGGTGCCTCTATGACACAACCCCCGAGCAGGTAGCTACATTCTGCACAGTACAAAAGGCATAGGAATTCCAGGCTGAAAACTCACTCCAGAAGGATGAAATGCATGTGTTTCTCTCTGAAAGAACACTCAGCCACCAGGCTTTTGCTTGCTCCTTCAAGGTCTTTCTAGAAACGTGTGTTTTCACTGCTGGAATAAGTTTTGGGATGCATTGTTTCTATCTCTTGCAAGCCTCATGTTGTTTCTTACACAATGTGGGAAAACAAGGAGTATGTTTCCCAAATCACTTGAAATCCAGGAAAACACACAGTGCATCTCTCTTGCCCAAACACGCTCTCTCACCTAATGCGATGAGAACATTGAAGAAAGCAGAAAAGAAGGGCATTTAGCACTGAATTTCAGACGGGCATGTACAAAAAGTCATTTCTATCGGTTGCAGAGTGCAAAAGCGTGATTGCCTTCATGCTCTCGATGAAACCCTTACATTTCCAAGTACCTCAATTAGGACTTTCCCAAAAAGATGTGTTTGAGTGTCTGTTGTGAAAGGAGCTCTAACTTGTGTATTCAGTGCTGGAGAGTGACACACTCTACACAGGCTACACGGCGTTTTGAGAGCACCAACATGCTTCACACTGAAACTGCTACAAGGTGTG
The DNA here is from genome assembly GCF_054644295.1 of Miniopterus natalensis. NCBI lineage: Eukaryota > Metazoa > Chordata > Mammalia > Chiroptera > Miniopteridae > Miniopterus > Miniopterus natalensis. Next base: position 33,650,989 of record NC_142090.1, read on the forward strand.
TGTAGCATGCTGAATGAAGGCTTGTCATTTCAAAGAAAGAAGAGGAAACCAAACTCCAGGTAGTGAAACGAGCACACCAGTATGGGAGATGTGCATGTGTACAGTTTCAAGCAGCACCTCTTTGTGGACACTTGGAAACAGCGCTGTGAAAAAATTTCGTACGAAGCGGGATTTGGCCAAAGTTGAAAGACCTTCCAAAACCAACCCTAAAGAACTTAGCCAAACAATGAATGTTGCAATAAGCTCCTCCAGGAAAGGTGCCTCTATGACACAACCCCCGAGCAGGTAGCTACATTCTGCACAGTACAAAAGGCATATGAATTCCAGGCTGAAAACTCACTCCAGAAGGATGAAATGCATGTGTTTCTCTCTGAAAGAACACTCAGCCACCAGGCTTTTGCTTGCTCCTTCAAGGTCTTTCTAGAAACGTGTGTTTTCATTGCTGGAATACGTTTTGGGATGCATTGTTTCTATCTCTTGCAAGCCTCATGTTGTTTCTTACACAATGTGGGAAAACAAGGAGTATGTTTCCCAAATCACTTGAAATCCAGGAAAACACACAGTGCATCTCTCTTGCCCAAACACGCTCTCTCACCTAATGCGTTGAGAACATTCAAGAAAGCAGAAAAGAAGGGCATTTTGCAGTGAATTTCAGACGGGCATGTACAAAAAGTCATTTCTATCGGTTGCAGAGTGCAAAAGCGTGATTGCCTTCATGCTCTCGATGAAACCCTTACATTTCCAAGTACCTCAATTAGGACTTTCCCAAAAAGATGTGTTTGAGTGTCTGTTGTGAAAGGAGCTCTAACTTGTGTATTCAGTGCTGGAGAGTGACACACTCTACACAGGCTACAAGGCGTTTTGAGAGCACCAACATGCTTCACACTGAAACTGCTACAAGGTGTGTGTAGCATGCTGAATGAAGGCTTGTCATTTCAAAGAAAGAAGAGGAAACCAAACTCCAGGTAGTGAAACGAGCACACCAGTATGGGAGATGTGCATGTGTACAGTTTCAAGCAGCACCTCTTTGTGGACACTTGGAAACAGCGCTGTGAAAAAATTTCGTACGAAGCGGGATTTGGCCAAAGTTGAAAGACCTTCCAAAACCAACCCTAAAGAACTTAGCCAAACAATGAATGTTGCAATAAGCTCCTCCAGGAAAGGTGCCTCTATGACACAACCCCCGAGCAGGTAGCTACATTCTGCACAGTACAAAAGGCATATGAATTCCAGGCTGAAAACTCACTCCAGAAGGATGAAATGCATGTGTTTCTCTCTGAAAGAACACTCAGCCACCAGGCTTTTGCTTGCTCCTTCAAGGTCTTTCTAGAAACGTGTGTTCTCATTGCTGGAATACGTTTTGGGATGCATTGTTTCTATCTATTGCAAGCCTCATGTTGTTTCTTACACAATGTGGGAAAACAAGGAGTATGTTTCCCAAATCACTTGAAATCCAGGAAAACACACACTGCATCTCTCTTGCTCAAACACGCTCTCTCAACTAATGCGTTGAGAACATTCAAGAAAGCAGAAAAGAAGGGCATTTTGCAGTGAATTTCAGACGGGCATGTACAAAAAGTCATTTCTATCGGTTGCAGAGTGCAAAAGCGTGATTGCCTTCATGCTCTCGATGAAACCCTTACATTTCCAAGTACCTCAATTAGGACTTTCCCAAAAAGATGTGTTTGAGTGTCTGTTGTGAAAGGAGCTCTAATTTGTGTATTCAGTGCTGGAGAGTGACACACTCTACACAGGCTACAAGGCGTTTTGAGAGCACCAACATGCTTCACACTGAAACTGCTACAAGGTGTGTGTAGCATGCTGAATGAAGGCTTGTCATTTCAAAGAAAGAAGAGGAAACCAAACTCCAGGTAGTGAAACGAGCACACCAGTATGGGAGATGTGCATGTGTACAGTTTCAAGCAGCACCTCTTTGTGGACACTTGGAAACAGCGCTGTGAAAAAATTTCGTACGAAGCGGGATTTGGCCAAAGTTGAAAGACCTTCCAAAACCAACCCTAAAGAACTTAGCCAAACAATGAATGTTGCAATAAGCTCCTCCAGGAAAGGTGCCTCTATGACACCACCCCCGAGCAGGTAGCTACATTCTGCACAGTACAAAAGGCATAGGAATTCCAGGCTGAAAACTCACTCCAGAAGGATGAAATGCATGTGTTTCTCTCTGAAAGAACACTCAGCCACCAGGCTTTTGCTTGCTCCTTCAAGGTCTTTCTAGAAACTTGTGTTTTCACTGCTGGAATAAGTTTTGGGATGCATTGTTTCTATCTCTTGCAAGCCTCATGTTGTTTCTTACACAATGTGGGAAAACAAGGAGTATGTTTCCCAAATCACTTGAAATCCAGGAAAACACACAGTGCATCTCTCTTGCCCAAACACGCTCTCTCACCTAATGCGATGAGAACATTGAAGAAAGCAGAAAAGAAGGGCATTTAGCACTGAATTTCAGACGGGCATGTACAAAAAGTCATTTCTATCGGTTGCAGAGTGCAAAAGCGTGATTGCCTTCATGCTCTCGATGAAACCCTTACATTTCCAAGTACCTCAATTAGGACTTTCCCAAAAAGATGTGTTTGAGTGTCTGTTGTGAAAGGAGCTCTAACTTGTGTATTCAGTGCTGGAGAGTGACACACTCTACACAGGCTACAGGGCGTTTTGAGAGCACCAACATGCTTCACACTGAAACTGCTACAAGGTGTGTGTAGCATGCTGAATGAAGGCTTGTCATTTCAAAGAAAGAAGAGGAAACCAAACTCCAGGTAGTGAAACGAGCACACCAGTATGGGAGATGTGCATGTGTACAGTTTCAAGCAGCACCTCTTTGTGGACACTTGGAAACAGCGCTGTGAAAAAATTTCGTACGAAGCGGGATTTGGCCAAAGTTGAAAGACCTTCCAAAACCAACCCTAAAGAACTTAGCCAAACAATGAATGTTGCAATAAGCTCCTCCAGGAAAGGTGCCTCTATGACACAACCCCCGAGCAGGTAGCTACATTCTGCACAGTACAAAAGGCATATGAATTCCAGGCTGAAAACTCACTCCAGAAGGATGAAATGCATGTGTTTCTCTCTGAAAGAACACTCAGCCACCAGGCTTTTGCTTGCTCCTTCAAGGTCTTTCTAGAAACGTGTGTTTTCATTGCTGGAATACGTTTTGGGATGCATTGTTTCTATCTCTTGCAAGCCTCATGTTGTTTCTTACACAATGTGGGAAAACAAGGAGTATGTTTCCCAAATCACTTGAAATCCAGGAAAACACACAGTGCATCTCTCTTGCCCAAACACGCTCTCTCACCTAATGCGTTGAGAACATTCAAGAAAGCAGAAAAGAAGGGCATTTTGCAGTGAATTTCAGACGGGCATGTACAAAAAGTCATTTCTATCGGTTGCAGAGTGCAAAAGCGTGATTCCCTTCATGCTCTCGATGAAACCCTTACATTTCCAAGTACCTCAATTAGGACTTTCCCAAAAAGATGTGTTTGAGTGTCTGTTGTGAAAGGAGCTCTAACTTGTGTATTCAGTGCTGGAGAGTGACACACTCTACACAGGCTACAAGGCGTTTTGAGAGCACCAACATGCTTCACACTGAAACTGCTACAAGGTGTGTGTAGCATGCTGAATGAAGGCTTGTCATTTCAAAGAAAGAAGAGGAAACCAAACTCCAGGTAGTGAAACGAGCACACCAGTATGGGAGATGTGCATGTGTACAGTTTCAAGCAGCACCTCTTTGTGGACACTTGGAAACAGCGCTGTGAAAAAATTTCGTACGAAGCGGGATTTGGCCAAAGTTGAAAGACCTTCCAAAACCAACCCTAAAGAACTTAGCCAAACAATGAATGTTGCAATAAGCTCCTCCAGGAAAGGTGCCTCTATGACACAACCCCCGAGCAGGTAGCTACATTCTGCACAGTACAAAAGGCATATGAATTCCAGGCTGAAAACTCACTCCAGAAGGATGAAATGCATGTGTTTCTCTCTGAAAGAACACTCAGCCACCAGGCTTTTGCTTGCTTCTTCAAGGTCTTTGTAGAAACGTGTGTTTTCACTGTTGGAATACGTTTTGGGATGCATTGTTTCTATCTCTTGCAAGCCTCATGTTGTTTCTTACACAATGTGGGAAAACAAGGAGTATGTTTCCCAAATCACTTGAAATCCAGGAAAACACACAGTGCATCTCTCTTGCCCAAACACGCTCTCTCACCTAATGCGTTGACAACATTGAAGAAAGCAGAAAAGAAGGGCATTTAGCACTGAATTTCAGACGGGCATGTACAAAAAGTCATTTCTATCGGTTGCAGAGTGCAAAAGCGTGATTGCCTTCATGCTCTCGATGAAACCCTTACATTTCCAAGTACCTCAATTAGGACTTTCCCAAAAAGATGTGTTTGAGTGTCTGTTGTGAAAGGAGCTCTAACTTGTGTATTCAGTGCTGGAGAGTGACACACTCTACACAGGCTACAGGGCGTTTTGAGAGCACCAACATGCTTCACACTGAACCTGCTACAAGGTGTGTGTAGCATGCTGAATGAAGGGTTGTCATTTCAAAGAAAGAAGAGGAAACCAAACTCCAGGTAGTGAAACGAGCACACCAGTATGGGAGATGTGCATGTGTACAGTTTCAAGCAGCACCTCTTTGTGGACACTTGGAAACAGCGCTGTGAAAAAATTTCGTACGAAGCGGGATTTGGCCAAAGTTGAAAGACCTTCCAAAACCAACCCTAAAGAACTTAGCCAAACAATGAATGTTGCAATAAGCTCCTCCAGGAAAGGTGCCTCTATGACACAACCCCCGAGCAGGTAGCTACATTCTGCACAGTACAAAAGGCATATGAATTCCAGGCTGAAAACTCACTCCAGAAGGATGAAATGCATGTGTTTCTCTCTGAAAGAACACTCAGCCACCAGGCTTTTGCTTGCTCCTTCAAGGTCTTTCTAGAAACGTGTGTTTTCACTGTTGGAATACGTTTTGGGATGCATTGTTTCTATCTCTTGCAAGCCTCATGTTGTTTCTTACACAATGTGGGAAAACAAGGAGTATGTTTCCCAAATCACTTGAAATCCAGGAAAACACACAGTGCATCTCTCTTGCCCAAACACGCTCTCTCAACTAATGCGTTGAGAACATTCAAGAAAGCAGAAAAGAAGGGCATTTTGCAGTGAATTTCAGACGGGCATGTATAAAAAGTCATTTCTATCAGTTGCAGAGTGCAAAAGCGTGATTGCCTTCATGCTCTCGATGAAACCCTTACATTTCCAAGTACCTCAATTAGGACTTTCCCAAAAAGATGTGTTTGAGTGTCTGTTGTGAAAGGAGCTCTAACTTGTGTATTCAGTGCTGGAGAGTGACACACTCTACACAGGCTACAGGGCGTTTTGAGAGCACCAACATGCTTCACACTGAAACTGCTACAAGGTGTGTGTAGCATGCTGAATGAAGGCTTGTCATTTCAAAGAAAGAAGAGGAAACCAAACTCCAGGTAGTGAAACGAGCACACCAGTATGGGAGATGTGCATGTGTACAGTTTCAAGCAGCACCTCTTTGTGGACACTTGGAAACAGCGCTGTGAAAAAATTTCGTACGAAGCGGGATTTGGCCAAAGTTGAAAGACCTTCCAAAACCAACCCTAAAGAACTTAGCCAAACAATGAATGTTGCAATAAGCTCCTCCAGGAAAGGTGCCTCTATGACACAACCCCCGAGCAGGTAGCTACATTCTGCACAGTACAAAAGGCATATGAATTCCAGGCTGAAAACTCACTCCAGAAGGATGAAATGCATGTGTTTCTCTCTGAAAGAACACTCAGCCACCAGGCTTTTGCTTGCTCCTTCAAGGTCTTTCTAGAAACGTGTGTTTTCATTGCTGGAATACGTTTTGGGATGCATTGTTTCTATCTCTTGCAAGCCTCATGTTGTTTCTTACACAATGTGGGAAAACAAGGAGTATGTTTCCCAAATCACTTGAAATCCAGGAAAACACACAGTGCATCTCTCTTGCCCAAACACGCTCTCTCACCTAATGCGTTGAGAACATTCAAGAAAGCAGAAAAGAAGGGCATTTTGCAGTGAATTTCAGACGGGCATGTACAAAAAGTCATTTCTATCGGTTGCAGAGTGCAAAAGCGTGATTCCCTTCATGCTCTCGATGAAACCCTTACATTTCCAAGTACCTCAATTAGGACTTTCCCAAAAAGATGTGTTTGAGTGTCTGTTGTGAAAGGAGCTCTAACTTGTGTATTCAGTGCTGGAGAGTGACACACTCTACACAGGCTACAAGGCGTTTTGAGAGCACCAACATGCTTCACACTGAAACTGCTACAAGGTGTGTGTAGCATGCTGAATGAAGGCTTGTCATTTCAAAGAAAGAAGAGGAAACCAAACTCCAGGTAGTGAAACGAGCACACCAGTATGGGAGATGTGCATGTGTACAGTTTCAAGCAGCACCTCTTTGTGGACACTTGGAAACAGCGCTGTGAAAAAATTTCGTACGAAGCGGGATTTGGCCAAAGTTGAAAGACCTTCCAAAACCAACCCTAAAGAACTTAGCCAAACAATGAATGTTGCAATAAGCTCCTCCAGGAAAGGTGCCTCTATGACACAACCCCCGAGCAGGTAGCTACATTCTGCACAGTACAAAAGGCATATGAATTCCAGGCTGAAAACTCACTCCAGAAGGATGAAATGCATGTGTTTCTCTCTGAAAGAACACTCAGCCACCAGGCTTTTGCTTGCTTCTTCAAGGTCTTTGTAGAAACGTGTGTTTTCACTGTTGGAATACGTTTTGGGATGCATTGTTTCTATCTCTTGCAAGCCTCATGTTGTTTCTTACACAATGTGGGAAAACAAGGAGTATGTTTCCCAAATCACTTGAAATCCAGGAAAACACACAGTGCATCTCTCTTGCCCAAACACGCTCTCTCACCTAATGCGTTGACAACATTGAAGAAAGCAGAAAAGAAGGGCATTTAGCACTGAATTTCAGACGGGCATGTACAAAAAGTCATTTCTATCGGTTGCAGAGTGCAAAAGCGTGATTGCCTTCATGCTCTCGATGAAACCCTTACATTTCCAAGTACCTCAATTAGGACTTTCCCAAAAAGATGTGTTTGAGTGTCTGTTGTGAAAGGAGCTCTAACTTGTGTATTCAGTGCTGGAGAGTGACACACTCTACACAGGCTACAGGGCGTTTTGAGAGCACCAACATGCTTCACACTGAACCTGCTACAAGGTGTGTGTAGCATGCTGAATGAAGGGTTGTCATTTCAAAGAAAGAAGAGGAAACCAAACTCCAGGTAGTGAAACGAGCACACCAGTATGGGAGATGTGCATGTGTACAGTTTCAAGCAGCACCTCTTTGTGGACACTTGGAAACAGCGCTGTGAAAAAATTTCGTACGAAGCGGGATTTGGCCAAAGTTGAAAGACCTTCCAAAACCAACCCTAAAGAACTTAGCCAAACAATGAATGTTGCAATAAGCTCCTCCAGGAAAGGTGCCTCTATGACACAACCCCCGAGCAGGTAGCTACATTCTGCACAGTACAAAAGGCATATGAATTCCAGGCTGAAAACTCACTCCAGAAGGATGAAATGCATGTGTTTCTCTCTGAAAGAACACTCAGCCACCAGGCTTTTGCTTGCTCCTTCAAGGTCTTTCTAGAAACGTGTGTTTTCACTGTTGGAATACGTTTTGGGATGCATTGTTTCTATCTCTTGCAAGCCTCATGTTGTTTCTTACACAATGTGGGAAAACAAGGAGTATGTTTCCCAAATCACTTGAAATCCAGGAAAACACACAGTGCATCTCTCTTGCCCAAACACGCTCTCTCAACTAATGCGTTGAGAACATTCAAGAAAGCAGAAAAGAAGGGCATTTTGCAGTGAATTTCAGACGGGCATGTATAAAAAGTCATTTCTATCAGTTGCAGAGTGCAAAAGCGTGATTGCCTTCATGCTCTCGATGAAACCCTTACATTTCCAAGTACCTCAATTAGGACTTTCCCAAAAAGATGTGTTTGAGTGTCTGTTGTGAAAGGAGCTCTAACTTGTGTATTCAGTGCTGGAGAGTGACACACTCTACACAGGCTAGAAGGCGTTTTGAGAGCACCAACATGCTTCACACTGAAACTGCTACAAGGTGTGTGTAGCATGCTGAATGAAGGCTTGTCATTTCAAAGAAAGAAGAGGAAACCAAACTCCAGGTAGTGAAACGAGCACACCAGTATGGGAGATGTGCATGTGTACAGTTTCAAGCAGCACCTCTTTGTGGACACTTGGAAACAGCGCTGTGAAAAAATTTCGTACGAAGCGGGATTTGTCCAAAGTTGAAAGACCTTCCAAAACCAACCCTAAAGAACTTAGCCAAACAATGAATGTTGCAATAAGCTCCTCCAGGAAAGGTGCCTCTATGACACAACCCCCGAGCAGGTAGCTACATTCTGCACAGTACAAAAGGCATATGAATTCCAGGCTGAAAACTCACTCCAGAAGGATGAAATGCATGTGTTTCTCTCTGAAAGAACACTCAGCCACCAGGCTTTTGCTTGCTTCTTCAAGGTCTTTGTAGAAACGTGTGTTTTCACTGTTGGAATATGTTTTGGGATGCATTGTTTCTATCTCTTGCAAGCCTCATGTTGTTTCTTACACAATGTGGGAAAACAAGGAGTATGTTTCCCAAATCACTTGAAATCCAGGAAAACACACAGTGCATCTCTCTTGCCCAAACACGCTCTCTCACCTAATGCGTTGACAACATTGAAGAAAGCAGAAAAGAAGGGCATTTTGCACTGAATTTCAGACGGGCATGTACAAAAAGTCATTTCTATTGGTTGCAGAGTGCAAAAGCGTGATTGCCTTCATGCTCTCGATGAAACCCTTACATTTCCAAGTACCTCAATTAGGACTTTCCCAAAAAGATGTGTTTGAGTGTCTGTTGTGAAAGGAGCTCTAACTTGTGTATTCAGTGCTGGAGAGTGACACACTCTACACAGGCTACAGGGCGTTTTGAGAGCACCAACATGCTTCACACTGAACCTGCTACAAGGTGTGTGTAGCATGCTGAATGAAGGGTTGTCATTTCAAAGAAAGAAGAGGAAACCAAACTCCAGGTAGTGAAACGAGCACACCAGTATGGGAGATGTGCATGTGTACAGTTTCAAGCAGCACCTCTTTTTGGACACTTGGAAACAGCGCTGTGAAAAAATTTCGTACGAAGCGGGATTTGGCCAAAGTTGAAAGACCTTCCAAAACCAACCCTAAAGAACTTAGCCAAACAATGAATGTTGCAATAAGCTCCTCCAGGAAAGGTGCCTCTATGACACAACCCCCGAGCAGGTAGCTACATTCTGCACAGTACAAAAGGCATATGAATTCCAGGCTGAAAACTCACTCCAGAAGGATGAAATGCATGTGTTTCTCTCTGAAAGAACACTCAGCCACCAGGCTTTTGCTTGCTCCTTCAAGGTCTTTCTAGAAACGTGTGTTTTCATTGCTGGAATATGTTTTGGGATGCATTGTTTCTATCTCTTGCAAGCCTCATGTTGTTTCTTACACAATGTGGGAAAACAAGGAGTATGTTTCCCAAATCACTTGAAATCCAGGAAAACACACAGTGCATCTCTCTTGCCCAAAAGCGCTCTCTCACCTAATGCGTTGAGAACATTGAAGAAAGCAGAAAAGAAGGGCATTTAGCACTGAATTTCAGACGGGCATGTACAAAAAGTCATTTCTATTGGTTGCAGAGTGCAAAAGCGTGATTGCCTTCATGCTCTCGATGAAACCCTTACATTTCCAAGTACCTCAATTAGGACTTTCCCAAAAAGATGTGTTTGAGTGTCTGTTGTGAAAGGAGCTCTAACTTGTGTATTCAGTGCTGGAGAGTGACACACTCTACACAGGCTACAGGGCGTTTTGAGAGCACCAACATGCTTCACACTGAAACTGCTACAAGGTGTGTGTAGCATGCTGAATGAAGGCTTGTCATTTCAAAGAAAGAAGAGGAAACCAAACTCCAGGTAGTGAAACGAGCACACCAGTATGGGAGATGTGCATGTGTACAGTTTCAAGCAGCACCTCTTTGTGGACACTTGGAAACAGCGCTGTGAAAAAATTTCGTACGAAGCGGGATTTGGCCAAAGTTGAAAGACCTTCCAAAACCAACCCTAAAGAACTTAGCCAAACAATGAATGTTGCAATAAGCTCCTCCAGGAAAGGTGCCTCTATGACACAACCCCCGAGCAGGTAGCTACATTCTGCACAGTACAAAAGGCATATGAATTCCAGGCTGAAAACTCACTCCAGAAGGATGATATGCATGTGTTTCTCTCTGAAAGAACACTCAGCCACCAGGCTTTTGCTTGCTCCTTCAAGGTCTTTCTAGAAACGTGTGTTTTCATTGCTGGAATATGTTTTGGGATGCATTGTTTCTATCTCTTGCAAGCCTCATGTTGTTTCTTACACAATGTGGGAAAACAAGGAGTATGTTTCCCAAATCACTTGAAATCCAGGAAAACACACAGTGCATCTCTCTTGCCCAAACACGCTCTCTCACCTAATGCGTTGAGAACATTGAAGAAAGCAGAAAAGAAGGGCATTTAGCACTGAATTTCAGATGGGCATGTACAAAAAGTCATTTCTATCGGTTGCAGAGTGCAAAAGCGTGATTGCCTTCATGCTCTCGATGAAACCCTTACATTTCCAAGTACCTCAATTAGGACTTTCCCAAAAAGATGTGTTTGAGTGTCTGTTGTGAAAGGAGCTCTAACTTGTGTATTCAGTGCTGGAGAGTGACACACTCTACACAGGCTACAAGGCGTTTTGAGAGCACCAACATGCTTCACACTGAAACTGCTACAAGGTGTGTGTAGCATGCTGAATGAAGGCTTGTCATTTCAAAGAAAGAAGAGGAAACCAAACTCCAGGTAGTGAAACGAGCACACCAGTATGGGAGATGTCCATGTGTACAGTTTCAAGCAGCATCTCTTTGTGGACACTTGGAAACAGCGCTGTGAAAAAATTTCGTACGAAGCGGGATTTGGCCAAAGTTGAAAGACCTTCCAAAACCAACCCTAAAGAACTTAGCCAAACAATGAATGTTGCAATAAGCTCCTCCAGGAAAGGTGCCTCTATGACACAACCCCCGAGCAGGTAGCTACATTCTGCACAGTACAAAAGGCATATGAATTCCAGGCTGAAAACTCACTCCAGAAGGATGAAATGCATGTGTTTCTCTCTGAAAGAACACTCAGCCACCAGGCTTTTGCTTGCTTCTTCAAGGTCTTTGTAGAAACGTGTGTTTTCACTGTTGGAATACGTTTTGGGATGCATTGTTTCTATCTCTTGCAAGCCTCATGTTGTTTCTTACACAATGTGGGAAAACAAGGAGTATGTTTCCCAAATCACTTGAAATCCAGGAAAACACACACTGCATCTCTCTTGCCCAAACACGCTCTCTCAACTAATGCGTTGAGAACATTCAAGAAAGCAGAAAAGAAGGGCATTTTGCAGTGAATTTCAGACGGGCATGTACAAAAAGTCATTTCTATTGGTTGCAGAGTGCAAAAGCGTGATTGCCTTCATGCTCTCGATGAAACCCTTACATTTCCAAGTACCTCAATTAGGACTTTCCCAAAAAGATGTGTTTGAGTGTCTGTTGTGAAAGGAGCTCTAACTTGTGTATTCAGTGTTGGAGAGTGACACACTCTACACAGGCTACAGGGCGTTTTGAGAGCACCAACATGCTTCACACTGAAACTGCTACAAGGTGTGTGTAGCATGCTGAATGAAGGCTTGTCATTTCAAAGAAAGAAGAGGAAACCAAACTCCAGGTAGTGAAACGAGCACACCAGTATGGGAGATGTGCATGTGTACAGTTTCAAGCAGCACCTCTTTGTGGACACTTGGAAACAGCGCTGTGAAAAAATTTCGTACGAAGCGGGATTTGGCCAAAGTTGAAAGACCTTCCAAAACCAACCCTAAAGAACTTAGCCAAACAATGAATGTTGCAATAAGCTCCTCCAGGAAAGGTGCCTCTATGACACAACCCCCGAGCAGGTAGCTACATTCTGCACAGTACAAAAGGCATATGAATTCCAGGCTGAAAACTCACTCCAGAAGGATGAAATGCATGTGTTTCTCTCTGAAAGAACACTCAGCCACCAGGCTTTTGCTTGCTTCTTCAAGGTCTTTCTAGAAACGTGTGTTTTCACTGCTGGAATACGTTTTGGGATGCATTGTTTCTATCTCTTGCAAGCCTCATGTTGTTTCTTACACAATGTGGGAAAACAAGGAGTATGTTTCCCAAATCACTTGAAATCCAGGAAAACACACACTGCATCTCTCTTGCTCAAACACGCTCTCTCAACTAATGCGTTGAGAACATTCAAGAAAGCAGAAAAGAAGGGCATTTTGCAGTGAATTTCAGACGGGCATGTACAAAAAGTCATTTCTATCGGTTGCAGAGTGCAAAAGCGTGATTGCCTTCATGCTCTCGATGAAACCCTTACATTTCCAAGTACCTCAATTAGGACTTTCCCAAAAAGATGTGTTTGAGTGTCTGTTGTGAAAGGAGCTCTAACTTGTGTATTCAGTGCTGGAGAGTGACACACTCTACACAGGCTACAAGGCGTTTTGAGAGCACCAACATGCTTCACACTGAAACTGCTACAAGGTGTGTGTAGCATGCTGAATGAAGGCTTGTCATTTCAAAGAAAGAAGAGGAAACCAAACTCCAGGTAGTGAAACGAGCACACCAGTATGGGAGATGTGCATGTGTACAGTTTTAAGCAGCACCTCTTTGTGGACACTTGGAAACAGCGCTGTGAAAAAATTTCGTACGAAGTGGGATTTGGCCAAAGTTGAAAGACCTTCCAAAACCAACCCTAAAGAACTTAGCCAAACAATGAATGTTTCAATAAGCTCCTCCAGGAAAGGTGCCTCTATGACACAACCCCCGAGCAGTTAGCTACATTCTGCACAGTACAAAAGGCATAGGAATTCCAGGCTGAAAACTCACTCCAGAAGGATGAAATGCATGTGTTTCTCTCTGAAAGAACACTCAGCCACCAGGCTTTTGCTTGCTTCTTCAAGGTCTTTGTAGAAACGTGTGTTTTCACTGTTGGAATACGTTTTGGGATGCATTGTTTCTATCTCTTGCAAGCCTCATGTTGTTTCTTACACAATGTGGGAAAACAAGGAGTATGTTTCCCAAATCACTTGAAATCCAGGAAAACACACAGTGCATCTCTCTTGCCCAAACACGCTCTCTCACCTAATGCGTTGAGAACATTGAAGAAAGCAGAAAAGAAGGGCATTTAGCACTGAATTTCAGACGGGCATGTACAAAAAGTCATTTCTATCGGTTGCAGAGTGCAAAAGCGTGATTGCCTTTATGCTCTCGATGAAACCCTTACATTTCCAAGTACCTCAATTAGGACTTTCCCAAAAAGATGTGTTTGAGTGTCTGTTGTGAAAGGAGCTCTAACTTGTGTATTCAGTGCTGGAGAGTGACACACTCTACACAGGCTACAAGGCGTTTTGAGAGCACCAACATGCTTCACACTGAAACTGCTACAAGGTGTGTGTAGCATGCTGAATGAAGGCTTGTCATTTCAAAGAAAGAAGAGGAAACCAAACTCCAGGTAGTGAAACGAGCACACCAGTATGGGAGATGTCCATGTGTACAGTTTCAAGCAGCATCTCTTTGTGGACACTTGGAAACAGCGCTGTGAAAAAATTTCGTACGAAGCGGGATTTGGCCAAAGTTGAAAGACCTTCCAAAACCAACCCTAAAGAACTTAGCCAAACAATGAATGTTGCAATAAGCTCCTCCAGGAAAGGTGCCTCTATGACACAACCCCCGAGCAGGTAGCTACATTCTGCACAGTACAAAAGGCATATGAATTCCAGGCTGAAAACTCACTCCAGAAGGATGAAATGCATGTGTTTCTCTCTGAAAGAACACTCAGCCACCAGGCTTTTGCTTGCTTCTTCAAGGTCTTTCTAGAAACGTGTGTTTTCACTGCTGGAATACGTTTTGGGATGCATTGTTTCTATCTCTTGCAAGCCTCATGTTGTTTCTTACACAATGTGGGAAAACAAGGAGTATGTTTCCCAAATCACTTGAAATCCAGGAAAACACACACTGCATCTCTCTTGCTCAAACACGCTCTCTCAACTAATGCGTTGAGAACATTCAAGAAAGCAGAAAAGAAGGGCATTTTGCAGTGAATTTCAGACGGGCATGTACAAAAAGTCATTTCTATCGGTTGCAGAGTGCAAAAGCGTGATTGCCTTCATGCTCTCGATGAAACCCTTACATTTCCAAGTACCTCAATTAGGACTTTCCCAAAAAGATGTGTTTGAGTGTCTGTTGTGAAAGGAGCTCTAACTTGTGTATTCAGTGCTGGAGAGTGACACACTCTACACAGGCTACAAGGCGTTTTGAGAGCACCAACATGCTTCACACTGAAACTGCTACAAGGTGTGTGTAGCATGCTGAATGAAGGCTTGTCATTTCAAAGAAAGAAGAGGAAACCAAACTCCAGGTAGTGAAACGAGCACACCAGTATGGGAGATGTGCATGTGTACAGTTTTAAGCAGCACCTCTTTGTGGACACTTGGAAACAGCGCTGTGAAAAAATTTCGTACGAAGTGGGATTAGGCCAAAGTTGAAAGACCTTCCAAAACCAACCCTAAAGAACTTAGCCAAACAATGAATGTTTCAATAAGCTCCTCCAGGAAAGGTGCCTCTATGACACAACCCCCGAGCAGGTAGCTACATTCTGCACAGTACAAAAGGCATAGGAATTCCAGGCTGAAAACTCACTCCAGAAGGATGAAATGCATGTGTTTCTCTCTGAAAGAACACTCAGCCACCAGGCTTTTGCTTGCTTCTTCAAGGTCTTTGTAGAAACGTGTGTTTTCACTGTTGGAATACGTTTTGGGATGCATTGTTTCTATCTCTTGCAAGCCTCATGTTGTTTCTTACACAATGTGGGAAAACAAGGAGTATGTTTCCCAAATCACTTGAAATCCAGGAAAACACACAGTGCATCTCTCTTGCCCAAACACGCTCTCTCACCTAATGCGTTGAGAACATTGAAGAAAGCAGAAAAGAAGGGCATTTAGCACTGAATTTCAGACGGGCATGTACAAAAAGTCATTTCTATCGGTTGCAGAGTGCAAAAGCGTGATTGCCTTCATGCTCTCGATGAAACCCTTACATTTCCAAGTACCTCAATTAGGACTTTCCCAAAAAGATGTGTTTGAGTGTCTGTTGTGAAAGGAGCTCTAACTTGTGTATTCAGTGCTGGAGAGTGACACACTCTACACAGGCTACAGGGCGTTTTGAGAGCACCAACATGCTTCACACTGAAACTGCTACAAGGTGTGTGTAGCATGCTGAATGAAGGCTTGTCATTTCAAAGAAAGAAGAGGAAACCAAACTCCAGGTAGTGAAACGAGCACACCAGTATGGGAGATGTGCATGTGTACAGTTTCAAGCAGCACCTCTTTGTGGACACTTGGAAACAGCGCTGTGAAAAAATTTCGTACGAAGCGGGATTTGGCCAAAGTTGAAAGACCTTCCAAAACCAACCCTAAAGAACTTAGCCAAACAATGAATGTTGCAATAAGCTCCTCCAGGAAAGGTGCCTCTATGACACAACCCCCGAGCAGGTAGCTACATTCTGCACAGTACAAAAGGCATAGGAATTCCAGGCTGAAAACTCACTCCAGAAGGATGAAATGCATGTGTTTCTCTCTGAAAGAACACTCAGCCACCAGGCTTTTGCTTGCTCCTTCAAGGTCTTTCTAGAAACGTGTGTTTTCACTGCTGGAATAAGTTTTGGGATGCATTGTTTCTATCTCTTGCAAGCCTCATGTTGTTTCTTACACAATGTGGGAAAACAAGGAGTATGTTTCCCAAATCACTTGAAATCCAGGAAAACACACAGTGCATCTCTCTTGCCCAAACACGCTCTCTCACCTAATGCGATGAGAACATTGAAGAAAGCAGAAAAGAAGGGCATTTAGCACTGAATTTCAGACGGGCATGTACAAAAAGTCATTTCTATCGGTTGCAGAGTGCAAAAGCGTGATTGCCTTCATGCTCTCGATGAAACCCTTACATTTCCAAGTACCTCAATTAGGACTTTCCCAAAAAGATGTGTTTGAGTGTCTGTTGTGAAAGGAGCTCTAACTTGTGTATTCAGTGCTGGAGAGTGACACACTCTACACAGGCTACACGGCGTTTTGAGAGCACCAACATGCTTCACACTGAAACTGCTACAAGGTGTGTGTAGCATGCTGAATGAAGGCTTGTCATTTCAAAGAAAGAAGAGGAAACCAAACTCCAGGTAGTGAAACGAGCACACCAGTATGGGAGATGTGCATGTGTACAGTTTCAAGCAGCACCTCTCTGTGGACACTTGGAAACAGCGCTGTGAAAAAATTTCGTACGAAGCGGGATTTGGCCAAAGTTGAAAGACCTTCCAAAACCAACCCTAAAGAACTTAGCCAAACAATGAATGTTGCAATAAGCTCCTCCAGGAAAGGTGCCTCTATGACACAACCCCCGAGCAGGTAGCTACATTCTGCACAGTACAAAAGGCATATGAATTCCAGGCTGAAAACTCACTCCAGAAGGATGAAATGCATGTGTTTCTCTCTGAAAGAACACTCAGCCACCAGGCTTTTGCTTGCTCCTTCAAGGTCTTTCTAGAAACGTGTGTTTTCATTGCTGGAATACGTTTTGGGATGCATTGTTTCTATCTCTTGCAAGCCTCATGTTGTTTCTTACACAATGTGGGAAAACAAGGAGTATGTTTCCCAAATCACTTGAAATCCAGGAAAACACACAGTGCATCTCTCTTGCCCAAACACGCTCTCTCACCTAATGCGTTGAGAACATTCAAGAAAGCAGAAAAGAAGGGCATTTTGCAGTGAATTTCAGACGGGCATGTACAAAAAGTCATTTCTATCGGTTGCAGAGTGCAAAAGCGTGATTGCCTTCATGCTCTCGATGAAACCCTTACATTTCCAAGTACCTCAATTAGGACTTTCCCAAAAAGATGTGTTTGAGTGTCTGTTGTGAAAGGAGCTCTAACTTGTGTATTCAGTGCTGGAGAGTGACACACTCTACACAGGCTACAAGGCGTTTTGAGAGCACCAACATGCTTCACACTGAAACTGCTACAAGGTGTGTGTAGCATGCTGAATGAAGGCTTGTCATTTCAAAGAAAGAAGAGGAAACCAAACTCCAGGTAGTGAAACGAGCACACCAGTATGGGAGATGTGCATGTGTACAGTTTCAAGCAGCACCTCTTTGTGGACACTTGGAAACAGCGCTGTGAAAAAATTTCGTACGAAGCGGGATTTGGCCAAAGTTGAAAGACCTTCCAAAACCAACCCTAAAGAACTTAGCCAAACAATGAATGTTGCAATAAGCTCCTCCAGGAAAGGTGCCTCTATGACACAACCCCCGAGCAGGTAGCCACATTCTGCACAGTACAAAAGGCATATGAATTCCAGGCTGAAAACTCACTCCAGAAGGATGAAATGCATGTGTTTCTCTCTGAAAGAACACTCAGCCACCAGGCTTTTGCTTGCTCCTTCAAGGTCTTTCTAGAAACGTGTGTTCTCATTGCTGGAATACGTTTTGGGATGCATTGTTTCTATCTATTGGAAGCCTCATGTTGTTTCTTACACAATGTGGGAAAACAAGGAGTATGTTTCCCAAATCACTTGAAATCCAGGAAAACACACACTGCATCTCTCTTGCTCAAACACGCTCTCTCAACTAATGCGTTGAGAACATTCAAGAAAGCAGAAAAGAAGGGCATTTTGCAGTGAATTTCAGACGGGCATGTACAAAAAGTCATTTCTATCGGTTGCAGAGTGCAAAAGCGTGATTGCCTTCATGCTCTCGATGAAACCCTTACATTTCCAAGTACCTCAATTAGGACTTTCCCAAAAAGATGTGTTTGAGTGTCTGTTGTGAAAGGAGCTCTAACTTGTGTATTCAGTGCTGGAGAGTGACACACTCTACACAGGCTACAAGGCGTTTTGAGAGCACCAACATGCTTCACACTGAAACTGCTACAAGGTGTGTGTAGCATGCTGAATGAAGGCTTGTCATTTCAAAGAAAGAAGAGGAAACCAAACTCCAGGTAGTGAAACGAGCACACCAGTATGGGAGATGTGCATGTGTACAGTTTCAAGCAGCACCTCTTTGTGGACACTTGGAAACAGCGCTGTGAAAAAATTTCGTACGAAGCGGGATTTGGCCAAAGTTGAAAGACCTTCCAAAACCAACCCTAAAGAACTTAGCCAAACAATGAATGTTGCAATAAGCTCCTCCAGGAAAGGTGCCTCTATGACACAACCCCCGAGCAGGTAGCTACATTCTGCACAGTACAAAAGGCATATGAATTCCAGGCTGAAAACTCACTCCAGAAGGATGAAATGCATGTGTTTCTCTCTGAAAGAACACTCAGCCACCAGGCTTTTGCTTGCTTCTTCAAGGTCTTTGTAGAAACGTGTGTTTTCACTGTTGGAATACGTTTTGGGATGCATTGTTTCTATCTCTTGCAAGCCTAATGTTGTTTCTTACACAATGAGGGAAAACAAGGAGTATGTTTCCCAAATCACTTGAAATCCAGGAAAACAGACACTGCATCTCTCTTGCTCAAACACGCTCTCTCAACTAATGCGTTGAGAACATTCAAGAAAGCAGAAAAGAAGGGCATTTTGCAGTGAATTTCAGACGGGCATGTATAAAAAGTCATTTCTATCGGTTGCAGAGTGCAAAAGCGTGATTGCCTTCATGCTCTCGATGAAACCCTTACATTTCCAAGTACCTCAATTAGGACTTTCCCAAAAAGATGTGTTTGAGTGTCTGTTGTGAAAGGAGCTCTAACTTGTGTATTCAGTGCTGGAGAGTGACACACTCTACACAGGCTACAAGGCGTTTTGAGAGCACCAACATGCTTCACACTGAAACTGCTACAAGGTGTGTGTAGCATGCTGAATGAAGGCTTGTCATTTCAAAGAAAGAAGAGGAAACCAAACTCCAGGTAGTGAAACGAGCACACCAGTATGGGAGATGTGCATGTGTACAGTTTCAAGCAGCACCTCTTTGTGGACACTTGGAAACAGCGCTGTGAAAAAATTTCGTACGAAGCGGGATTTGGCCAAAGTTGAAAGACCTTCCAAAACCAACCCTAAAGAACTTAGCCAAACAATGAATGTTGCAATAAGCTCCTCCAGGAAAGGTGCCTCTATGACACCACCCCCGAGCAGGTAGCTACATTCTGCACAGTACAAAAGGCATAGGAATTCCAGGCTGAAAACTCACTCCAGAAGGATGAAATGCATGTGTTTCTCTCTGAAAGAACACTCAGCCACCAGGCTTTTGCTTGCTCCTTCAAGGTCTTTCTAGAAACTTGTGTTTTCACTGCTGGAATAAGTTTTGGGATGCATTGTTTCTATCTCTTGCAAGCCTCATGTTGTTTCTTACACAATGTGGGAAAACAAGGAGTATGTTTCCCAAATCACTTGAAATCCAGGAAAACACACAGTGCATCTCTCTTGCCCAAACACGCTCTCTCACCTAATGCGATGAGAACATTGAAGAAAGCAGAAAAGAAGGGCATTTAGCACTGAATTTCAGACGGGCATGTACAAAAAGTCATTTCTATCGGTTGCAGAGTGCAAAAGCGTGATTGCCTTCATGCTCTCGATGAAACCCTTACATTTCCAAGTACCTCAATTAGGACTTTCCCAAAAAGATGTGTTTGAGTGTCTGTTGTGAAAGGAGCTCTAACTTGTGTATTCAGTGCTGGAGAGTGACACACTCTACACAGGCTACACGGCGTTTTGAGAGCACCAACATGCTTCACACTGAAACTGCTACAAGGTGTGTGTAGCATGCTGAATGAAGGCTTGTCATTTCAAAGAAAGAAGAGGAAACCAAACTCCAGGTAGTGAAACGAGCACACCAGTATGGGAGATGTGCATGTGTACAGTTTCAAGCAGCACCTCTTTGTGGACACTTGGAAACAGCGCTGTGAAAAAATTTCGTACGAAGCGGGATTTGGCCAAAGTTGAAAGACCTTCCAAAACCAACCCTAAAGAACTTAGCCAAACAATGAATGTTGCAATAAGCTCCTCCAGGAAAGGTGCCTCTATGACACAACCCCCGAGCAGGTAGCTACATTCTGCACAGTACAAAAGGCATATGAATTCCAGGCTGAAAACTCACTCCAGAAGGATGAAATGCATGTGTTTCTCTCTGAAAGAACACTCAGCCACCAGGCTTTTGCTTGCTCCTTCAAGGTCTTTCTAGAAACGTGTGTTTTCATTGCTGGAATACGTTTTGGGATGCATTGTTTCTATCTCTTGCAAGCCTCATGTTGTTTCTTACACAATGTGGGAAAACAAGGAGTATGTTTCCCAAATCACTTGAAATCCAGGAAAACACACAGTGCATCTCTCTTGCCCAAACACGCTCTCTCACCTAATGCGTTGAGAACATTCAAGAAAGCAGAAAAGAAGGGCATTTTGCAGTGAATTTCAGACGGGCATGTACAAAAAGTCATTTCTATCGGTTGCAGAGTGCAAAAGCGTGATTCCCTTCATGCTCTCGATGAAACCCTTACATTTCCAAGTACCTCAATTAGGACTTTCCCAAAAAGATGTGTTTGAGTGTCTGTTGTGAAAGGAGCTCTAACTTGTGTATTCAGTGCTGGAGAGTGACACACTCTACACAGGCTACAAGGCGTTTTGAGAGCACCAACATGCTTCACACTGAAACTGCTACAAGGTGTGTGTAGCATGCTGAATGAAGGCTTGTCATTTCAAAGAAAGAAGAGGAAACCAAACTCCAGGTAGTGAAACGAGCACACCAGTATGGGAGATGTGCATGTGTACAGTTTCAAGCAGCACCTCTTTGTGGACACTTGGAAACAGCGCTGTGAAAAAATTTCGTACGAAGCGGGATTTGGCCAAAGTTGAAAGACCTTCCAAAACCAACCCTAAAGAACTTAGCCAAACAATGAATGTTGCAATAAGCTCCTCCAGGAAAGGTGCCTCTATGACACAACCCCCGAGCAGGTAGCTACATTCTGCACAGTACAAAAGGCATATGAATTCCAGGCTGAAAACTCACTCCAGAAGGATGAAATGCATGTGTTTCTCTCTGAAAGAACACTCAGCCACCAGGCTTTTGCTTGCTCCTTCAAGGTCTTTCTAGAAACGTGTGTTTCATTGCTGGAATACGTTTTGGGATGCATTGTTTCTATCTCTTGCAAGCCTCATGTTGTTTCTTACACAATGTGGGAAAACAAGGAGTATGTTTCCCAAATCACTTGAAATCCAGGAAAACACACAGTGCATCTCTCTTGCCCAAACACGCTCTCTCACCTAATGCGTTGAGAACATTCAAGAAAGCAGAAAAGAAGGGCATTTTGCAGTGAATTTCAGACGGGCATGTACAAAAAGTCATTTCTATCGGTTGCAGAGTGCAAAAGCGTGATTGCCTTCATGCTCTCGATGAAACCCTTACATTTCCAAGTACCTCAATTAGGACTTTCCCAAAAAGATGTGTTTGAGTGTCTGTTGTGAAAGGAGCTCTAACTTGTGTATTCAGTGCTGGAGAGTGACACACTCTACACAGGCTACAAGGCGTTTTGAGAGCACCAACATGCTTCACACTGAAACTGCTACAAGGTGTGTGTAGCATGCTGAATGAAGGCTTGTCATTTCAAAGAAAGAAGAGGAAACCAAACTCCAGGTAGTGAAACGAGCACACCAGTATGGGAGATGTGCATGTGTACAGTTTCAAGCAGCACCTCTTTGTGGACACTTGGAAACAGCGCTGTGAAAAAATTTCGTACGAAGCGGGATTTGGCCAAAGTTGAAAGACCTTCCAAAACCAACCCTAAAGAACTTAGCCAAACAATGAATGTTGCAATAAGCTCCTCCAGGAAAGGTGCCTCTATGACACAACCCCCGAGCAGGTAGCTACATTCTGCACAGTACAAAAGGCATATGAATTCCAGGCTGAAAACTCACTCCAGAAGGATGAAATGCATGTGTTTCTCTCTGAAAGAACACTCAGCCACCAGGCTTTTGCTTGCTCCTTCAAGGTCTTTCTAGAAACGTGTGTTTCATTGCTGGAATACGTTTTGGGATGCATTGTTTCTATCTCTTGCAAGCCTCATGTTGTTTCTTACACAATGTGGGAAAACAAGGAGTATGTTTCCCAAATCACTTGAAATCCAGGAAAACACACAGTGCATCTCTCTTGCCCAAACACGCTCTCTCACCTAATGCGTTGAGAACATTCAAGAAAGCAGAAAAGAAGGGCATTTTGCAGTGAATTTCAGACGGGCATGTACAAAAAGTCATTTCTATCGGTTGCAGAGTGCAAAAGCGTGATTGCCTTCATGCTCTCGATGAAACCCTTACATTTCCAAGTACCTCAATTAGGACTTTCCCAAAAAGATGTGTTTGAGTGTCTGTTGTGAAAGGAGCTCTAACTTGTGTATTCAGTGCTGGAGAGTGACACACTCTACACAGGCTACAAGGCGTTTTGAGAGCACCAACATGCTTCACACTGAAACTGCTACAAGGTGTGTGTAGCATGCTGAATGAAGGCTTGTCATTTCAAAGAAAGAAGAGGAAACCAAACTCCAGGTAGTGAAACGAGCACACCAGTATGGGAGATGTGCATGTGTACAGTTTCAAGCAGCACCTCTTTGTGGACACTTGGAAACAGCGCTGTGAAAAAATTTCGTACGAAGCGGGATTTGGCCAAAGTTGAAAGGCCTTCCAAAACCAACCCTAAAGAACTTAGCCAAACAATGAATGTTGCAATAAGCTCCTCCAGGAAAGGTGCCTGTATGACACAACCCCCGAGCAGGTAGCTACATTCTGCACAGTACAAAAGGCATATGAATTCCAGGCTGAAAACTCACTCCAGAAGGATGAAATGCATGTGTTTCTCTCTGAAAGAACACTCAGCCACCAGGCTTTTGCTTGCTCCTTCAAGGTCTTTCTAGAAACGTGTGTTTTCATTGCTGGAATACGTTTTGGGATGCATTGTTTCTATCTCTTGCAAGCCTCATGTTGTTTCTTACACAATGTGGGAAAACAAGGAGTATGTTTCCCAAATCACTTGAAATCCAGGAAAACACACAGTGCATCTCTCTTGCCCAAACACGCTCTCTCACCTAATGCGTTGAGAACATTCAAGAAAGCAGAAAAGAAGGGCATTTTGCAGTGAATTTCAGACGGGCATGTACAAAAAGTCATTTCTATCGGTTGCAGAGTGCAAAAGCGTGATTCCCTTCATGCTCTCGATGAAACCCTTACATTTCCAAGTACCTCAATTAGGACTTTCCCAAAAAGATGTGTTTGAGTGTCTGTTGTGAAAGGAGCTCTAACTTGTGTATTCAGTGCTGGAGAGTGACACACTCTACCCAGGCTACAAGGCGTTTTGAGAGCACCAACATGCTTCACACTGAAACTGCTACAAGGTGTGTGTAGCATGCTGAATGAAGGCTTGTCATTTCAAAGAAAGAAGAGGAAACCAAACTCCAGGTAGTGAAACGAGCACACCAGTATGGGAGATGTGCATGTGTACAGTTTCAAGCAGCACCTCTTTGTGGACACTTGGAAACAGCGCTGTGAAAAAATTTCGTACGAAGCGGGATTTGGCCAAAGTTGAAAGACCTTCCAAAACCAACCCTAAAGAACTTAGCCAAACAATGAATGTTGCAATAAGCTCCTCCAGGAAAGGTGCCTCTATGACACAACCCCCGAGCAGGTAGCTACATTCTGCACAGTACAAAAAGCATATGAATTCCAGGCTGAAAACTCACTCCAGAAGGATGAAATGCATGTGTTTCTCTCTGAAAGAACACTCAGCCACCAGGCTTTTGCTTGCTTCTTCAAGGTCTTTGTAGAAACGTGTGTTTTCACTGTTGGAATACGTTTTGGGATGCATTGTTTCTATCTCTTGCAAGCCTCATGTTGTTTCTTACACAATGTGGGAAAACAAGGAATATGTTTCCCAAATCACTTGAAATCCAGGAAAACACACACTGCATCTCTCTTGCTCAAACACGCTCTCTCAACTAATGCGTTGAGAACATTCAAGAAAGCAGAAAAGAAGGGCATTTTGCAGTGAATTTCAGACGGGCATGTACAAAAAGTCATTTCTATCGGTTGCAGAGTGCAAAAGCATGATTGCCTTCATGCTCTCGATGAAACCCTTACATTTCCAAGAACCTCAATTAGGACTTTCCCAAAAAGATGTGTTTGAGTGTCTGTTGTGAAAGGAGCTCTAACTTGTGCATTCAGTGCTGGAGAGTGACACACTCTACACAGGCTACAAGGCGTTTTGAGAGCACCAACATGCTTCACACTGAAACTGCTACAGGGTGTGTGTAGCATGCTGAATGAAGGCTTGTCATTTCAAAGAAAGAAGAGGAAACCAAACTCCAGGTAGTGAAACGAGCACACCAGTATGGGAGATGTGCATGTGTACAGTTTCAAGCAGCACCTCTTTGTGGACACTTGGAAACAGCGCTGTGAAAAAATTTCGTACGAAGCGGGATTTGGCCAAAGTTGAAAGACCTTCCAAAACCAACCCTAAAGAACTTAGCCAAACAATGAATGTTGCAATAAGCTCCTCCAGGAAAGGTGCCTCTATGACACAACCCCCGAGCAGGTAGCTACATTCTGCACAGTACAAAAGGCATATGAATTCCAGGCTGAAAACTCACTCCAGAAGGATGAAATGCATGTGTTTCTCTCTGAAAGAACACTCAGCCACCAGGCTTTTGCTTGCTTCTTCAAGGTCTTTGTAGAAACGTGTGTTTTCAGTGTTGGAATACGTTTTGGGATGCATTGTTTCTATCTCTTGCAAGCCTCATGTTGTTCTTACACAATGTGGGAAAACAAGGAGTATGTTTCCCAAATCACTTGAAATCCAGGAAAACACACACTGCATCTCTCTTGCCCAAACACTCTCTCTCACCTAATGCGTTGAGAACATTAAAGAAAGCAGAAAAGAAGGGCATTTAGCACTGAATTTCAGACGGGCATGTACAAAAAGTCATTTCTATTGGTTGCAGAGTGCAAAAGCGTGATTGCCTTCATGCTCTCGATGAAACCCTTACATTTCCAAGTACCTCAATTAGGACTTTCCCAAAAAGATGTGTTTGAGTGTCTGTTGTGAAAGGAGCTCTAACTTGTGTATTCAGTGCTGGAGAGTGACACACTCTACACAGGCTACAGGGCGTTTTGAGAGCACCAACATGCTTCACACTGAAACTGCTACAAGGTGTGTGTAGCATGCTGAATGAAGGCTTGTCATTTCAAAGAAAGAAGAGGAAACCAAACTCCAGGTAGTGAAACGAGCACACCAGTATGGGAGATGTGCATGTGTACAGTTTCAAGCAGCACCTCTTTGTGGACACTTGGAAAACGCGCTGTGAAAAAATTTCGTACGAAGCGGGATTTGGCCAAAGTTGAAAGACCTTCCAAAACCAACCCTAAAGAACTTAGCCAAACAATGAATGTTGCAATAAGCTCCTCCAGGAAAGGTGCCTCTATGACACAACCCCCGAGCAGGTAGCTACATTCTGCACAGTACAAAAGGCATATGAATTCCAGGCTGAAAACTCACTCCAGAAGGATGAAATGCATGTGTTTCTCTCTGAAAGAACACTCAGCCACCAGGCTTTTGCTTGCTCCTTCAAGGTCTTTCTAGAAACGTGTGTTTTCATTGCTGGAATACGTTTTGGGATGCATTGTTTCTATCTCTTGCAAGCCTCATGTTGTTTCTTACACAATGTGGGAAAACAAGGAGTATGTTTCCCAAATCACTTGAAATCCAGGAAAACACACACTGCATCTCTCTTGCCCAAACACTCTCTCTCACCTAATGCGTTGAGAACATTGAAGAAAGCAGAAAAGAAGGGCATTTAGCACTGAATTTCAGACGGGCATGTACAAAAAGTCATTTCTATTGGTTGCAGAGTGCAAAAGCGTGATTGCCTTCATGCTCTCGATGAAACCCTTACATTTCCAAGTACCTCAATTAGGACTTTCCCAAAAAGATGTGTTTGAGTGTCTGTTGTGAAAGGAGCTCTAACTTGTGTATTCAGTGCTGGAGAGTGACACACTCTACACAGGCTACAGGGCGTTTTGAGAGCACCAACATGCTTCACACTGAAACTGCTACAAGGTGTGTGTAGCATGCTGAATGAAGGCTTGTCATTTCAAAGAAAGAAGAGGAAACCAAACTCCAGGTAGTGAAACGAGCACACCAGTATGGGAGATGTGCATGTGTACAGTTTCAAGCAGCACCTCTTTGTGGACACTTGGAAAACGCGCTGTGAAAAAATTTCGTACGAAGCGGGATTTGGCCAAAGTTGAAAGACCTTCCAAAACCAACCCTAAAGAACTTAGCCAAACAATGAATGTTGCAATAAGCTCCTCCAGGAAAGGTGCCTCTATGACACAACCCCCGAGCAGGTAGCTACATTCTGCACAGTACAAAAGGCATATGAATTCCAGGCTGAAAACTCACTCCAGAAGGATGAAATGCATGTGTTTCTCTCTGAAAGAACACTCAGCCACCAGGCTTTTGCTTGCTCCTTCAAGGTCTTTCTAGAAACGTGTGTTTTCACTGCTGGAATACGTTTTGGGATGCATTGTTTCTATCTCTTGCAAGCCTCATGTTGTTTCTTACACAATGTGGGAAAACAAGGAGTATGTTTCCCAAATCACTTGAAATCCAGGAAAACACACAGTGCATCTCTCTTGCCCAAACACGCTTTCTCACCTAATGCGTTGAGAACATTCAAGAAAGCAGAAAAGAAGGGCATTTTTCACTGAATTTCAGACGGGCATGTACAAAAAGTCATTTCTATCGGTTGCAGAGTGCAAAAGCGTGATTGCCTTCATGCTCTCGATGAAACCCTTACATTTCCAAGTACCTCAATTAGGACTTTCCCAAAAAGATGTGTTTGAGTGTCTGTTGTGAAAGGAGCTCTAACTTGTGTATTCAGTGCTGGAGAGTGACACACTCTACACAGGCTACAAGGCGTTTTGAGAGCACCAACATGCTTCACACTGAAACTGCTACAAGGTGTGTGTAGCATGCTGAATGAAGGCTTGTCATTTCAAAGAAAGAAGAGGAAACCAAACTCCAGGTAGTGAAACGAGCACACCAGTATGGGAGATGTGCATGTGTACAGTTTCAAGCAGCACCTCTTTGTGGACACTTGGAAACAGCGCTGTGAAAAAATTTCGTACGAAGCGGGATTTGGCCAAAGTTGAAAGACCTTCCAAAACCAACCCTAAAGAACTTAGCCAAACAATGAATGTTGCAATAAGCTCCTCCAGGAAAGGTGCCTCTATGACACAACCCCCGAGCAGGTAGCTACATTCTGCACAGTACAAAAGGCATATGAATTCCAGGCTGAAAACTCACTCCAGAAGGATGAAATGCATGTGTTTCTCTCTGAAAGAACACTCAGCAACCAGGCTTTTGCTTGCTCCTTCAAGGTCTTTCTAGAAACGTGTGTTTTCACTGCTGGAATACGTTTTGGGATGCATTGTTTCTATCTCTTGCAAGCCTCATGTTGTTTCTTACACAATGTGGGAAAACAAGGAGTATGTTTCCCAAATCACTTGAAATCCAGGAAAACACACACTGCATCTCTCTTGCTCAAACACGCTCTCTCAACTAATGCGTTGAGAACATTCAAGAAAGCAGAAAAGAAGGGCATTTTGCAGTGAATTTCAGACGGGCATGTACAAAAAGTCATTTCTATCGGTTGCAGAGTGCAAAAGCGTGATTGCCTTCATGCTCTCGATGAAACCCTTACATTTCCAAGTACCTCAATTAGGACTTTCCCAAAAAGATGTGTTTGAGTGTCTGTTGTGAAAGGAGCTCTAACTTGTGTATTCAGTGCTGGAGAGTGACACACTCTACACAGGCTACAAGGCGTTTTGAGAGCACCAACATGCTTCACACTGAAACTGCTACAAGGTGTGTGTAGCATGCTGAATGAAGGCTTGTCATTTCAAAGAAAGAAGAGGAAACCAAACTCCAGGTAGTGAAACGAGCACACCAGTATGGGAGATGTGCATGTGTACAGTTTCAAGCAGCACCTCTTTGTGGACACTTGGAAACAGCGCTGTGAAAAAATTTCGTACGAAGCGGGATTTGGCCAAAGTTGAAAGACCTTCCAAAACCAACCCTAAAGAACTTAGCCAAACAATGAATGTTGCAATAAGCTCCTCCAGGAAAGGTGCCTCTATGACACAACCCCCGAGCAGGTAGCTACATTCTGCACAGTACAAAAGGCATATGAATTCCAGGCTGAAAACTCACTCCAGAAGGATGAAATGCATGTGTTTCTCTCTGAAAGAACACTCAGCCACCAGGCTTTTGCTTGCTCCTTCAAGGTCTTTGTAGAAACGTGTGTTTTCACTGCTGGAATA
Organism: Miniopterus natalensis; assembly: GCF_054644295.1. Taxonomy (NCBI): domain Eukaryota; kingdom Metazoa; phylum Chordata; class Mammalia; order Chiroptera; family Miniopteridae; genus Miniopterus; species Miniopterus natalensis. Next base: position 33,679,522 of record NC_142090.1, read on the forward strand.
CGTTTTGGGATGCATTGTTTCTATCTCTTGCAAGCCTCATGTTGTTTCTTACACAATGTGGGAAAACAAGGAGTATGTTTCCCAAATTACTTGAAATCCAGGAAAACACACACTGCATCTCTCTTGCCCAAACATGCTCTCTCAACTAATGCGTTGAGAACATTCAAGAAAGCAGAAAAGAAGGGCATTTTGCAGTGAATTTCAGACGGGCATGTACAAAAAGTCATTTCTATCGGTTGCAGAGTGCAAAAGCGTGATTGCCTTCATGCTCTCGATGAAACCCTTACATTTCCAAGTACCTCAATTAGGACTTTCCGAAAAAGATGTGTTTGAGTGTCTGTTGTGAAAGGAGCTCTAACTTGTGTATTCAGTGCTGGAGAGTGACACACTCTACACAGGCTACAAGGCGTTTTGAGAGCACCAACATGCTTCACACTGAAACTGCTACAAGGTGTGTGTAGCATGCTGAATGAAGGCTTGTCATTTCAAAGAAAGAAGAGGAAACCAAACTCCAGGTAGTGAAACGAGCACACCAGTATGGGAGATGTGCATGTGTACAGTTTCAAGCAGCACCTTTTGTGGACACTTGGAAACAGCGCTGTGAAAAAATTTCGTACGAAGCGGTATTTGGCCAAAGTTGAAAGACCTTCCAAAACCAACCCTAAAGAACTTAGCCAAACAATGAATGTTGCAATAAGCTCCTCCAGGAAAGGTGCCTCTATGACACAACCCCCGAGCAGGTAGCTACATTTTGCACAGTACAAAAGGCATATGAATTCCAGGCTGAAAACTCACTCCAGAAGGATGAAATGCATGTGTTTCTCTCTGAAAGAACACTCAGCCACCAGGCTTTTGCTTGCTTCTTCAAGGTCTTTGTAGAAACGTGTGTTTTCACTGTTGGAATACGTTTTGGGATGCATTGTTTCTATCTCTTGCAAGCCTCATGTTGTTTCTTACACAATGTGGGAAAACAAGGAGTATGTTTCCCAAATCACTTGAAATCCAGGAAAACACACACTGCATCTCTCTTGCTCAAACACGCTCTCTCAACTAATGCGTTGAGAACATTCAAGAAAGCAGAAAAGAAGGGCATTCTGCAGTGAATTTCAGACGGGCATGTACAAAAAGTCATTTCTATCGGTTGCAGAGTGCAAAAGCGTGATTGCCTTCAGGCTCTCGATGAAACCCTTACATTTCCAAGTACCTCAATTAGGACTTTCCCAAAAAGATGTGTTTGAGTGTCTGTTGTGAAAGGAGCTCTAACTTGTGTATTCAGTGCTGGAGAGTGACACACTCTACAGAGGCTACAAGGCGTTTTGAGAGCACCAACATGCTTCACACTGAAACTGCTACAAGGTGTGTGTAGCATGCTGAATGAAGGCTTGTCATTTCAAAGAAAGAAGAGGAAACCAAACTCCAGGTAGTGAAACGAGCACATCAGTATGGGAGATGTGCATGTGTACAGTTTCAAGCAGCACCTCTTTGTGGACACTTGGAAACAGCGCTGTGAAAAAATTTCGTACGAAGCGGGATTTGGCCAAAGTTGAAAGACCTTCCAAAACCAACCCTAAAGAACTTAGCCAAACAATGAATGTTGCAATAAGCTCCTCCAGGAAAGGTGCCTCTATGACACAACCCCCGAGCAGGTAGCTACATTCTGCACAGTACAAAAGGCATATGAATTCCAGGCTGAAAACTCACTCCAGAAGGATGAAATGCATGTTTTTCTCTCTGAAAGAACACTCAGCCACCAGGCTTTTGCTTGCTCCTTCAAGGTCTTTCTAGATACGTGTGTTTTCACTGCTGGAATACGTTTTGGGATGCATTGTTTCTATCTCTTGCAAGCCTCATGTTGTTTCTTACACAATGTGGGAAAACAAGGAGTATGTTTCCCAAATCACTTGAAATCCAGAAAAAACACAGTGCATCTCTCTTGCCCAAACACGCTCTCTCACCTAATGCGTTGAGAACATTCAAGAAAGCAGAAAAGAAGGGCATTTTGCAGTGAATTTCAGACGGGCATGTACAAAAAGTCATTTCTATCGGTTGCAGAGTGCAAAAGCGTGATTGCCTTCATGCTCTCGATGAAACCCTTACATTTCCAAGTACCTCAATTAGGACTTTCCCAAAAAGATGTGTTTGAGTGTCTGTTGTGAAAGGAGCTCTAACTTGTGTATTCAGTGCTGGAGAGTGACACACTCTACACAGGCTACAAGGCGTTTTGAGAGCACCAACATGCTTCACACTGAAACTGCTACAAGGTGTGTGTAGCATGCTGAATGAAGGCTTGTCATTTCAAAGAAAGAAGAGGAAACCAAACTCCAGGTAGTGAAACGAGCACACCAGTATGGGAGATGTGCATGTGTACAGTTTCAAGCAGCACCTCTTTGTGGACACTTGGAAACAGCGCTGTGAAAAAATTTCGTACGAAGCGGGATTTGGCCAAAGTTGAAAGACCTTCCAAAACCAACCCTAAAGAACTTAGCCAAACAATGAATGTTGCAATAAGCTCCTCCAGGAAAGGTGCCTCTATGACACAACCCCCGAGCAGGTAGCTACATTCTGCACAGTACAAAAGGCATATGAATTCCAGGCTGAAAACTCACTCCAGAAGGATGAAATGCATGTGTTTCTCTCTGAAAGAACACTCAGCCACCAGGCTTTTGCTTGCTCCTTCAAGGTCTTTGTAGAAACGTGTGTTTTCACTGCTGGAATACGTTTTGGGATGCATTGTTTCTATCTCTTGCAAGCCTCATGTTGTTTCTTACACAATGTGGGAAAACAAGGAGTATGTTTCCCAAATTACTTGAAATCCAGGAAAACACACACTGCATCTCTCTTGCCCAAACACGCTCTCTCAACTAATGCGTTGAGAACATTCAAGAAAGCAGAAAAGAAGGGCATTTTGCAGTGAATTTCAGACGGGCATGTACAAAAAGTCATTTCTATCGGTTGCAGAGTGCAAAAGCGTGATTGCCTTCATGCTCTCGATGAAACCCTTACATTTCCAAGTACCTCAATTAGGACTTTCCCAAAAAGATGTGTTTGAGTGTCTGTTGTGAAAGGAGCTCTAACTTGTGTATTCAGTGCTGGAGAGTGACACACTCTACACAGGCTACAAGGCGTTTTGAGAGCACCAACATGCTTCACACTGAAACTGCTACAAGGTGTGTGTAGCATGCTGAATGAAGGCTTGTCATTTCAAAGAAAGAAGAGGAAACCAAACTCCAGGTAGTGAAACGAGCACACCAGTATGGGAGATGTGCATGTGTACAGTTTCAAGCAGCACCTTTTGTGGACACTTGGAAACAGCGCTGTGAAAAAATTTCGTACGAAGCGGTATTTGGCCAAAGTTGAAAGACCTTCCAAAACCAACCCTAAAGAACTTAGCCAAACAATGAATGTTGCAATAAGCTCCTCCAGGAAAGGTGCCTCTATGACACAACCCCCGAGCAGGTAGCTACATTTTGCACAGTACAAAAGGCATATGAATTCCAGGCTGAAAACTCACTCCAGAAGGATGAAATGCATGTGTTTCTCTCTGAAAGAACACTCAGCCACCAGGCTTTTGCTTGCTTCTTCAAGGTCTTTGTAGAAACGTGTGTTTTCACTGTTGGAATACGTTTTGGGATGCATTGTTTCTATCTCTTGCAAGCCTCATGTTGTTTCTTACACAATGTGGGAAAACAAGGAGTATGTTTCCCAAATCACTTGAAATCCAGGAAAAACACAGTGCATCTCTCTTGCCCAAACACGCTCTCTCACCTAATGCGTTGAGAACATTCAAGAAAGCAGAAAAGAAGGGCATTTTGCAGTGAATTTCAGACGGGCATGTACAAAAAGTCATTTCTATCGGTTGCAGAGTGCAAAAGCGTGATTGCCTTCATGCTCTCGATGAAACCCTTACATTTCCAAGTACCTCAATTAGGACTTTCCCAAAAAGATGTGTTTGAGTGTCTGTTGTGAAAGGAGCTCTAACTTGTGTATTCAGTGCTGGAGAGTGACACACTCTACACAGGCTACAAGGCGTTTTGAGAGCACCAACATGCTTCACACTGAAACTGCTACAAGGTGTGTGTAGCATGCTGAATGAAGGCTTGTCATTTCAAAGAAAGAAGAGGAAACCAAACTCCAGGTAGTGAAACGAGCACACCAGTATGGGAGATGTGCATGTGTACAGTTTCAAGCAGCACCTCTTTGTGGACACTTGGAAACAGCGCTGTGAAAAAATTTCGTACGAAGCGGGATTTGGCCAAAGTTGAAAGACCTTCCAAAACCAACCCTAAAGAACTTAGCCAAACAATGAATGTTGCAATAAGCTCCTCCAGGAAAGGTGCCTCTATGACACAACCCCCGAGCAGGTAGCTACATTCTGCACAGTACAAAAGGCATATGAATTCCAGGCTGAAAACTCACTCCAGAAGGATGAAATGCATGTGTTTCTCTCTGAAAGAACACTCAGCCACCAGGCTTTTGCTTGCTCCTTCAAGGTCTTTGTAGAAACGTGTGTTTTCACTGCTGGAATACGTTTTGGGATGCATTGTTTCTATCTCTTGCAAGCCTCATGTTGTTTCTTACACAATGTGGGAAAACAAGGAGTATGTTTCCCAAATTACTTGAAATCCAGGAAAACACACACTGCATCTCTCTTGCCCAAACACGCTCTCTCAACTAATGCGTTGAGAACATTCAAGAAAGCAGAAAAGAAGGGCATTTTGCAGTGAATTTCAGACGGGCATGTACAAAAAGTCATTTCTATCGGTTGCAGAGTGCAAAAGCGTGATTGCCTTCATGCTCTCGATGAAACCCTTACATTTCCAAGTACCTCAATTAGGACTTTCCCAAAAAGATGTGTTTGAGTGTCTGTTGTGAAAGGAGCTCTAACTTGTGTATTCAGTGCTGGAGAGTGACACACTCTACACAGGCTACAAGGCGTTTTGAGAGCACCAACATGCTTCACACTGAAACTGCTACAAGGTGTGTGTAGCATGCTGAATGAAGGCTTGTCATTTCAAAGAAAGAAGAGGAAACCAAACTCCAGGTAGTGAAACGAGCACACCAGTATGGGAGATGTGCATGTGTACAGTTTCAAGCAGCACCTTTTGTGGACACTTGGAAACAGCGCTGTGAAAAAATTTCGTACGAAGCGGTATTTGGCCAAAGTTGAAAGACCTTCCAAAACCAACCCTAAAGAACTTAGCCAAACAATGAATGTTGCAATAAGCTCCTCCAGGAAAGGTGCCTCTATGACACAACCCCCGAGCAGGTAGCTACATTTTGCACAGTACAAAAGGCATATGAATTCCAGGCTGAAAACTCACTCCAGAAGGATGAAATGCATGTGTTTCTCTCTGAAAGAACACTCAGCCACCAGGCTTTTGCTTGCTTCTTCAAGGTCTTTGTAGAAACGTGTGTTTTCACTGTTGGAATACGTTTTGGGATGCATTGTTTCTATCTCTTGCAAGCCTCATGTTGTTTCTTACACAATGTGGGAAAACAAGGAGTATGTTTCCCAAATCACTTGAAATCCAGGAAAAACACAGTGCATCTCTCTTGCCCAAACACGCTCTCTCACCTAATGCGTTGAGAACATTCAAGAAAGCAGAAAAGAAGGGCATTTTGCAGTGAATTTCAGACGGGCATGTACAAAAAGTCATTTCTATCGGTTGCAGAGTGCAAAAGCGTGATTGCCTTCATGCTCTCGATGAAACCCTTACATTTCCAAGTACCTCAATTAGGACTTTCCCAAAAAGATGTGTTTGAGTGTCTGTTGTGAAAGGAGCTCTAACTTGTGTATTCAGTGCTGGAGAGTGACACACTCTACACAGGCTACAAGGCGTTTTGAGAGCACCAACATGCTTCACACTGAAACTGCTACAAGGTGTGTGTAGCATGCTGAATGAAGGCTTGTCATTTCAAAGAAAGAAGAGGAAACCAAACTCCAGGTAGTGAAACGAGCACACCAGTATGGGAGATGTGCATGTGTACAGTTTCAAGCAGCACCTCTTTGTGGACACTTGGAAACAGCGCTGTGAAAAAATTTCGTACGAAGCGGGATTTGGCCAAAGTTGAAAGACCTTCCAAAACCAACCCTAAAGAACTTAGCCAAACAATGAATGTTGCAATAAGCTCCTCCAGGAAAGGTGCCTCTATGACACAACCCCCGAGCAGGTAGCTACATTCTGCACAGTACAAAAGGCATATGAATTCCAGGCTGAAAACTCACTCCAGAAGGATGAAATGCATGTGTTTCTCTCTGAAAGAACACTCAGCCACCAGGCTTTTGCTTGCTCCTTCAAGGTCTTTGTAGAAACGTGTGTTTTCACTGCTGGAATACGTTTTGGGATGCATTGTTTCTATCTCTTGCAAGCCTCATGTTGTTTCTTACACAATGTGGGAAAACAAGGAGTATGTTTCCCAAATTACTTGAAATCCAGGAAAACACACACTGCATCTCTCTTGCCCAAACACGCTCTCTCAACTAATGCGTTGAGAACATTCAAGAAAGCAGAAAAGAAGGGCATTTTGCAGTGAATTTCAGACGGGCATGTACAAAAAGTCATTTCTATCGGTTGCAGAGTGCAAAAGCGTGATTGCCTTCATGCTCTCGATGAAACCCTTACATTTCCAAGTACCTCAATTAGGACTTTCCCAAAAAGATGTGTTTGAGTGTCTGTTGTGAAAGGAGCTCTAACTTGTGTATTCAGTGCTGGAGAGTGACACACTCTACACAGGCTACAAGGCGTTTTGAGAGCACCAACATGCTTCACACTGAAACTGCTACAAGGTGTGTGTAGCATGCTGAATGAAGGCTTGTCATTTCAAAGAAAGAAGAGGAAACCAAACTCCAGGTAGTGAAACGAGCACACCAGTATGGGAGATGTGCATGTGTACAGTTTCAAGCAGCACCTTTTGTGGACACTTGGAAACAGCGCTGTGAAAAAATTTCGTACGAAGCGGGATTTGGCCAAAGTTGAAAGACCTTCCAAAACCAACCCTAAAGAACTTAGCCAAACAATGAATGTTGCAATAAGCTCCTCCAGGAAAGGTGCCTCTATGACACAACCCCCGAGCAGGTAGCTACATTTTGCACAGTACAAAAGGCATATGAATTCCAGGCTGAAAACTCACTCCAGAAGGATGAAATGCATGTGTTTCTCTCTGAAAGAACACTCAGCCACCAGGCTTTTGCTTGCTTCTTCAAGGTCTTTGTAGAAACGTGTGTTTTCACTGTTGGAATACGTTTTGGGATGCATTGTTTCTATCTCTTGCAAGCCTCATGTTGTTTCTTACACAATGTGGGAAAACAAGGAGTATGTTTCCCAAATCACTTGAAATCCAGGAAAACACACACTGCATCTCTCTTGCTCAAACACGCTCTCTCAACTAATGCGTTGAGAACATTCAAGAAAGCAGAAAAGAAGGGCATTCTGCAGTGAATTTCAGACGGGCATGTACAAAAAGTCATTTCTATCGGTTGCAGAGTGCAAAAGCGTGATTGCCTTCAGGCTCTCGATGAAACCCTTACATTTCCAAGTACCTCAATTAGGACTTTCCCAAAAAGATGTGTTTGAGTGTCTGTTGTGAAAGGAGCTCTAACTTGTGTATTCAGTGCTGGAGAGTGACACACTCTACAGAGGCTACAAGGCGTTTTGAGAGCACCAACATGCTTCACACTGAAACTGCTACAAGGTGTGTGTAGCATGCTGAATGAAGGCTTGTCATTTCAAAGAAAGAAGAGGAAACCAAACTCCAGGTAGTGAAACGAGCACATCAGTATGGGAGATGTGCATGTGTACAGTTTCAAGCAGCACCTCTTTGTGGACACTTGGAAACAGCGCTGTGAAAAAATTTCGTACGAAGCGGGATTTGGCCAAAGTTGAAAGACCTTCCAAAACCAACCCTAAAGAACTTAGCCAAACAATGAATGTTGCAATAAGCTCCTCCAGGAAAGGTGCCTCTATGACACAACCCCCGAGCAGGTAGCTACATTCTGCACAGTACAAAAGGCATATGAATTCCAGGCTGAAAACTCACTCCAGAAGGATGAAATGCATGTTTTTCTCTCTGAAAGAACACTCAGCCACCAGGCTTTTGCTTGCTCCTTCAAGGTCTTTCTAGATACGTGTGTTTTCACTGCTGGAATACGTTTTGGGATGCATTGTTTCTATCTCTTGCAAGCCTCATGTTGTTTCTTACACAATGTGGGAAAACAAGGAGTATGTTTCCCAAATCACTTGAAATCCAGGAAAAACACAGTGCATCTCTCTTGCCCAAACACGCTCTCTCACCTAATGCGTTGAGAACATTCAAGAAAGCAGAAAAGAAGGGCATTTTGCACTGAATTTCAGGCGGGCATGTACAAAAAGTCATTTCTATCGGTTGCAGAGTGCAAAAGCGTGATTGCCTTCATGCTCTCGATGAAACCCTTACATTTCCAAGTACCTCAATTAGGACTTTCCCAAAAAGATGTGTTTGAGTGTCTGTTGTGAAAGGAGCTCTAACTTGTGTATTCAGTGCTGGAGAGTGACACACTCTACACAGGCTACAAGGCGTTTTGAGAGCACCAACATGCTTCACACTGAAACTGCTACAAGGTGTGTGTAGCATGCTGAATGAAGGCTTGTCATTTCAAAGAAAGAAGAGGAAACCAAACTCCAGGTAGTGAAACGAGCACACCAGTATGGGAGATGTGCATGTGTACAGTTTCAAGCAGCACCTCTTTGTGGACACTTGGAAACAGCGCTGTGAAAAAATTTCGTACGAAGCGGGATTTGGCCAAAGTTGAAAGACCTTCCAAAACCAACCCTAAAGAACTTAGCCAAACAATGAATGTTGCAATAAGCTCCTCCAGGAAAGGTGCCTCTATGACACAACCCCCGAGCAGGTAGCTACATTCTGCACAGTACAAAAGGCATATGAATTCCAGGCTGAAAACTCACTCCAGAAGGATGAAATGCATGTGTTTCTCTCTGAAAGAACACTCAGCCACCAGGCTTTTGCTTGCTCCTTCAAGGTCTTTCTAGAAACGTGTGTTTTCACTGTTGGAATACGTTTTGGGATGCATTGTTTCTATCTCTTGCAAGCCTCATGTTGTTTCTTACACAATGTGGGAAAACAAGGAGTATGTTTCCCAAATCACTTGAAATCCAGGAAAACACACAGTGCATCTCTCTTGCCCAAACACGCTCTCTCACCTAATGCGTTGAGAACATTCAAGAAAGCAGAAAAGAAGGGCATTTTGCAGTGAATTTCAGACGGGCATGTACAAAAAGTCATTTCTATCGGTTGCAGAGTGCAAAAGCGTGATTGCCTTCATGCTCTCGATGAAACCCTTACATTTCCAAGTACCTCAATTAGGACTTTCCCAAAAAGATGTGTTTGAGTGTCTGTTGTGAAAGGAGCTCTAACTTGTGTATTCAGTGCTGGAGAGTGACACACTCTACACAGGCTACAAGGCGTTTTGAGAGCACCAACATGCTTCACACTGAAACTGCTACAAGGTGTGTGTAGCATGCTGAATGAAGGCTTGTCATTTCAAAGAAAGAAGTGGAAACCAAACTCCAGGTAGTGAAACGAGCACACCAGTATGGGAGATGTGCATGTGTACAGTTTCAAGCAGCACCTCTTTGTGGACACTTGGAAACAGCGCTGTGAAAAAATTTCGTACGAAGCGGGATTTGGCCAAAGTTGAAAGACCTTCCAAAACCAACCCTAAAGAACTTAGCCAAACAATGAATGTTGCAATAAGCTCCTCCAGGAAAGGTGCCTCTATGACACAACCCCCGAGCAGGTAGCTACATTCTGCACAGTACAAAAGGCATATGAATTCCAGGCTGAAAACTCACTCCAGAAGGATGAAATGCATGTGTTTCTCTCTGAAAGAACACTCAGCCACCAGGCTTTTGCTTGCTCCTTCAAGGTCTTTCTAGAAACGTGTGTTTTCACTGTTGGAATACGTTTTGGGATGCATTGTTTCTATCTCTTGCAAGCCTCATGTTGTTTCTTACACAATGTGGGAAAACAAGGAGTATGTTTCCCAAATCACTTGAAATCCAGGAAAACACACAGTGCATCTCTCTTGCCCAAACACGCTCTCTCACCTAATGCGTTGAGAACATTCAAGAAAGCAGAAAAGAAGGGCATTTTGCAGTGAATTTCAGACGGGCATGTACAAAAAGTCATTTCTATCGGTTGGAGAGTGCAAAAGCGTGATTGCCTTCATGCTCTCGATGAAACCCTTACATTTCCAAGTACCTCAATTAGGACTTTCCCAAAAAGATGTGTTTGAGTGTCTGTTGTGAAAGGAGCTCTAACTTGTGTATTCAGTGCTGGAGAGTGACACACTCTACACAGGCTACAAGGCGTTTTGAGAGCACCAACATGCTTCACACTGAAACTGCTACAAGGTGTGTGTAGCATGCTGAATGAAGGCTTGTCATTTCAAAGAAAGAAGAGGAAACCAAACTCCAGGTAGTGAAACGAGCACATCAGTATGGGAGATGTGCATGTGTACAGTTTCAAGCAGCACCTCTTTGTGGACACTTGGAAACAGCGCTGTGAAAAAATTTCGTACGAAGCGGGATTTGGCCAAAGTTGAAAGACCTTCCAAAACCAACCCTAAAGAACTTAGCCAAACAATGAATGTTGCAATAAGCTCCTCCAGGAAAGGTGCCTCTATGACACAACCCCCGAGCAGGTAGCTACATTCTGCACAGTACAAAAGGCATATGAATTCCAGGCTGAAAACTCACTCCAGAAGGATGAAATGCATGTTTTTCTCTCTGAAAGAACACTCAGCCACCAGGCTTTTGCTTGCTCCTTCAAGGTCTTTCTAGATACGTGTGTTTTCACTGCTGGAATACGTTTTGGGATGCATTGTTTCTATCTCTTGCAAGCCTCATGTTGTTTCTTACACAATGTGGGAAAACAAGGAGTATGTTTCCCAAATCACTTGAAATCCAGGAAAAACACAGTGCATCTCTCTTGCCCAAACACGCTCTCTCACCTAATGCGTTCAGAACATTCAAGAAAGCAGAAAAGAAGGGCATTTTGCACTGAATTTCAGACGGGCATGTACAAAAAGTCATTTCTATCGGTTGCAGAGTGCAAAAGCGTGATTGCCTTCATGCTCTCGATGAAACCCTTACATTTCCAAGTACCTCAATTAGGACTTTCCCAAAAAGATGTGTTTGAGTGTCTGTTGTGAAAGGAGCTCTAACTTGTGTATTCAGTGCTGGAGAGTGACACACTCTACACAGGCTACAAGGCGTTTTGAGAGCACCAACATGCTTCACACTGAAACTGCTACAAGGTGTGTGTAGCATGCTGAATGAAGGCTTGTCATTTCAAAGAAAGAAGTGGAAACCAAACTCCAGGTAGTGAAACGAGCACACCAGTATGGGAGATGTGCATGTGTACAGTTTCAAGCAGCACCTCTTTGTGGACACTTGGAAACAGCGCTGTGAAAAAATTTCGTACGAAGCGGGATTTGGCCAAAGTTGAAAGACCTTCCAAAACCAACCCTAAAGAACTTAGCCAAACAATGAATGTTGCAATAAGCTCCTCCAGGAAAGGTGCCTCTATGACACAACCCCCGAGCAGGTAGCTACATTCTGCACAGTACAAAAGGCATATGAATTCCAGGCTGAAAACTCACTCCAGAAGGATGAAATGCATGTGTTTCTCTCTGAAAGAACACTCAGCCACCAGGCTTTTGCTTGCTCCTTCAAGGTCTTTCTAGATACGTGTGTTTTCACTGCTGGAATACGTTTTGGGATGCATTGTTTCTATCTCTTGCAAGCCTCATGTTGTTTCTTACACAATGTGGGAAAACAAGGAGTATGTTTCCCAAATCACTTGAAATCCAGGAAAAACACAGTGCATCTCTCTTGCCCAAACACGCTCTCTCACCTAATGCGTTGAGAACATTCAAGAAAGCAGAAAAGAAGGGCATTTTGCACTGAATTTCAGACGGGCATGTACAAAAAGTCATTTCTATCGGTTGCAGAGTGCAAAAGCGTGATTGCCTTCATGCTCTCGATGAAACCCTTACATTTCCAAGTACCTCAATTAGGACTTTCCCAAAAAGATGTGTTTGAGTGTCTGTTGTGAAAGGAGCTCTAACTTGTGTATTCAGTGCTGGAGAGTGACACACTCTACACAGGCTACAAGGCGTTTTGAGAGCACCAACATGCTTCACACTGAAACTGCTACAAGGTGTGTGTAGCATGCTGAATGAAGGCTTGTCATTTCAAAGAAAGAAGAGGAAACCAAACTCCAGGTAGTGAAACGAGCACACCAGTATGGGAGATGTGCATGTGTACAGTTTCAAGCAGCACCTCTTTGTGGACACTTGGAAACAGCGCTGTGAAAAAATTTCGTACGAAGCGGGATTTGGCCAAAGTTGAAAGACCTTCCAAAACCAACCCTAAAGAACTTAGCCAAACAATGAATGTTGCAATAAGCTCCTCCAGGAAAGGTGCCTCTATGACACAACCCCCGAGCAGGTAGCTACATTCTGCACAGTACAAAAGGCATATGAATTCCAGGCTGAAAACTCACTCCAGAAGGATGAAATGCATGTGTTTCTCTCTGAAAGAACACTCAGCCACCAGGCTTTTGCTTGCTCCTTCAAGGTCTTTCTAGAAACGTGTGTTTTCACTGTTGGAATACGTTTTGGGATGCATTGTTTCTATCTCTTGCAAGCCTCATGTTGTTTCTTACACAATGTGGGAAAACAAGGAGTATGTTTCCCAAACCACTTGAAATCCAGGAAAACACACAGTGCATCTCTCTTGCCCAAACACGCTCTCTCACCTAATGCGTTGAGAACATTCAAGAAAGCAGAAAAGAAGGGCATTTTGCAGTGAATTTCAGACGGGCATGTACAAAAAGTCATTTCTATCGGTTGCAGAGTGCAAAAGCGTGATTGCCTTCATGCTCTCGATGAAACCCTTACATTTCCAAGTACCTCAATTAGGACTTTCCCAAAAAGATGTGTTTGAGTGTCTGTTGTGAAAGGAGCTCTAACTTGTGTATTCAGTGCTGGAGAGTGACACACTCTACACAGGCTACAAGGCGTTTTGAGAGCACCAACATGCTTCACACTGAAACTGCTACAAGGTGTGTGTAGCATGCTGAATGAAGGCTTGTCATTTCAAAGAAAGAAGTGGAAACCAAACTCCAGGTAGTGAAACGAGCACACCAGTATGGGAGATGTGCATGTGTACAGTTTCAAGCAGCACCTCTTTGTGGACACTTGGAAACAGCGCTGTGAAAAAATTTCGTACGAAGCGGGATTTGGCCAAAGTTGAAAGACCTTCCAAAACCAACCCTAAAGAACTTAGCCAAACAATGAATGTTGCAATAAGCTCCTCCAGGAAAGGTGCCTCTATGACACAACCCCCGAGCAGGTAGCTACACTCTGCACAGTACAAAAGGCATATGAATTCCAGGCTGAAAACTCACTCCAGAAGGATGAAATGCATGTGTTTCTCTCTGAAAGAACACTCAGCCACCAGGCTTTTGCTTGCTCCTTCAAGGTCTTTCTAGAAACGTGTGTTTTCATTGCTGGAATACGTTTTGGGATGCATTGTTTCTATCTCTTGCAAGCCTCATGTTGTTTCTTACACAATGTGGGAAAACAAGGAGTATGTTTCCCAAATCACTTGAAATCCAGGAAAACACACAGTGCATCTCTCTTGCCCAAACACGCTCTCTCACCTAATGCGTTGAGAACATTCAAGAAAGCAGAAAAGAAGGGCATTTTGCACTGAATTTCAGACGGGCATGTACAAAAAGTCATTTCTATCGGTTGCAGAGTGCAAAAGCGTGATTGCCTTCATGCTCTCGATGAAACCCTTACATTTCCAAGTACCTCAATTAGGACTTTCCCAAAAAGATGTGTTTGAGTGTCTGTTGTGAAAGGAGCTCTAACTTGTGTATTCAGTGCTGGAGAGTGACACACTCTACACAGGCTACAAGGCGTTTTGAGAGCACCAACATGCTTCACACTGAAACTGCTACAAGGTGTGTGTAGCATGCTGAATGAAGGCTTGTCATTTCAAAGAAAGAAGAGGAAACCAAACTCCAGGTAGTGAAACGAGCACATCAGTATGGGAGATGTGCATGTGTACAGTTTCAAGCAGCACCTCTTTGTGGACACTTGGAAACAGCGCTGTGAAAAAATTTCGTACGAAGCGGGATTTGGCCAAAGTTGAAAGACCTTCCAAAACCAACCCTAAAGAACTTAGCCAAACAATGAATGTTGCAATAAGCTCCTCCAGGAAAGGTGCCTCTATGACACAACCCCCGAGCAGGTAGCTACATTCTGCACAGTACAAAAGGCATATGAATTCCAGGCTGAAAACTCACTCCAGAAGGATGAAATGCATGTTTTTCTCTCTGAAAGAACACTCAGCCACCAGGCTTTTGCTTGCTCCTTCAAGGTCTTTCTAGATACGTGTGTTTTCACTGCTGGAATACGTTTTGGGATGCATTGTTTCTATCTCCTGCAAGCCTCATGTTGTTTCTTACACAATGTGGGAAAACAAGGAGTATGTTTCCCAAATCACTTGAAATCCAGGAAAAACACAGTGCATCTCTCTTGCCCAAACACGCTCTCTCACCTAATGCGTTGAGAACATTCAAGAAAGCAGAAAAGAAGGGCATTTTGCACTGAATTTCAGACGGGCATGTACAAAAAGTCATTTCTATCGGTTGCAGAGTGCAAAAGCGTGATTGCCTTCATGCTCTCGATGAAACCCTTACATTTCCAAGTACCTCAATTAGGACTTTCCCAAAAAGATGTGTTTGAGTGTCTGTTGTGAAAGGAGCTCTAACTTGTGTATTCAGTGCTGGAGAGTGACACACTCTACACAGGCTACAAGGCGTTTTGAGAGCACCAACATGCTTCACACTGAAACTGCTACAAGGTGTGTGTAGCATGCTGAATGAAGGCTTGTCATTTCAAAGAAAGAAGAGGAAACCAAACTCCAGGTAGTGAAACGAGCACACCAGTATGGGAGATGTGCATGTGTACAGTTTCAAGCAGCACCTCTTTGTGGACACTTGGAAACAGCGCTGTGAAAAAATTTCGTACGAAGCGGGATTTGGCCAAAGTTGAAAGACCTTCCAAAACCAACCCTAAAGAACTTAGCCAAACAATGAATGTTGCAATAAGCTCCTCCAGGAAAGGTGCCTCTATGACACAACCCCCGAGCAGGTATCTACATTCTGCACAGTACAAAAGGCATATGAATTCCAGGCTGAAAACTCACTCCAGAAGGATGAAATGCATGTGTTTCTCTCTGAAAGAACACTCAGCCACCAGGCTTTTGCTTGCTCCTTCAAGGTCTTTCTAGAAACGTGTGTTTTCACTGTTGGAATACGTTTTGGGATGCATTGTTTCTATCTCTTGCAAGCCTCATGTTGTTTCTTACACAATGTGGGAAAACAAGGAGTATGTTTCCCAAATCACTTGAAATCCAGGAAAACACACAGTGCATCTCTCTTGCCCAAACACGCTCTCTCACCTAATGCGTTGAGAACATTCAAGAAAGCAGAAAAGAAGGGCATTTTGCAGTGAATTTCAGACGGGCATGTACAAAAAGTCATTTCTATCGGTTGCAGAGTGCAAAAGCGTGATTGCCTTCATGCTCTCGATGAAACCCTTACATTTCCAAGTACCTCAATTAGGACTTTCCCAAAAAGATGTGTTTGAGTGTCTGTTGTGAAAGGAGCTCTAACTTGTGTATTCAGTGCTGGAGAGTGACACACTCTACACAGGCTACAAGGCGTTTTGAGAGCACCAACATGCTTCACACTGAAACTGCTACAAGGTGTGTGTAGCATGCTGAATGAAGGCTTGTCATTTCAAAGAAAGAAGTGGAAACCAAACTCCAGGTAGTGAAACGAGCACACCAGTATGGGAGATGTGCATGTGTACAGTTTCAAGCAGCACCTCTTTGTGGACACTTGGAAACAGCGCTGTGAAAAAATTTCGTACGAAGCGGGATTTGGCCAAAGTTGAAAGACCTTCCAAAACCAACCCTAAAGAACTTAGCCAAACAATGAATGTTGCAATAAGCTCCTCCAGGAAAGGTGCCTCTATGACACAACCCCCGAGCAGGTAGCTACATTCTGCACAGTACAAAAGGCATATGAATTCCAGGCTGAAAACTCACTCCAGAAGGATGAAATGCATGTGTTTCTCTCTGAAAGAACACTCAGCCACCAGGCTTTTGCTTGCTCCTTCAAGGTCTTTCTAGATACGTGTGTTTTCACTGTTGGAATACGTTTTGGGATGCATTGTTTCTATCTCTTGCAAGCCTCATGTTGTTTCTTACACAATGTGGGAAAACAAGGAGTATGTTTCCCAAATCACTTGAAATCCAGGAAAACACACAGTGCATCTCTCTTGCCCAAACACGCTCTCTCACCTAATGCGTTGAGAACATTCAAGAAAGCAGAAAAGAAGGGCATTTTGCAGTGAATTTCAGACGGGCATGTACAAAAAGTCATTTCTATCGGTTGCAGAGTGCAAAAGCGTGATTGCCTTCATGCTCTCGATGAAACCCTTACATTTCCAAGTACCTCAATTAGGACTTTCCCAAAAAGATGTGTTTGAGTGTCTGTTGTGAAAGGAGCTCTAACTTGTGTATTCAGTGCTGGAGAGTGACACACTCTACACAGGCTACAAGGCGTTTTGAGAGCACCAACATGCTTCACACTGAAACTGCTACAAGGTGTGTGTAGCATGCTGAATGAAGGCTTGTCATTTCAAAGAAAGAAGTGGAAACCAAACTCCAGGTAGTGAAACGAGCACACCAGTATGGGAGATGTGCATGTGTACAGTTTCAAGCAGCACCTCTTTGTGGACACTTGGAAACAGCGCTGTGAAAAAATTTCGTACGAAGCGGGATTTGGCCAAAGTTGAAAGACCTTCCAAAACCAACCCTAAAGAACTTAGCCAAACAATGAATGTTGCAATAAGCTCCTCCAGGAAAGGTGCCTCTATGACACAACCCCCGAACAGGTAGCTACATTCTGCACAGTACAAAAGGCATATGAATTCCAGGCTGAAAACTCACTCCAGAAGGATGAAATGCATGTGTTTCTCTCTGAAAGAACACTCAGCCACCAGGCTTTTGCTTGCTTCTTCAAGGTCTTTGTAGAAACGTGTGTTTTCACTGTTGGAATACGTTTTGGGATGCATTGTTTCTATCTCTTGCAAGCCTCATGTTGTTTCTTACACAATGTGGGAAAACAAGGAGTATGTTTCCCAAATCACTTGAAATCCAGGAAAACACACACTGCATCTCTCTTGCCCAAACACGCTCTCTCACCTAATGCGTTGAGAACATTGAAGAAAGCAGAAAAGAAGGGCATTTAGCACTGAATTTCAGACGGGCATGTACAAAAAGTCATTTCTATCGGTTGCAGAGTGCAAAAGCGTGATTGCCTTCATGCTCTCGATGAAACCCTTACATTTCCAAGTACCTCAATTAGGACTTTCCCAAAAAGATGTGTTTGAGTGTCTGTTGTGAAAGGAGCTCTAACTTGTGTATTCAGTGCTGGAGAGTGACACACTCTACACAGGCTACAAGGCGTTTTGAGAGCACCAACATGCTTCACACTGAAACTGCTACAAGGTGTGTGTAGCATGCTGAATGAAGGCTTGTCATTTCAAAGAAAGAAGAGGAAACCAAACTCCAGGTAGTGAAACGAGCACACCAGTATGGGAGATGTGCATGTGTACAGTTTCAAGCAGCACCTCTTTGTGGACACTTGGAAACAGCGCTGTGAAAAAATTTCGTACGAAGCGGGATTTGGCCAAAGTTGAAAGACCTTCCAAAACCAACCCTAAAGAACTTAGCCAAACAATGAATGTTGCAATAAGCTCCTCCAGGAAAGGTGCCTCTATGACACAACCCCCGAGCAGGTAGCTACATTCTGCACAGTACAAAAGGCATATGAATTCCAGGCTGAAAACTCACTCCAGAAGGATGAAATGCATGTGTTTCTCTCTGAAAGAACACTCAGCCACCAGGCTTTTGCTTGCTCCTTCAAGGTCTTTCTAGAAACGTGTGTTTTCACTGTTGGAATACGTTTTGGGATGCATTGTTTCTATCTCTTGCAAGCCTCATGTTGTTTCTTACACAATGTGGGAAAACAAGGAGTATGTTTCCCAAATCACTTGAAATCCAGGAAAACACACAGTGCATCTCTCTTGCCCAAACACGCTCTCTCACCTAATGCGTTGAGAACATTCAAGAAAGCAGAAAAGAAGGGCATTTTGCAGTGAATTTCAGACGGGCATGTACAAAAAGTCATTTCTATCGGTTGCAGAGTGCAAAAGCGTGATTGCCTTCATGCTCTCGATGAAACCCTTACATTTCCAAGTACCTCAATTAGGACTTTCCCAAAAAGATGTGTTTGAGTGTCTGTTGTGAAAGGAGCTCTAACTTGTGTATTCAGTGCTGGAGAGTGACACACTCTACACAGGCTACAAGGCGTTTTGAGAGCACCAACATGCTTCACACTGAAACTGCTACAAGGTGTGTGTAGCATGCTGAATGAAGGCTTGTCATTTCAAAGAAAGAAGTGGAAACCAAACTCCAGGTAGTGAAACGAGCACACCAGTATGGGAGATGTGCATGTGTACAGTTTCAAGCAGCACCTCTTTGTGGACACTTGGAAACAGCGCTGTGAAAAAATTTCGTACGAAGCGGGATTTGGCCAAAGTTGAAAGACCTTCCAAAACCAACCCTAAAGAACTTAGCCAAACAATGAATGTTGCAATAAGCTCCTCCAGGAAAGGTGCCTCTATGACACAACCCCCGAGCAGGTAGCTACATTCTGCACAGTACAAAAGGCATATGAATTCCAGGCTGAAAACTCACTCCAGAAGGATGAAATGCATGTGTTTCTCTCTGAAAGAACACTCAGCCACCAGGCTTTTGCTTGCTCCTTCAAGGTCTTTCTAGATACGTGTGTTTTCACTGTTGGAATACGTTTTGGGATGCATTGTTTCTATCTCTTGCAAGCCTCATGTTGTTTCTTACACAATGTGGGAAAACAAGGAGTATGTTTCCCAAATCACTTGAAATCCAGGAAAACACACAGTGCATCTCTCTTGCCCAAACACGCTCTCTCACCTAATGCGTTGAGAACATTCAAGAAAGCAGAAAAGAAGGGCATTTTGCAGTGAATTTCAGACGGGCATGTACAAAAAGTCATTTCTATCGGTTGCAGAGTGCAAAAGCGTGATTGCCTTCATGCTCTCGATGAAACCCTTACATTTCCAAGTACCTCAATTAGGACTTTCCCAAAAAGATGTGTTTGAGTGTCTGTTGTGAAAGGAGCTCTAACTTGTGTATTCAGTGCTGGAGAGTGACACACTCTACACAGGCTACAAGGCGTTTTGAGAGCACCAACATGCTTCACACTGAAACTGCTACAAGGTGTGTGTAGCATGCTGAATGAAGGCTTGTCATTTCAAAGAAAGAAGTGGAAACCAAACTCCAGGTAGTGAAACGAGCACACCAGTATGGGAGATGTGCATGTGTACAGTTTCAAGCAGCACCTCTTTGTGGACACTTGGAAACAGCGCTGTGAAAAAATTTCGTACGAAGCGGGATTTGGCCAAAGTTGAAAGACCTTCCAAAACCAACCCTAAAGAACTTAGCCAAACAATGAATGTTGCAATAAGCTCCTCCAGGAAAGGTGCCTCTATGACACAACCCCCGAACAGGTAGCTACATTCTGCACAGTACAAAAGGCATATGAATTCCAGGCTGAAAACTCACTCCAGAAGGATGAAATGCATGTGTTTCTCTCTGAAAGAACACTCAGCCACCAGGCTTTTGCTTGCTTCTTCAAGGTCTTTGTAGAAACGTGTGTTTTCACTGTTGGAATACGTTTTGGGATGCATTGTTTCTATCTCTTGCAAGCCTCATGTTGTTTCTTACACAATGTGGGAAAACAAGGAGTATGTTTCCCAAATCACTTGAAATCCAGGAAAACACACACTGCATCTCTCTTGCCCAAACACGCTCTCTCACCTAATGCGTTGAGAACATTGAAGAAAGCAGAAAAGAAGGGCATTTAGCACTGAATTTCAGACGGGCATGTACAAAAAGTCATTTCTATCGGTTGCAGAGTGCAAAAGCGTGATTGCCTTCATGCTCTCGATGAAACCCTTACATTTCCAAGTACCTCAATTAGGACTTTCCCAAAAAGATGTGTTTGAGTGTCTGTTGTGAAAGGAGCTCTAACTTGTGTATTCAGTGCTGGAGAGTGACACACTCTACACAGGCTACAAGGCGTTTTGAGAGCACCAACATGCTTCACACTGAAACTGCTACAAGGTGTGTGTAGCATGCTGAATGAAGGCTTGTCATTTCAAAGAAAGAAGAGGAAACCAAACTCCAGGTAGTGAAACGAGCACACCAGTATGGGAGATGTGCATGTGTACAGTTTCAAGCAGCACCTCTTTGTGGACACTTGGAAACAGCGCTGTGAAAAAATTTCGTACGAAGCGGGATTTGGCCAAAGTTGAAAGACCTTCCAAAACCAACCCTAAAGAACTTAGCCAAACAATGAATGTTGCAATAAGCTCCTCCAGGAAAGGTGCCTCTATGACACAACCCCCGAGCAGGTAGCTACATTCTGCACAGTACAAAAAGCATATGAATTCCAGGCTGAAAACTCACTCCAGAAGGATGAAATGCATGTGTTTCTCTCTGAAAGAACACTCAGCCACCAGGCTTTTGCTTGCTTCTTCAAGGTCTTTGTAGAAACGTGTGTTTTCACTGTTGGAATACGTTTTGGGATGCATTGTTTCTATCTCTTGCAAGCCTCATGTTGTTTCTTACACAATGTGGGAAAACAAGGAATATGTTTCCCAAATCACTTGAAATCCAGGAAAACACACACTGCATCTCTCTTGCTCAAACACGCTCTCTCAACTAATGCGTTGAGAACATTCAAGAAAGCAGAAAAGAAGGGCATTTTGCAGTGAATTTCAGACGGGCATGTACAAAAAGTCATTTCTATCGGTTGCAGAGTGCAAAAGCGTGATTGCCTTCATGCTCTCGATGAAACCCTTACATTTCCAAGTACCTCAATTAGGACTTTCCCAAAAAGATGTGTTTGAGTGTCTGTTGTGAAAGGAGCTCTAACTTGTGCATTCAGTGCTGGAGAGTGACACACTCTACACAGGCTACAAGGCGTTTTGAGAGCACCAACATGCTTCACACTGAAACTGCTACAGGGTGTGTGTAGCATGCTGAATGAAGGCTTGTCATTTCAAAGAAAGAAGAGGAAATCAAACTCCAGGTAGTGAAACGAGCACACCAGTATGGGAGATGTGCATGTGTACAGTTTCAAGCAGCACCTCTTTGTGGACACTTGGAAACAGCGCTGTGAAAAAATTTCGTACGAAGCGGGATTTGGCCAAAGTTGAAAGACCTTCCAAAACCAACCCTAAAGAACTTAGCCAAACAATGAATGTTGCAATAAGCTCCTCCAGGAAAGGTGCCTCTATGACACAACCCCCGAGCAGGTAGCTACATTCTGCACAGTACAAAAGGCATATGAATTCCAGGCTGAAAACTCACTCCAGAAGGATGAAATGCATGTGTTTCTCTCTGAAAGAACACTCAGCCACCAGGCTTTTGCTTGCTTCTTCAAGGTCTTTGTAGAAACGTGTGTTTTCAGTGTTGGAATACGTTTTGGGATGCATTGTTTCTATCTCTTGCAAGCCTCATGTTGTTTCTTACACAATGTGGGAAAACAAGGAGTATGTTTCCCAAATCACTTGAAATCCAGGAAAACACACACTGCATCTCTCTTGCTCAAACACGCTCTCTCAACTAATGCGTTGAGAACATTCAAGAAAGCAGAAAAGAAGGGCATTTTGCAGTGAATTTCAGACGGGCATGTACAAAAAGTCATTTCTATCGGTTGCAGAGTGCAAAAGCGTGATTGCCTTCATGCTCTCGATGAAACCCTTACATTTCCAAGTACCTCAATTAGGACTTTCCCAAAAAGATGTGTTTGAGTGTCTGTTGTGAAAGGAGCTCTAACTTGTGTATTCAGTGCTGGAGAGTGACACACTCTACACAGGCTACAAGGCGTTTTGAGAGCACCAACATGCTTCACACTGAAACTGCTACAAGGTGTGTGTAGCATGCTGAATGAAGGCTTGTCATTTCAAAGAAAGAAGAGGAAACCAAACTCCAGGTAGTGAAACGAGCACACCAGTATGGGAGATGTGCATGTGTACAGTTTCAAGCAGCACCTCTTTGTGGACACTTGGAAACAGCGCTGTGAAAAAATTTCGTACGAAGCGGGATTTGGCCAAAGATGAAAGGCCTTCCAAAACCAACCCTAAAGAACTTAGCCAAACAATGAATGTTGCAATAAGCTCCTCCAGGAAAGGTGCCTCTATGACACAACCCCCGAGCAGGTAGCTACACTCTGCACAGTACAAAAGGCATATGAATTCCAGGCTGAAAACTCACTCCAGAAGGATGAAATGCATGTGTTTCTCTCTGAAAGAACACTCAGCCACCAGGCTTTTGCTTGCTCCTTCAAGGTCTTTCTAGAAACGTGTGTTTTCATTGCTGGAATACGTTTTGGGATGCATTGTTTCTATCTCTTGCAAGCCTCATGTTGTTTCTTACACAATGTGGGAAAACAAGGAGTATGTTTCCCAAATCACTTGAAATCCAGGAAAACACACAGTGCATCTCTCTTGCCCAAACACGCTCTCTCACCTAATGCGTTGAGAACATTCAAGAAAGCAGAAAAGAAGGGCATTTTGCACTGAATTTCAGACGGGCATGTACAAAAAGTCATTTCTATCGGTTGCAGAGTGCAAAAGCGTGATTGCCTTCATGCTCTCGATGAAACCCTTACATTTCCAAGTACCTCAATTAGGACTTTCCGAAAAAGATGTGTTTGAGTGTCTGTTGTGAAAGGAGCTCTAACTTGTGTATTCAGTGCTGGAGAGTGACACACTCTACACAGGCTACAAGGCGTTTTGAGAGCACCAACATGCTTCACACTGAAACTGCTACAAGGTGTGTGTAGCATGCTGAATGAAGGCTTGTCATTTCAAAGAAAGAAGAGGAAACCAAACTCCAGGTAGTGAAACGAGCACACCAGTATGGGAGATGTGCATGTGTACAGTTTCAAGCAGCACCTCTTTGTGGACACTTGGAAACAGCGCTGTGAAAAAATTTCGTACGAAGCGGGATTTGGCCAAAGTTGAAAGACCTTCCAAAACCAACCCTAAAGAACTTAGCCAAACAATGAATGTTGCAATAAGCTCCTCCAGGAAAGGTGCCTCTATGACACAACCCCCGAGCAGGTAGCTACATTCTGCACAGTACAAAAGGCATATGAATTCCAGGCTGAAAACTCACTCCAGAAGGATGAAATGCATGTGTTTCTCTCTGAAAGAACACTCAGCCACCAGGCTTTTGCTTGCTCCTTCAAGGTCTTTCTAGAAACGTGTGTTTTCATTGCTGGAATACGTTTTGGGATGCATTGTTTCTATCTCTTGCAAGCCTCATGTTGTTTCTTACACAATGTGGGAAAACAAGGAGTATGTTTCCCAAATCACTTGAAATCCAGGAAAACACACACTGCATCTCTCTTGCCCAAACACTCTCTCTCACCTAATGCGTTGAGAACATTGAAGAAAGCAGAAAAGAAGGGCATTTAGCACTGAATTTCAGACGGGCATGTACAAAAAGTCATTTCTATTGGTTGCAGAGTGCAAAAGCGTGATTGCCTTCATGCTCTCGATGAAACCCTTACATTTCCAAGTACCTCAATTAGGACTTTCCCAAAAAGATGTGTTTGAGTGTCTGTTGTGAAAGGAGCTCTAACTTGTGTATTCAGTGCTGGAGAGTGACACACTCTACACAGGCTACAGGGCGTTTTGAGAGCACCAACATGCTTCACACTGAAACTGCTACAAGGTGTGTGTAGCATGCTGAATGAAGGCTTGTCATTTCAAAGAAAGAAGAGGAAACCAAACTCCAGGTAGTGAAACGAGCACACCAGTATGGGAGATGTGCATGTGTACAGTTTCAAGCAGCACCTCTTTGTGGACACTTGGAAAACGCGCTGTGAAAAAATTTCGTACGAAGCGGGATTTGGCCAAAGTTGAAAGACCTTCCAAAACCAACCCTAAAGAACTTAGCCAAACAATGAATGTTGCAATAAGCTCCTCCAGGAAAGGTGCCTCTATGACACAACCCCCGAGCAGGTAGCTACATTCTGCACAGTACAAAAGGCATATGAATTCCAGGCTGAAAACTCACTCCAGAAGGATGAAATGCATGTGTTTCTCTCTGAAAGAACACTCAGCCACCAGGCTTTTGCTTGCTCCTTCAAGGTCTTTCTAGAAACGTGTGTTTTCATTGCTGGAATACGTTTTGGGATGCATTGTTTCTATCTCTTGCAAGCCTCATGTTGTTTCTTACACAATGTGGGAAAACAAGGAGTATGTTTCCCAAATCACTTGAAATCCAGGAAAACACACACTGCATCTCTCTTGCCCAAACACTCTCTCTCACCTAATGCGTTGAGAACATTGAAGAAAGCAGAAAAGAAGGGCATTTAGCACTGAATTTCAGACGGGCATGTACAAAAAGTCATTTCTATTGGTTGCAGAGTGCAAAAGCGTGATTGCCTTCATGCTCTCGATGAAACCCTTACATTTCCAAGTACCTCAATTAGGACTTTCCCAAAAAGATGTGTTTGAGTGTCTGTTGTGAAAGGAGCTCTAACTTGTGTATTCAGTGCTGGAGAGTGACACACTCTACACAGGCTACAGGGCGTTTTGAGAGCACCAACATGCTTCACACTGAAACTGCTACAAGGTGTGTGTAGCATGCTGAATGAAGGCTTGTCATTTCAAAGAAAGAAGAGGAAACCAAACTCCAGGTAGTGAAACGAGCACACCAGTATGGGAGATGTGCATGTGTACAGTTTCAAGCAGCACCTCTTTGTGGACACTTGGAAAACGCGCTGTGAAAAAATTTCGTACGAAGCGGGATTTGGCCAAAGTTGAAAGACCTTCCAAAACCAACCCTAAAGAACTTAGCCAAACAATGAATGTTGCAATAAGCTCCTCCAGGAAAGGTGCCTCTATGACACAACCCCCGAGCAGGTAGCTACATTCTGCACAGTACAAAAGGCATATGAATTCCAGGCTGAAAACTCACTCCAGAAGGATGAAATGCATGTGTTTCTCTCTGAAAGAACACTCAGCCACCAGGCTTTTGCTTGCTCCTTCAAGGTCTTTCTAGAAACGTGTGTTTTCACTGCTGGAATACGTTTTGGGATGCATTGTTTCTATCTCTTGCAAGCCTCATGTTGTTTCTTACACAATGTGGGAAAACAAGGAGTATGTTTCCCAAATCACTTGAAATCCAGGAAAACACACAGTGCATCTCTCTTGCCCAAACACGCTTTCTCACCTAATGCGTTGAGAACATTCAAGAAAGCAGAAAAGAAGGGCATTTTTCACTGAATTTCAGACGGGCATGTACAAAAAGTCATTTCTATCGGTTGCAGAGTGCAAAAGCGTGATTGCCTTCATGCTCTCGATGAAACCCTTACATTTCCAAGTACCTCAATTAGGACTTTCCCAAAAAGATGTGTTTGAGTGTCTGTTGTGAAAGGAGCTCTAACTTGTGTATTCAGTGCTGGAGAGTGACACACTCTACACAGGCTACAAGGCGTTTTGAGAGCACCAACATGCTTCACACTGAAACTGCTACAAGGTGTGTGTAGCATGCTGAATGAAGGCTTGTCATTTCAAAGAAAGAAGAGGAAACCAAACTCCAGGTAGTGAAACGAGCACACCAGTATGGGAGATGTGCATGTGTACAGTTTCAAGCAGCACCTCTTTGTGGACACTTGGAAACAGCGCTGTGAAAAAATTTCGTACGAAGCGGGATTTGGCCAAAGTTGAAAGACCTTCCAAAACCAACCCTAAAGAACTTAGCCAAACAATGAATGTTGCAATAAGCTCCTCCAGGAAAGGTGCCTCTATGACACAACCCCCGAGCAGGTAGCTACATTCTGCACAGTACAAAAGGCATATGAATTCCAGGCTGAAAACTCACTCCAGAAGGATGAAATGCATGTGTTTCTCTCTGAAAGAACACTCAGCAACCAGGCTTTTGCTTGCTCCTTCAAGGTCTTTCTAGAAACGTGTGTTTTCACTGCTGGAATACGTTTTGGGATGCATTGTTTCTATCTCTTGCAAGCCTCATGTTGTTTCTTACACAATGTGGGAAAACAAGGAGTATGTTTCCCAAATCACTTGAAATCCAGGAAAACACACACTGCATCTCTCTTGCTCAAACACGCTCTCTCAACTAATGCGTTGAGAACATTCAAGAAAGCAGAAAAGAAGGGCATTTTGCAGTGAATTTCAGACGGGCATGTACAAAAAGTCATTTCTATCGGTTGCAGAGTGCAAAAGCGTGATTGCCTTCATGCTCTCGATGAAACCCTTACATTTCCAAGTACCTCAATTAGGACTTTCCCAAAAAGATGTGTTTGAGTGTCTGTTGTGAAAGGAGCTCTAACTTGTGTATTCAGTGCTGGAGAGTGACACACTCTACACAGGCTACAAGGCGTTTTGAGAGCACCAACATGCTTCACACTGAAACTGCTACAAGGTGTGTGTAGCATGCTGAATGAAGGCTTGTCATTTCAAAGAAAGAAGAGGAAACCAAACTCCAGGTAGTGAAACGAGCACCCCAGTATGGGAGATGTGCATGTGTACAGTTTCAAGCAGCACCTCTTTGTGGACACTTGGAAACAGCGCTGTGAAAAAATTTCGTACGAAGCGGGATTTGGCCAAAGTTGAAAGACCTTCCAAAACCAACCCTAAAGAACTTAGCCAAACAATGAATGTTGCAATAAGCTCCTCCAGGAAAGGTGCCTCTATGACACAACCCCCGAGCAGGTAGCTACATTCTGCACAGTACAAAAGGCATATGAATTCCAGGCTGAAAACTCACTCCAGAAGGATGAAATGCATGTGTTTCTCTCTGAAAGAACACTCAGCCACCAGGCTTTTGCTTGCTCCTTCAAGGTCTTTCTAGAAACGTGTGTTTTCACTGTTGGAATACGTTTTGGGATGCATTGTTTCTATCTCTTGCAAGCCTCATGTTGTTTCTTACACAATGTGGGAAAACAAGGAGTATGTTTCCCAAATTACTTGAAATCCAGGAAAACACACACTGCATCTCTCTTGCCCAAACACGCTCTCTCAACTAATGCGTTGAGAACATTCAAGAAAGCAGAAAAGAAGGGCATTTTGCAGTGAATTTCAGACGGGCATGTACAAAAAGTCATTTCTATCGGTTGCAGAGTGCAAAAGCGTGATTGCCTTCATGCTCTCGATGAAACCCTTACATTTCCAAGTACCTCAATTAGGACTTTCCCAAAAAGATGTGTTTGAGTGTCTGTTGTGAAAGGAGCTCTAACTTGTGTATTCAGTGCTGGAGAGTGACACACTCTACACAGGCTACAAGGCGTTTTGAGAGCACCAACATGCTTCACACTGAAACTGCTACAAGGTGTGTGTAGCATGCTGAATGAAGGCTTGTCATTTCAAAGAAAGAAGAGGAAACCAAACTCCAGGTAGTGAAACGAGCACACCAGTATGGGAGATGTGCATGTGTACAGTTTCAAGCAGCACCTTTTGTGGACACTTGGAAACAGCGCTGTGAAAAAATTTCGTACGAAGCGGTATTTGGCCAAAGTTGAAAGACCTTCCAAAACCAACCCTAAAGAACTTAGCCAAACAATGAATGTTGCAATAAGCTCCTCCAGGAAAGGTGCCTCTATGACACAACCCCCGAGCAGGTAGCTACATTTTGCACAGTACAAAAGGCATATGAATTCCAGGCTGAAAACTCACTCCAGAAGGATGAAATGCATGTGTTTCTCTCTGAAAGAACACTCAGCCACCAGGCTTTTGCTTGCTTCTTCAAGGTCTTTGTAGAAACGTGTGTTTTCACTGTTGGAATACGTTTTGGGATGCATTGTTTCTATCTCTTGCAAGCCTCATGTTGTTTCTTACACAATGTGGGAAAACAAGGAGTATGTTTCCCAAATCACTTGAAATCCAGGAAAAACACAGTGCATCTCTCTTGCCCAAACACGCTCTCTCACCTAATGCGTTGAGAACATTCAAGAAAGCAGAAAAGAAGGGCATTTTGCACTGAATTTCAGACGGGCATGTACAAAAAGTCATTTCTATCGGTTGCAGAGTGCAAAAGCGTGATTGCCTTCATGCTCTCGATGAAACCCTTACATTTCCAAGTACCTCAATTAGGACTTTCCCAAAAAGATGTGTTTGAGTGTCTGTTGTGAAAGGAGCTCTAACTTGTGTATTCAGTGCTGGAGAGTGACACACTCTACACAGGCTACAAGGCGTTTTGAGAGCACCAACATGCTTCACACTGAAACTGCTACAAGGTGTGTGTAGCATGCTGAATGAAGGCTTGTCATTTCAAAGAAAGAAGAGGAAACCAAACTCCAGGTAGTGAAACGAGCACACCAGTATGGGAGATGTGCATGTGTACAGTTTCAAGCAGCACCTCTTTGTGGACACTTGGAAACAGCGCTGTGAAAAAATTTCGTACGAAGCGGGATTTGGCCAAAGTTGAAAGACCTTCCAAAACCAACCCTAAAGAACTTAGCCAAACAATGAATGTTGCAATAAGCTCCTCCAGGAAAGGTGCCTCTATGACACAACCCCCGAGCAGGTAGCTACATTCTGCACAGTACAAAAGGCATATGAATTCCAGGCTGAAAACTCACTCCAGAAGGATGAAATGCATGTGTTTCTCTCTGAAAGAACACTCAGCCACCAGGCTTTTGCTTGCTCCTTCAAGGTCTTTCTAGAAACGTGTGTTTTCACTGTTGGAATACGTTTTGGGATGCATTGTTTCTATCTCTTGCAAGCCTCATGTTGTTTCTTACACAATGTGGGAAAACAAGGAGTATGTTTCCCAAATCACTTGAAATCCAGGAAAACACACAGTGCATCTCTCTTGCCCAAACACGCTCTCTCACCTAATGCGTTGAGAACATTCAAGAAAGCAGAAAAGAAGGGCATTTTGCAGTGAATTTCAGACGGGCATGTACAAAAAGTCATTTCTATCGGTTGCAGAGTGCAAAAGCGTGATTGCCTTCATGCTCTCGATGAAACCCTTACATTTCCAAGTACCTCAATTAGGACTTTCCCAAAAAGATGTGTTTGAGTGTCTGTTGTGAAAGGAGCTCTAACTTGTGTATTCAGTGCTGGAGAGTGACACACTCTACACAGGCTACAAGGCGTTTTGAGAGCACCAACATGCTTCACACTGAAACTGCTACAAGGTGTGTGTAGCATGCTGAATGAAGGCTTGTCATTTCAAAGAAAGAAGTGGAAACCAAACTCCAGGTAGTGAAACGAGCACACCAGTATGGGAGATGTGCATGTGTACAGTTTCAAGCAGCACCTCTTTGTGGACACTTGGAAACAGCGCTGTGAAAAAATTTCGTACGAAGCGGGATTTGGCCAAAGTTGAAAGACCTTCCAAAACCAACCCTAAAGAACTTAGCCAAACAATGAATGTTGCAATAAGCTCCTCCAGGAAAGGTGCCTCTATGACACAACCCCCGAGCAGGTAGCTACATTCTGCACAGTACAAAAGGCATATGAATTCCAGGCTGAAAACTCACTCCAGAAGGATGAAATGCATGTGTTTCTCTCTGAAAGAACACTCAGCCACCAGGCTTTTGCTTGCTCCTTCAAGGTCTTTCTAGAAACGTGTGTTTTCACTGTTGGAATACGTTTTGGGATGCATTGTTTCTATCTCTTGCAAGCCTCATGTTGTTTCTTACACAATGTGGGAAAACAAGGAGTATGTTTCCCAAATCACTTGAAATCCAGGAAAACACACAGTGCATCTCTCTTGCCCAAACACGCTCTCTCACCTAATGCGTTGAGAACATTCAAGAAAGCAGAAAAGAAGGGCATTTTGCAGTGAATTTCAGACGGGCATGTACAAAAAGTCATTTCTATCGGTTGCAGAGTGCAAAAGCGTGATTGCCTTCATGCTCTCGATGAAACCCTTACATTTCCAAGTACCTCAATTAGGACTTTCCCAAAAAGATGTGTTTGAGTGTCTGTTGTGAAAGGAGCTCTAACTTGTGTATTCAGTGCTGGAGAGTGACACACTCTACACAGGCTACAAGGCGTTTTGAGAGCACCAACATGCTTCACACTGAAACTGCTACAAGGTGTGTGTAGCATGCTGAATGAAGGCTTGTCATTTCAAAGAAAGAAGAGGAAACCAAACTCCAGGTAGTGAAACGAGCACACCAGTATGGGAGATGTGCATGTGTACAGTTTCAAGCAGCACCTTTTGTGGACACTTGGAAACAGCGCTGTGAAAAAATTTCGTACGAAGCGGTATTTGGCCAAAGTTGAAAGACCTTCCAAAACCAACCCTAAAGAACTTAGCCAAACAATGAATGTTGCAATAAGCTCCTCCAGGAAAGGTGCCTCTATGACACAACCCCCGAGCAGGTAGCTACATTTTGCACAGTACAAAAGGCATATGAATTCCAGGCTGAAAACTCACTCCAGAAGGATGAAATGCATGTGTTTCTCTCTGAAAGAACACTCAGCCACCAGGCTTTTGCTTGCTTCTTCAAGGTCTTTGTAGAAACGTGTGTTTTCACTGTTGGAATACGTTTTGGGATGCATTGTTTCTATCTCTTGCAAGCCTCATGTTGTTTCTTACACAATGTGGGAAAACAAGGAGTATGTTTCCCAAATCACTTGAAATCCAGGAAAACACACACTGCATCTCTCTTGCTCAAACACGCTCTCTCAACTAATGCGTTGAGAACATTCAAGAAAGCAGAAAAGAAGGGCATTCTGCA
The DNA here is from genome assembly GCF_054644295.1 of Miniopterus natalensis. Classification (NCBI taxonomy): domain Eukaryota; kingdom Metazoa; phylum Chordata; class Mammalia; order Chiroptera; family Miniopteridae; genus Miniopterus; species Miniopterus natalensis. Next base: position 33,710,506 of record NC_142090.1, read on the forward strand.
GTGAATTTCAGACGGGCATGTACAAAAAGTCATTTCTATCGGTTGCAGAGTGCAAAAGCGTGATTGCCTTCAGGCTCTCGATGAAACCCTTACATTTCCAAGTACCTCAATTAGGACTTTCCGAAAAAGATGTGTTTGAGTGTCTGTTGTGAAAGGAGCTCTAACTTGTGTATTCAGTGCTGGAGAGTGACACACTCTACACAGGCTACAAGGCGTTTTGAGAGCACCAACATGCTTCACACTGAAACTGCTACAAGGTGTGTGTAGCATGCTGAATGAAGGCTTGTCATTTCAAAGAAAGAAGAGGAAACCAAACTCCAGGTAGTGAAACGAGCACACCAGTATGGGAGATGTGCATGTGTACAGTTTCAAGCAGCACCTCTTTGTGGACACTTGGAAACAGCGCTGTGAAAAAATTTCGTACGAAGCGGGATTTGGCCAAAGTTGAAAGACCTTCCAAAACCAACCCTAAAGAACTTAGCCAAACAATGAATGTTGCAATAAGCTCCTCCAGGAAAGGTGCCTCTATGACACAACCCCCGAGCAGGTAGCTACATTCTGCACAGTACAAGAGGCATATGAATTCCAGGCTGAAAACTCACTCCAGAAGGATGAAATGCATGTGTTTCTCTCTGAAAGAACACTCAGCCACCAGGCTTTTGCTTGATTCTTCAAGGTCTTTGTAGAAATGTGTGTTTTCACTGTTGGAATACGTTTTGGGATGCATTGTTTCTATCTCTTGCAAGCCTCATGTTGTTTCTTACACAATGTGGGAAAACAAGGAGTATGTTTCCCAAATCACTTGAAATACAGGAAAACACACAGTGCATCTCTCTTGCCCAAACACGCTCTCTCACCTAATGCGTTGAGAACATTGAAGAAAGCAGAAAAGAAGGGCATTTAGCACTGAATTTCAGATGGGCATGTACAAAAAGTCATTTCTATCGGTTGCAGAGTGCAAAAGCGTGATTGCCTTCATGCTCTCGATGAAACCCTTACATTTCCAAGTACCTCAATTAGGACTTTCCCAAAAAGATGTGTTTGAGTGTCTGTTGTGAAAGGAGCTCTAACTTGTGTATTCAGTGCTGGAGAGTGACACACTCTACACAGGCTACAAGGCGTTTTGAGAGCACCAACATGCTTCACACTGAAACTGCTACAAGGTGTGTGTAGCATGCTGAATGAAGGCTTGTCATTTCAAAGAAAGAAGAGGAAACCAAACTCCAGGTAGTGAAACGAGCACACCAGTATGGGAGATGTGCATGTGTACAGTTTCAAGCAGCACCTCTTTGTGGACACTTGGAAACAGCGCTGTGAAAAAATTTCGTACGAAGCGGGATTTGGCCAAAGTTGAAAGACCTTCCAAAACCAACCCTAAAGAACTTAGCCAAACAATGAATGTTGCAATAAGCTCCTCCAGGAAAGGTGCCTCTATGACACAACCCCCGAGCAGGTAGCTACATTCTGCACAGTACAAAAGGCATATGAATTCCAGGCTGAAAACTCACTCCAGAAGGATGAAATGCATGTGTTTCTCTCTGAAAGAACACTCAGCCACCAGGCTTTTGCTTGATTCTTCAAGGTCTTTGTAGAAATGTGTGTTTTCACTGTTGGAATACGTTTTGGGATGCATTGTTTCTATCTCTTGCAAGCCTCATGTTGTTTCTTACACAATGTGGGAAAACAAGGAGTATGTTTCCCAAATCACTTGAAATACAGGAAAACACACAGTGCATCTCTCTTGCCCAAACACGCTCTCTCACCTAATGCGTTGAGAACATTGAAGAAAGCAGAAAAGAAGGGCATTTAGCACTGAATTTCAGACGGGCATGTACAAAAAGTCATTTCTATCGGTTGCAGAGTGCAAAAGCGTGATTGCCTTCATGCTCTCGATGAAACCCTTACATTTCCAAGTACCTCAATTAGGACTTTCCCAAAAAGATGTGTTTGAGTGTCTGTTGTGAAAGGAGCTCTAACTTGTGTATTCAGTGCTGGAGAGTGACACACTCTACACAGGCTACAAGGCGTTTTGAGAGCACCAACATGCTTCACACTGAAACTGCTACAAGGTGTGTGTAGCATGCTGAATGAAGGCTTGTCATTTCAAAGAAAGAAGAGGAAACCAAACTCCAGGTAGTGAAACGAGCACACCAGTATGGGAGATGTGCATGTGTACAGTTTCAAGCAGCACCTCTTTGTGGACACTTGGAAACAGCGCTGTGAAAAAATTTCGTACGAAGCGGGATTTGGCCAAAGTTGAAAGACCATCCAAAACCAACCCTAAAGAACTTAGCCAAACAATGAATGTTGCAATAAGCTCCTCCAGGAAAGGTGCCTCTATGACACAACCCCCGAGCAGGTAGCTACATTCTGCACAGTACAAGAGGCATATGAATTCCAGGCTGAAAACTCACTCCAGAAGGATGAAATGCATGTGTTTCTCTCTGAAAGAACACTCAGCCACCAGGCTTTTGCTTGATTCTTCAAGGTCTTTGTAGAAATGTGTGTTTTCACTGTTGGAATACGTTTTGGGATGCATTGTTTCTATCTCTTGCAAGCCTCATGTTGTTTCTTACACAATGTGGGAAAACAAGGAGTATGTTTCCCAAATCACTTGAAATCCAGGAAAACACACAGTGCATCTCTCTTGCCCAAACACGCTCTCTCACCTAATGCGTTGAGAACATTGAAGAAAGCAGAAAAGAAGGGCATTTAGCACTGAATTTCAGATGGGCATGTACAAAAAGTCATTTCTATCGGTTGCAGAGTGCAAAAGCGTGATTGCCTTCATGCTCTCGATGAAACCCTTACATTTCCAAGTACCTCAATTAGGACTTTCCCAAAAAGATGTGTTTGAGTGTCTGTTGTGAAAGGAGCTCTAACTTGTGTATTCAGTGCTGGAGAGTGACACACTCTACACAGGCTACAAGGCGTTTTGAGAGCACCAACATGCTTCACACTGAAACTGCTACAAGGTGTGTGTAGCATGCTGAATGAAGGCTTGTCATTTCAAAGAAAGAAGAGGAAACCAAACTCCAGGTAGTGAAACGAGCACACCAGTATGGGAGATGTGCATGTGTACAGTTTCAAGCAGCACCTCTTTGTGGACACTTGGAAACAGCGCTGTGAAAAAATTTCGTACGAAGCGGGATTTGGCCAAAGTTGAAAGACCTTCCAAAACCAACCCTAAAGAACTTAGCCAAACAATGAATGTTGCAATAAGCTCCTCCAGGAAAGGTGCCTCTATGACACAACCCCCGAGCAGGTAGCTACATTCTGCACAGTACAAAAGGCATATGAATTCCAGGCTGAAAACTCACTCCAGAAGGATGAAATGCATGTGTTTCTCTCTGAAAAAACACTCAGCCACCAGGCTTTTGCTTGCTCCTTCAAGGTCTTTCTAGAAAAGTGTGTTTTCACTGTTGGAATACTTTTTGGGATGCATTGTTTCTATCTCTTGCAAGCCTCATGTTGTTTCTTACACAATGTGGGAAAACAAGGAGTATGTTTCCCAAATCACTTGAAATCCAGGAAAACACACAGTGCATCTCTCTTGCCCAAACACGCTCTCTCACCTAATGCGTTGAGAACATTCAAGAAAGCAGAAAAGAAGGGCATTTTGCAGTGAATTTCAGACGGGCATGTACAAAAAGTCATTTCTATCGGTTGCAGAGTGCAAAAGCGTGATTGCCTTCATGCTCTCGATGAAACCCTTACATTTCCAAGTACCTCAATTAGGACTTTCCCAAAAAGATGTGTTTGAGTGTCTGTTGTGAAAGGAGCTCTAACTTGTGTATTCAGTGCTGGAGAGTGACACACTCTACACAGGCTACAAGGCGTTTTGAGAGCACCAACATGCTTCACACTGAAACTGCTACAAGGTGTGTGTAGCATGCTGAATGAAGGCTTGTCATTTCAAAGAAAGAAGTGGAAACCAAACTCCAGGTAGTGAAACGAGCACACCAGTATGGGAGATGTGCATGTGTACAGTTTCAAGCAGCACCTCTTTGTGGACACTTGGAAACAGCGCTGAGAAAAAATTTCGTACGAAGCGGGATTTGGCCAAAGTTGAAAGACCTTCCAAAACCAACCCTAAAGAACTTAGCCAAACAATGAATGTTGCAATAAGCTCCTCCAGGAAAGGTGCCTCTATGACACAACCCCCGAACAGGTAGCTACATTCTGCACAGTACAAAAGGCATAGGAATTCCAGGCTGAAAACTCACTCCAGAAGGATGAAATGCATGTGTTTCTCTCTGAAAGAACACTCAGCCACCAGGCTTTTGCTTGCTTCTTCAAGGTCTTTGTAGAAACGTGTGTTTTCACTGTTGGAATACGTTTTGGGATGCATTGTTTCTATCTCTTGCAAGCCTCATGTTGTTTCTTACACAATGTGGGAAAACAAGGAGTATGTTTCCCAAATCACTTGAAATCCAGGAAAACACACAGTGCATCTCTCTTGCCCAAACACGCTCTCTCACCTAATGCGTTGAGAACATTCAAGAAAGCAGAAAAGAAGGGCATTTTGCAGTGAATTTCAGACGGGCATGTACAAAAAGTCATTTCTATCGGTTGCAGAGTGCAAAAGCGTGATTGCCTTCATGCTCTCGATGAAACCCTTACATTTCCAAGTACCTCAATTAGGACTTTCCGAAAAAGATGTGTTTGAGTGTCTGTTGTGAAAGGAGCTCTAACTTGTGTATTCAGTGCTGGAGAGTGACACACTCTACACAGGCTACAAGGCGTTTTGAGAGCACCAACATGCTTCACACTGAAACTGCTACAAGGTGTGTGTAGCATGCTGAATGAAGGCTTGTCATTTCAAAGAAAGAAGAGGAAACCAAACTCCAGGTAGTGAAACGAGCACACCAGTATGGGAGATGTGCATGTGTACAGTTTCAAGCAGCACCTCTTTGTGGACACTTGGAAACAGCGCTGTGAAAAAATTTCGTACGAAGCGGGATTTGGCCAAAGTTGAAAGACCTTCCAAAACCAACCCTAAAGAACTTAGCCAAACAATGAATGTTGCAATAAGCTCCTCCAGGAAAGGTGCCTCTATGACACAACCCCCGAGCAGGTAGCTACATTCTGCACAGTACAAGAGGCATATGAATTCCAGGCTGAAAACTCACTCCAGAAGGATGAAATGCATGTGTTTCTCTCTGAAAGAACACTCAGCCACCAGGCTTTTGCTTGATTCTTCAAGGTCTTTGTAGAAATGTGTGTTTTCACTGTTGGAATACGTTTTGGGATGCATTGTTTCTATCTCTTGCAAGCCTCATGTTGTTTCTTACACAATGTGGGAAAACAAGGAGTATGTTTCCCAAATCACTTGAAATACAGGAAAACACACAGTGCATCTCTCTTGCCCAAACACGCTCTCTCACCTAATGCGTTGAGAACATTGAAGAAAGCAGAAAAGAAGGGCATTTAGCACTGAATTTCAGATGGGCATGTACAAAAAGTCATTTCTATCGGTTGCAGAGTGCAAAAGCGTGATTGCCTTCATGCTCTCGATGAAACCCTTACATTTCCAAGTACCTCAATTAGGACTTTCCCAAAAAGATGTGTTTGAGTGTCTGTTGTGAAAGGAGCTCTAACTTGTGTATTCAGTGCTGGAGAGTGACACACTCTACACAGGCTACAAGGCGTTTTGAGAGCACCAACATGCTTCACACTGAAACTGCTACAAGGTGTGTGTAGCATGCTGAATGAAGGCTTGTCATTTCAAAGAAAGAAGAGGAAACCAAACTCCAGGTAGTGAAACGAGCACACCAGTATGGGAGATGTGCATGTGTACAGTTTCAAGCAGCACCTCTTTGTGGACACTTGGAAACAGCGCTGAGAAAAAATTTCGTACGAAGCGGGATTTGGCCAAAGTTGAAAGACCTTCCAAAACCAACCCTAAAGAACTTAGCCAAACAATGAATGTTGCAATAAGCTCCTCCAGGAAAGGTGCCTCTATGACACAACCCCCGAACAGGTAGCTACATTCTGCACAGTACAAAAGGCATAGGAATTCCAGGCTGAAAACTCACTCCAGAAGGATGAAATGCATGTGTTTCTCTCTGAAAGAACACTCAGCCACCAGGCTTTTGCTTGATTCTTCAAGGTCTTTGTAGAAATGTGTGTTTTCACTGTTGGAATACGTTTTGGGATGCATTGTTTCTATCTCTTGCAAGCCTCATGTTGTTTCTTACACAATGTGGGAAAACAAGGAGTATGTTTCCCAAATCACTTGAAATCCAGGAAAACACACAGTGCATCTCTCTTGCCCAAACACGCTCTCTCACCTAATGCGTTGAGAACATTGAAGAAAGCAGAAAAGAAGGGCATTTAGCACTGAATTTCAGACGGGCATGTACAAAAAGTCATTTCTATCGGTTGCAGAGTGCAAAAGCGTGATTGCCTTCATGCTCTCGATGAAACCCTTACATTTCCAAGTACCTCAATTAGGACTTTCCCAAAAAGATGTGTTTGAGTGTCTGTTGTGAAAGGAGCTCTAACTTGTGTATTCAGTGCTGGAGAGTGACACACTCTACACAGGCTACAGGGCGTTTTGAGAGCACCAACATGCTTCACACTGAAACTGCTACAAGGTGTGTGTAGCATGCTGAATGAAGGCTTGTCATTTCAAAGAAAGAAGTGGAAACCAAACTCCAGGTAGTGAAACGAGCACACCAGTATGGGAGATGTGCATGTGTACAGTTTCAAGCAGCACGTCTTTGTGGACACTTGGAAACAGCGCTGTGAAAAAATTTCGTACGAAGCGGGATGTGGCCAAAGTTGAAAGACCTTCCAAAACCAACCCTAAAGAACTTAGCCAAACAATGAATGTTGCAATAAGCTCCTCCAGGAAAGGTGCCTCTATGACACAACCCCCGAGCAGGTAGCTACATTCTGCACAGTACAAAAGGTATAGGAATTCCAGGCTGAAAACTCACTCCAGAAGGATGAAATGCATGTGTTTCTCTCTGAAAGAACACTCAGCCACCAGGCTTTTGCTTGCTTCTTCAAGGTCTTTGTAGAAACGTGTGTTTTCACTGTTGGAATACGTTTTGGGATGCATTGTTTCTATCTCTTGCAAGCCTCATGTTGTTTCTTACACAATGTGGGAAAACAAGGAGTATGTTTCCCAAATCACTTGAAATCCAGGAAAACACACACTGCATCTCTCTTGCCCAAACACGCTCTCTCACCTAATGCGTTGAGAACATTGAAGAAAGCAGAAAAGAAGGGCATTTAGCACTGAATTTCAGACGGGCATGTACAAAAAGTCATTTCTATCGGTTGCAGAGTGCAAAAGCGTGATTGCCTTCATGCTCTCGATGAAACCCTTACATTTCCAAGTACCTCAATTAGGACTTTCCCAAAAAGATGTGTTTGAGTGTCTGTTGTGAAAGGAGCTCTAACTTGTGTATTCAGTGCTGGAGAGTGACACACTCTACACAGGCTACAGGGCGTTTTGAGAGCACCAACATGCTTCACACTGAAACTGCTACAAGGTGTGTGTAGCATGCTGAATGAAGGCTTGTCATTTCAAAGAAAGAAGAGGAAACCAAACTCCAGGTAGTGAAACGAGCACACCAGTATGGGAGATGTGCATGTGTACAGTTTCAAGCAGCACCTCTTTGTGGACACTTGGAAACAGCGCTGTGAAAAAATTTCGTACGAAGCGGGATTTGGCCAAAGTTGAAAGACCTTCCAAAACCAACCCTAAAGAACTTAGCCAAACAATGAATGTTGCAATAAGCTCCTCCAGGAAAGGTGCCTCTATGACACAACCCCCGAGCAGGTAGCTACATTCTGCACAGTACAAAAGGCATAGGAATTCCAGGCTGAAAACTCACTCCAGAAGGATGAAATGCATGTGTTTCTCTCTGAAAGAACACTCAGCCACCAGGCTTTTGCTTGCTCCTTCAAGGTCTTTCTAGAAACGTGTGTTTTCATTGCTGGAATACGTTTTGGGATGCATTGTTTCTATCTCTTGCAAGCCTCATGTTGTTTCTTACACAATGTGGGAAAACAAGGAGTATGTTTCCCAAATCACTTGAAATCCAGGAAAACACACAGTGCATCTCTCTTGCTCAAACACGCTCTCTCAACTAATGCGTTGAGAACATTCAAGAAAGCAGAAAAGAAGGGCATTTTGCACTGAATTTCAGACGGGCATGTACAAAAAGTCATTTCTATCGGTTGCAGAGTGCAAAAGCGTGATTGCCTTCATGCTCTCGATGAAACCCTTACATTTCCAAGTACCTCAATTAGGACTTTCCCAAAAAGATGTGTTTGAGTGTCTGTTGTGAAAGGAGCTCTAACTTGTGTATTCAGTGCTGGAGAGTGACACACTCTACACAGGCTACAAGGCGTTTTGAGAGCACCAACATGCTTCACACTGAAACTGCTACAAGGTGTGTGTAGCATGCTGAATGAAGGCTTGTCATTTCAAAGAAAGAAGAGGAAACCAAACTCCAGGCTAGTGAAACGAGCACACCAGTATGGGAGATGTGCATGTGTACAGTTTCAAGCAGCACCTCTTTGTGGACACTTGGAAACAGCGCTGTGAAAAAATTTCGTACGAAGCGGGATTTGGCCAAAGTTGAAAGACCTTCCAAAACCAACCCTAAAGAACTTAGCCAAACAATGAATGTTGCAATAAGCTCCTCCAGGAAAGGTGCCTCTATGACACAACCCCCGAGCAGGTAGCTACATTCTGCACAGTACAAAAGGCATATGAATTCCAGGCTGAAAACTCACTCCAGAAGGATGAAATGCATGTGTTTCTCTCTGAAAGAACACTCAGCCACCAGGCTTTTGCTTGCTCCTTCAAGGTCTTTCTAGAAAAGTGTGTTTTCACTGTTGGAATACGTTTTGGGATGCATTGTTTCTATCTCTTGCAAGCCTCATGTTGTTTCTTACACAATGTGGGAAAACAAGGAGTATGTTTCCCAAATCACTTGAAATCCAGGAAAACACACAGTGCATCTCTCTTGCCCAAACACGCTCTCTCACCTAATGCGTTGAGAACATTCAAGAAAGCAGAAAAGAAGGGCATTTTGCAGTGAATTTCAGACGGGCATGTACAAAAAGTCATTTCTATCGGTTGCAGAGTGCAAAAGCGTGATTGCCTTCATGCTCTCGATGAAACCCTTACATTTCCAAGTACCTCAATTAGGACTTTCCCAAAAAGATGTGTTTGAGTGTCTGTTGTGAAAGGAGCTCTAACTTGTGTATTCAGTGCTGGAGAGTGACACACTCTACACAGGCTACAAGGCGTTTTGAGAGCACCAACATGCTTCACACTGAAACTGCTACAAGGTGTGTGTAGCATGCTGAATGAAGGCTTGTCATTTCAAAGAAAGAAGAGGAAACCAAACTCCAGGTAGTGAAACGAGCACACCAGTATGGGAGATGTGCATGTGTACAGTTTCAAGCAGCACCTCTTTGTGGACACTTGGAAACAGCGCTGTGAAAAAATTTCGTACGAAGCGGGATTTGGCCAAAGTTGAAAGACCTTCCAAAACCAACCCTAAAGAACTTAGCCAAACAATGAATGTTGCAATAAGCTCCTCCAGGAAAGGTGCCTCTATGACACAACCCCCGAGCAGGTAGCTACATTCTGCACAGTACAAGAGGCATATGAATTCCAGGCTGAAAACTCACTCCAGAAGGATGAAATGCATGTGTTTCTCTCTGAAAGAACACTCAGCCACCAGGCTTTTGCTTGATTCTTCAAGGTCTTTGTAGAAATGTGTGTTTTCACTGTTGGAATACGTTTTGGGATGCATTGTTTCTATCTCTTGCAAGCCTCATGTTGTTTCTTACACAATGTGGGAAAACAAGGAGTATGTTTCCCAAATCACTTGAAATACAGGAAAACACACAGTGCATCTCTCTTGCCCAAACACGCTCTCTCACCTAATGCGTTGAGAACATTGAAGAAAGCAGAAAAGAAGGGCATTTAGCACTGAATTTCAGATGGGCATGTACAAAAAGTCATTTCTATCGGTTGCAGAGTGCAAAAGCGTGATTGCCTTCATGCTCTCGATGAAACCCTTACATTTCCAAGTACCTCAATTAGGACTTTCCCAAAAAGATGTGTTTGAGTGTCTGTTGTGAAAGGAGCTCTAACTTGTGTATTCAGTGCTGGAGAGTGACACACTCTACACAGGCTACAAGGCGTTTTGAGAGCACCAACATGCTTCACACTGAAACTGCTACAAGGTGTGTGTAGCATGCTGAATGAAGGCTTGTCATTTCAAAGAAAGAAGAGGAAACCAAACTCCAGGTAGTGAAACGAGCACACCAGTATGGGAGATGTGCATGTGTACAGTTTCAAGCAGCACCTCTTTGTGGACACTTGGAAACAGCGCTGTGAAAAAATTTCGTACGAAGCGGGATTTGGCCAAAGTTGAAAGACCTTCCAAAACCAGCCCTAAAGAACTTAGCCAAACAATGAATGTTGCAATAAGCTCCTCCAGGAAAGGTGCCTCTATGACACAACCCCCGAGCAGGTAGCTACATTCTGCACAGTACAAAAGGCATATGAATTCCAGGCTGAAAACTCACTCCAGAAGGATGAAATGCATGTGTTTCTCTCTGAAAGAACACTCAGCCACCAGGCTTTTGCTTGCTCCTTCAAGGTCTTTCTAGAAAAGTGTGTTTTCACTGTTGGAATACGTTTTGGGATGCATTGTTTCTATCTCTTGCAAGCCTCATGTTGTTTCTTACACAATGTGGGAAAACAAGGAGTATGTTTCCCAAATCACTTGAAATCCAGGAAAACACACAGTGCATCTCTCTTGCCCAAACACGCTCTCTCACCTAATGCGTTGAGAACATTCAAGAAAGCAGAAAAGAAGGGCATTTTGCAGTGAATTTCAGACGGGCATGTACAAAAAGTCATTTCTATCGGTTGCAGAGTGCAAAAGCGTGATTGCCTTCATGCTCTCGATGAAACCCTTACATTTCCAAGTACCTCAATTAGGACTTTCCCAAAAAGATGTGTTTGAGTGTCTGTTGTGAAAGGAGCTCTAACTTGTGTATTCAGTGCTGGAGAGTGACACACTCTACACAGGCTACAAGGCGTTTTGAGAGCACCAACATGCTTCACACTGAAACTGCTACAAGGTGTGTGTAGCATGCTGAATGAAGGCTTGTCATTTCAAAGAAAGAAGTGGAAACCAAACTCCAGGTAGTGAAACGAGCACACCAGTATGGGAGATGTGCATGTGTACAGTTTCAAGCAGCACCTCTTTGTGGACACTTGGAAACAGCGCTGTGAAAAAATTTCGTACGAAGCGGGATTTGGCCAAAGTTGAAAGACCTTCCAAAACCAACCCTAAAGAACTTAGCCAAACAATGAATGTTGCAATAAGCTCCTCCAGGAAAGGTGCCTCTATGACACAACCCCCGAACAGGTAGCTACATTCTGCACAGTACAAAAGGCATAGGAATTCCAGGCTGAAAACTCACTCCAGAAGGATGAAATGCATGTGTTTCTCTCTGAAAGAACACTCAGCCACCAGGCTTTTGCTTGCTTCTTCAAGGTCTTTGTAGAAACGTGTGTTTTCACTGTTGGAATACGTTTTGGGATGCATTGTTTCTATCTCTTGCAAGCCTCATGTTGTTTCTTACACAATGTGGGAAAACAAGGAGTATGTTTCCCAAATCACTTGAAATCCAGGAAAACACACAGTGCATCTCTCTTGCCCAAACACGCTCTCTCACCTAATGCGTTGAGAACATTCAAGAAAGCAGAAAAGAAGGGCATTTTGCAGTGAATTTCAGACGGGCATGTACAAAAAGTCATTTCTATCGGTTGCAGAGTGCAAAAGCGTGATTGCCTTCATGCTCTCGATGAAACCCTTACATTTCCAAGTACCTCAATTAGGACTTTCCGAAAAAGATGTGTTTGAGTGTCTGTTGTGAAAGGAGCTCTAACTTGTGTATTCAGTGCTGGAGAGTGACACACTCTACACAGGCTACAAGGCGTTTTGAGAGCACCAACATGCTTCACACTGAAACTGCTACAAGGTGTGTGTAGCATGCTGAATGAAGGCTTGTCATTTCAAAGAAAGAAGAGGAAACCAAACTCCAGGTAGTGAAACGAGCACACCAGTATGGGAGATGTGCATGTGTACAGTTTCAAGCAGCACCTCTTTGTGGACACTTGGAAACAGCGCTGTGAAAAAATTTCGTACGAAGCGGGATTTGGCCAAAGTTGAAAGACCTTCCAAAACCAACCCTAAAGAACTTAGCCAAACAATGAATGTTGCAATAAGCTCCTCCAGGAAAGGTGCCTCTATGACACAACCCCCGAGCAGGTAGCTACATTCTGCACAGTACAAGAGGCATATGAATTCCAGGCTGAAAACTCACTCCAGAAGGATGAAATGCATGTGTTTCTCTCTGAAAGAACACTCAGCCACCAGGCTTTTGCTTGATTCTTCAAGGTCTTTGTAGAAATGTGTGTTTTCACTGTTGGAATACGTTTTGGGATGCATTGTTTCTATCTCTTGCAAGCCTCATGTTGTTTCTTACACAATGTGGGAAAACAAGGAGTATGTTTCCCAAATCACTTGAAATACAGGAAAACACACAGTGCATCTCTCTTGCCCAAACACGCTCTCTCACCTAATGCTTTGAGAACATTGAAGAAAGCAGAAAAGAAGGGCATTTAGCACTGAATTTCAGATGGGCATGTACAAAAAGTCATTTCTATCGGTTGCAGAGTGCAAAAGCGTGATTGCCTTCATGCTCTCGATGAAACCCTTACATTTCCAAGTACCTCAATTAGGACTTTCCCAAAAAGATGTGTTTGAGTGTCTGTTGTGAAAGGAGCTCTAACTTGTGTATTCAGTGCTGGAGAGTGACACACTCTACACAGGCTACAAGGCGTTTTGAGAGCACCAACATGCTTCACACTGAAACTGCTACAAGGTGTGTGTAGCATGCTGAATGAAGGCTTGTCATTTCAAAGAAAGAAGAGGAAACCAAACTCCAGGTAGTGAAACGAGCACACCAGTATGGGAGATGTGCATGTGTACAGTTTCAAGCAGCACCTCTTTGTGGACACTTGGAAACAGCGCTGTGAAAAAATTTCGTACGAAGCGGGATTTGGCCAAAGTTGAAAGACCTTCCAAAACCAACCCTAAAGAACTTAGCCAAACAATGAATGTTGCAATAAGCTCCTCCAGGAAAGGTGCCTCTATGACACAACCCCCGAGCAGGTAGCTACATTCTGCACAGTACAAAAGGCATATGAATTCCAGGCTGAAAACTCACTCCAGAAGGATGAAATGCATGTGTTTCTCTCTGAAAGAACACTCAGCCACCAGGCTTTTGCTTGATTCTTCAAGGTCTTTGTAGAAATGTGTGTTTTCACTGTTGGAATACGTTTTGGGATGCATTGTTTCTATCTCTTGCAAGCCTCATGTTGTTTCTTACACAATGTGGGAAAACAAGGAGTATGTTTCCCAAATCACTTGAAATACAGGAAAACACACAGTGCATCTCTCTTGCCCAAACACGCTCTCTCACCTAATGCGTTGAGAACATTGAAGAAAGCAGAAATGAAGGGCATTTAGCACTGAATTTCAGACGGGCATGTACAAAAAGTCATTTCTATCGGTTGCAGAGTGCAAAAGCGTGATTGCCTTCATGCTCTCGATGAAACCCTTACATTTCCAAGTACCTCAATTAGGACTTTCCCAAAAAGATGTGTTTGAGTGTCTGTTGTGAAAGGAGCTCTAACTTGTGTATTCAGTGCTGGAGAGTGACACACTCTACACAGGCTACAGGGCGTTTTGAGAGCACCAACATGCTTCACACTGAAACTGCTACAAGGTGTGTGTAGCATGCTGAATGAAGGCTTGTCATTTCAAAGAAAGAAGTGGAAACCAAACTCCAGGTAGTGAAACGAGCACACCAGTATGGGAGATGTGCATGTGTACAGTTTCAAGCAGCACGTCTTTGTGGACACTTGGAAACAGCGCTGTGAAAAAATTTCGTACGAAGCGGGATTTGGCCAAAGTTGAAAGACCTTCCAAAACCAACCCTAAAGAACTTAGCCAAACAATGAATGTTGCAATAAGCTCCTCCAGGAAAGGTGCCTCTATGACACAACCCCCGAGCAGGTAGCTACATTCTGCACAGTACAAAAGGTATAGGAATTCCAGGCTGAAAACTCACTCCAGAAGGATGAAATGCATGTGTTTCTCTCTGAAAGAACACTCAGCCACCAGGCTTTTGCTTGCTTCTTCAAGGTCTTTGTAGAAACGTGTGTTTTCACTGTTGGAATACGTTTTGGGATGCATTGTTTCTATCTCTTGCAAGCCTCATGTTGTTTCTTACACAATGTGGGAAAACAAGGAGTATGTTTCCCAAATCACTTGAAATCCAGGAAAACACACAGTGCATCTCTCTTGCCCAAACACGCTCTCTCACCTAATGCGTTGAGAACATTGAAGAAAGCAGAAAAGAAGGGCATTTAGCACTGAATTTCAGACGGGCATGTACAAAAAGTCATTTCTATCGGTTGCAGAGTGCAAAAGCGTGATTGCCTTCATGCTCTCGATGAAACCCTTACATTTCCAAGTACCTCAATTAGGACTTTCCCAAAAAGATGTGTTTGAGTGTCTGTTGTGAAAGGAGCTCTAACTTGTGTATTCAGTGCTGGAGAGTGACACACTCTACACAGGCTACAGGGCGTTTTGAGAGCACCAACATGCTTCACACTGAAACTGCTACAAGGTGTGTGTAGCATGCTGAATGAAGGCTTGTCATTTCAAAGAAAGAAGAGGAAACCAAACTCCAGGTAGTGAAACGAGCACACCAGTATGTGAGATGTGCATGTGTACAGTTTCAAGCAGCACCTCTTTGTGGACACTTGGAAACAGCGCTGTGAAAAAATTTCGTACGAAGCGGGATTTGGCCAAAGTTGAAAGACCTTCCAAAACCAACCCTAAAGAACTTAGCCAAACAATGAATGTTGCAATAAGCTCCTCCAGGAAAGGTGCCTCTATGACACAACCCACGAGCAGGTAGCTACATTCTGCACAGTACAAAAGGCATATGAATTCCAGGCTGAAAACTCACTCCAGAAGGATGAAATGCATGTGTTTCTCTCTGAAAGAACACTCAGCCACCAGGCTTTTGCTTGCTCCTTCAAGGTCTTTCTAGAAAAGTGTGTTTTCATTGCTGGAATACGTTTTGGGATGCATTGTTTCTATCTCTTGTATGCCTCATATTGTTTCTTACACAATGTGGGAAAACAAGGAGTATGTTTCCCAAATCACTAGAAATTCAGGAAAACACACAGTGCATCTCTCTTGCCCAAACACGCTCTCTCACCTAATGCGTTGAGAACATTCAAGAAAGCAGAAAAGAAGGGCATTTTGCACTGAATTTCAGACGGGCATGTACAAAAAGTCATTTCTATCGGTTGCAGAGTGCAAAAGCGTGATTGCCTTCATGCTCTCGATGAAACCCTTACATTTCCAAGTACCTCAATTAGGACTTTCTCAAAAAGATGTGTTTGAGTGTCTGTTGTGAAAGGAGCTCTAACTTGTGTATTCAGTGCTGGAGAGTGACACACTCTACACAGGCTACAAGGCGTTTTGAGAGCACCAACATGCTTCACACTGAAACTGCTACAAGGTGTGTGTAGCATGCTGAATGAAGGCTTGTCATTTCAAAGAAAGAAGAGGAAACCAAACTCCAGGTAGTGAAACGAGCACACCAGTATGGGAGATGTGCATGTGTACAGTTTCAAGCAGCACCTCTTTGTGGACACTTGGAAACAGCGCTGTGAAAAAATTTCGTACGAAGCGGGATTTGGCCAAAGTTGAAAGACCTTCCAAAACCAACCCTAAAGAACTTAGCCAAACAATGAATGTTGCAATAAGCTCCTCCAGGAAAGGTGCCTCTATGACACAACCCCCGAGCAGGTAGCTACATTCTGCACAGTACAAAAGGCATATGAATTCCAGGCTGAAAACTCACTCCAGAAGGATGAAATGCATGTGTTTCTCTCTGAAAGAACACTCAGCCACCAGGCTTTTGCTTGCTCCTTCAAGGTCTTTCTAGAAACGTGTGTTTTCATTGCTGGAATACGTTTTGGGATGCATTGTTTCTATCACTTGCAAGCCTCATGTTGTTTCTTACACAATGTGGGAAAACAAGGAGTATGTTTCCCAAATCACTTGAAATCCAGGAAAACACACACTGCATCTCTCTTGCCCAAACACGCTCTCTCACCTAATGCGTTGAGAACATTCAAGAAAGCAGAAAAGAAGGGCATTTTTCACTGAATTTCAGACGGGCATGTACAAAAAGTCATTTCTATCGGTTGCAGAGTGCAAAAGCGTGATTGCCTTCATGCTCTCGATGAAACCCTTACATTTCCAAGTACCTCAATTAGGACTTTCCCAAAAAGATGTGTTTGAGTGTCTGTTGTGAAAGAAGCTCTAACTTGTGTATTCAGTGCTGGAGAGTGACACACTCTACACAGGCTACAAGGCGTTTTGAGAGCACCAACATGCTTCACACTGAAACTGCTACAAGGTGTGTGTAGCATGCTGAATGAAGGCTTGTCATTTCAAAGAAAGAAGAGGAAACCAAACTCCAGGTAGTGAAACGAGCACACCAGTATGGGAGATGTGCATGTGTACAGTTTCAAGCAGCACCTCTTTGTGGACACTTGGAAACAGCGCTGTGAAAAAATTTCGTACGAAGCGGGATTTGGCCAAAGTTGAAAGACCTTCCAAAACCAACCCTAAAGAACTTAGCCAAACAATGAATGTTGCAATAAGCTCCTCCAGGAAAGGTGCCTCTATGACACAACCCCCGAGCAGGTGGCTACATTCTGCACAGTACAAAAGGCATATGAATTCCAGGCTGAAAACTCACTCCAGAAGGATGAAATGCATGTGTTTCTCTCTGAAAAAACACTCAGCCACCAGTCTTTTGCTTGCTTCTTCAAGGTCTTTGTAGAAACGTGTGTTTTCACTGTTGGAATACGTTTTGGGATGCATTGTTTCTATCTCTTGCAAGCCTCATGTTGTTTCTTACACAATGTGGGAAAACAAGGAGTATGTTTCCCAAATCACTTGAAATCCAGGAAAACACACACTGCATCTCTCTTGCTCAAACACGCTCTCTCAACTAATGCGTTGAGAACATTCAAGAAAGCAGAAAAGAAGGGCATTTTGCAGTGAATTTCAGACGGGCATGTACAAAAAGTCATTTCTATCGGTTGCAGAGTGCAAAAGCGTGATTGCCTTCATGCTCTCGATGAAACCCTTACATTTCCAAGTACCTCAATTAGGACTTTCCCAAAAAGATGTGTTTGAGTGTCTGTTGTGAAAGGAGCTCTAACTTGTGTATTCAGTGCTGGAGAGTGACACACTCTACACAGGCTACAAGGCGTTTTGAGAGCACCAACATGCTTCACACTGAAACTGCTACAAGGTGTGTGTAGCATGCTGAATGAAGGCTTGTCATTTCAAAGAAAGAAGAGGAAACCAAACTCCAGGTAGTGAAACGAGCACACCAGTATGGGAGATGTGCATGTGTACAGTTTCAAGCAGCACCTCTTTGTGGACACTTGGAAACAGCGCTGTGAAAAAATTTCGTACGAAGCGGGATTTGGCCAAAGTTGAAAGACCTTCCAAAACCAACCCTAAAGAACTTAGCCAAACAATGAATGTTGCAATAAGCTCCTCCAGGAAAGGTGCCTCTATGACACAACCCCTGAGCAGGTAGCTACATTCTGCACAGTACAAAAGGCATATGAATTCCAGGCTGAAAACTCACTCCAGAAGGATGAAATGCATGTGTTTCTCTCTGAAAAAACACTCAGCCACCAGGCTTTTGCTTGCTTCTTCAAGGTCTTTGTAGAAACGTGTGTTTTCACTGTTGGAATACGTTTTGGGATGCATTGTTTCTATCTCTTGCAAGCCTCATGTTGTTTCTTACACAATGTGGGAAAACAAGGAGTATGTTTCCCAAATCACTTGAAATCCAGGAAAACACACACTGCATCTCTCTTGCTCAAACACGCTCTCTCAACTAATGCGTTGAGAACATTCAAGAAAGCAGAAAAGAAGGGCATTTTGCAGTGAATTTCAGACGGGCATGTACAAAAAGTCATTTCTATCGGTTGCAGAGTGCAAAAGCGTGATTGCCTTCATGCTCTCGATGAAACCCTTACATTTCCAAGTACCTCAATTAGG
This sequence comes from Miniopterus natalensis, assembly GCF_054644295.1. Lineage (NCBI taxonomy): Eukaryota > Metazoa > Chordata > Mammalia > Chiroptera > Miniopteridae > Miniopterus > Miniopterus natalensis. The sequence continues at coordinate 33,728,742 of NC_142090.1, forward strand.
ACTTTCCCAAAAAGATGTGTTTGAGTGTCTGTTGTGAAAGGAGCTCTAACTTGTGTATTCAGTGCTGGAGAGTGACACACTCTACACAGGCTACAAGGCGTTTTGAGAGCACCAACATGCTTCACACTGAAACTGCTACAAGGTGTGTGTAGCATGCTGAATGAAGGCTTGTCATTTCAAAGAAAGAAGAGGAAACCAAACTCCAGGTAGTGAAACGAGCACACCAGTATGGGAGATGTGCATGTGTACAGTTTCAAGCAGCACCTCTTTGTGGACACTTGGAAACAGCGCTGTGAAAAAATTTCGTACGAAGCGGGATTTGGCCAAAGTTGAAAGACCTTCCAAAACCAACCCTAAAGAACTTAGCCAAACAATGAATGTTGCAATAAGCTCCTCCAGGAAAGGTGCCTCTATGACACAACCCCCGAGCAGGTAGCTACATTCTGCACAGTACAAAAGGCATATGAATTCCAGGCTGAAAACTCACTCCAGAAGGATGAAATGCATGTGTTTCTCTCTGAAAGAACACTCAGCCACCAGGCTTTTGCTTGCTCCTTCAAGGTCTTTCTAGAAACGTGTGTGTTCACTGTTGGAATACGTTTTGGGATGCATTGTTTCTATCTCTTGCAAGCCTCATGTTGTTTCTTACACAATGTGGGAAAACAAGGAGTATGTTTCCCAAATCACTTGAAATCCAGGAAAACACACAGTGCATCTCTCTTGCCCAAACACGCTCTCTCACCTAATGCGTTGAGAACATTCAAGAAAGCAGAAAAGAAGGGCATTTTGCAGTGAATTTCAGACGGGCATGTACAAAAAGTCATTTCTTTCGGTTGCAGAGTGCAAAAGCGTGATTGCCTTCATGCTCTCGATGAAACCCTTACATTTCCAAGTACCTCAATTAGGACTTTCCCAAAAAGATGTGTTTGAGTGTCTGTTGTGAAAGGAGCTCTAACTTGTGTATTCAGTGCTGGAGAGTGACACACTCTACACAGGCTACAAGGCGTTTTGAGAGCACCAACATGCTTCACACTGAAACTGCTACAAGGTGTGTGTAGCATGCTGAATGAAGGCTTGTCATTTCAAAGAAAGAAGAGGAAACCAAACTCCAGGTAGTGAAACGAGCACACCAGTATGGGAGATGTGCATGTGTACAGTTTCAAGCAGCACCTCTTTGTGGACACTTGGAAACAGCGCTGTGAAAAAATTTCGTACGAAGCGGGATTTGGCCAAAGTTGAAAGACCTTCCAAAACCAACCCTAAAGAACTTAGCCAAACAATGAATGTTGCAATAAGCTCCTCCAGGAAAGGTGCCTCTATGACACAACCCCCGAGCAGGTAGCTACATTCTGCACAGTACAAAAGGCATATGAATTCCAGGCTGAAAACTCACTCCAGAAGGATGAAATGCATGTGTTTCTCTCTGAAAGAACACTCAGCCACCAGGCTTTTGCTTGCTTCTTCAAGGTCTTTGTAGAAACGTGTGTTTTCACTGTTGGAATACGTTTTGGGATGCATTGTTTCTATCTCTTGCAAGCCTCATGTTGTTTCTTACACAATGTGGGAAAACAAGGAGTATGTTTCCCAAATCACTTGAAATCCAGGAAAACACACACTGCATCTCTCTTGCTCAAACACGCTCTCTCAACTAATGCGTTGAGAACATTCAAGAAAGCAGAAAAGAAGGGCATTTTGCAGTGAATTTCAGACGGGCATGTACAAAAAGTCATTTCTATCGGTTGCAGAGTGCAAAAGCGTGATTGCCTTCATGCTCTCGATGAAACCCTTACATTTCCAAGTACCTCAATTAGGACTTTCCCAAAAAGATGTGTTTGAGTGTCTGTTGTGAAAGGAGCTCTAACTTGTGTATTCAGTGCTGGAGAGTGACACACTCTACACAGGCTACAAGGCGTTTTGAGAGCACCAACATGCTTCACACTGAAACTGCTACAAGGTGTGTGTAGCATGCTGAATGAAGGCTTGTCATTTCAAAGAAAGAAGAGGAAACCAAACTCCAGGTAGTGAAACGAGCACACCAGTATGGGAGATGTGCATGTGTACAGTTTCAAGCAGCACCTCTTTGTGGACACTTGGAAACAGCGCTGTGAAAAAATTTCGTACGAAGCGGGATTTGGCCAAAGTTGAAAGACCTTCCAAAACCAACCCTAAAGAACTTAGCCAAACAATGAATGTTGCAATAAGCTCCTCCAGGAAAGGTGCCTCTATGACACAACCCCCGAGCAGGTAGCTACATTCTGCACAGTACAAAAGGCATATGAATTCCAGGCTGAAAACTCACTCCAGAAGGATGAAATGCATGTGTTTCTCTCTGAAAGAACACTCAGCCACCAGGCTTTTGCTTGCTCCTTCAAGGTCTTTCTAGAAACGTGTGTGTTCACTGTTGGAATACGTTTTGGGATGCATTGTTTCTATCTCTTGCAAGCCTCAAGTTGTTTCTTACACAATGTGGGAAAACAAGGAGTATGTTTCCCAAATCACTTGAAATCCAGGAAAACACACAGTGCATCTCTCTTGCCCAAACACGCTCTCTCACCTAATGCGTTGAGAACATTCAAGAAAGCAGAAAAGAAGGGCATTTTGCAGTGAATTTCAGACGGGCATGTACAAAAAGTCATTTCTATCGGTTGCAGAGTGCAAAAGCGTGATTGCCTTCATGCTCTCGATGAAACCCTTACATTTCCAAGTACCTCAATTAGGACTTTCCCAAAAAGATGTGTTTGAGTGTCTGTTGTGAAAGGAGCTCTAACTTGTGTATTCAGTGCTGGAGAGTGACACACTCTACACAGGCTACAAGGCGTTTTGAGAGCACCAACATGCTTCACACTGAAACTGCTACAAGGTGTGTGTAGCATGCTGAATGAAGGCTTGTCATTTCAAAGAAAGAAGAGGAAACCAAACTCCAGGTAGTGAAACGAGCACACCAGTATGGGAGATGTGCATGTGTACAGTTTCAAGCAGCACCTCTTTGTGGACACTTGGAAACAGCGCTGTGAAAAAATTTCGTACGAAGCGGGATTTGGCCAAAGTTGAAAGACCTTCCAAAACCAACCCTAAAGAACTTAGCCAAACAATGAATGTTGCAATAAGCTCCTCCAGGAAAGGTGCCTCTATGACACAACCCCCGAGCAGGTAGCTACATTCTGCACAGTACAAAAGGCATATGAATTCCAGGCTGAAAACTCACTCCAGAAGGATGAAATGCATGTGTTTCTCTCTGAAAGAACACTCAGCCACCAGGCTTTTGCTTGCTTCTTCAAGGTCTTTGTAGAAACGTGTGTTTTCACTGTTGGAATACGTTTTGGGATGCATTGTTTCTATCTCTTGCAAGCCTCATGTTGTTTCTTACACAATGTGGGAAAACAAGGAGTATGTTTCCCAAATCACTTGAAATCCAGGAAAACACACACTGCATCTCTCTTGCTCAAACACGCTCTCTCAACTAATGCGTTGAGAACATTCAAGAAAGCAGAAAAGAAGGGCATTTTGCAGTGAATTTCAGACGGGCATGTACAAAAAGTCATTTCTATCGGTTGCAGAGTGCAAAAGCGTGATTGCCTTCATGCTCTCGATGAAACCCTTACATTTCCAAGTACCTCAATTAGGACTTTCCCAAAAAGATGTGTTTGAGTGTCTGTTGTGAAAGGAGCTCTAACTTGTGTATTCAGTGCTGGAGAGTGACACACTCTACACAGGCTACAAGGCGTTTTGAGAGCACCAACATGCTTCACACTGAAACTGCTACAAGGTGTGTGTAGCATGCTGAATGAAGGCTTGTCATTTCAAAGAAAGAAGAGGAAACCAAACTCCAGGTAGTGAAACGAGCACACCAGTATGGGAGATGTGCATGTGTACAGTTTCAAGCAGCACCTCTTTGTGGACACTTGGAAACAGCCCTGTGAAAAAATTTCTTTCGAAGCGGGATTTGGCCAAAGTTGAAAGACCTTCCAAAACCAACCCTAAAGAACTTAGCCAAACAATGAATGTTGCAATAAGCTCCTCCAGGAAAGGTGCCTCTATGACACAACCCCCGAGCAGGTAGCTACATTCTGCACAGTACAAAAGGCATATGAATTCCAGGCTGAAAACTCACTCCAGAAGGATGAAATGCATGTGTTTCTCTCTGAAAGAACACTCAGCCACCAGGCTTTTGCTTGCTTCTTCAACGTCTTTGTAGAAACGTGTGTTTTAGGTGTTGGAATACGTTTTGGGATGCATTGTTTCTATCTCTTGCAAGCCTCATGTTGTTTCTTACACAATGTGGGAAAACAAGGAGTATGTTTCCCAAATCACTTGAAATCCAGGAAAACACACACTGCATCTCTCTTGCTCAAATACGCTCTCTCAACTAATGCGTTGAGAACATTCAAGAAAGCAGAAAAGAAGGGCATTTTGCAGTGAATTTCAGACGGGCATGTACAAAAAGTCATTTCTATCGGTTGCAGAGTGCAAAAGCGTGATTGCCTTCATGCTCTCGATGAAACCCTTACATTTCCAAGTACCTCAATTAGGACTTTCCCAAAAAGATGTGTTTGAGTGTCTGTTGTGAAAGGAGCTCTAACTTGTGTATTCAGTGCTGGAGAGTGACACACTCTACACAGGCTACAAGGCGTTTTGAGAGCACCAACATGCTTCACACTGAAACTGCTACAAGGTGTGTGTAGCATGCTGAATGAAGGCTTGTCATTTCAAAGAAAGAAGTGGAAACCAAACTCCAGGTAGTGAAACGAGCACACCAGTATGGGAGATGTGCATGTGTACAGTTTCAAGCAGCACCTCTTTGTGGACACTTGGAAACAGCGCTGTGAAAAAATTTCGTACGAAGCGGGATTTGGCCAAAGTTGAAAGACCTTCCAAAACCAACCCTAAAGAACTTAGCCAAACAATGAATGTTGCAATAAGCTCCTCCAGGAAAGGTGCCTCTATGACACAACCCCTGAGCAGGTAGCTACATTCTGCACAGTACAAAAGGCATATGAATTCCAGGCTGAAAACTCACTCCAGAAGGATGAAATGCATGTGTTTCTCTCTGAAAAAACACTCAGCCACCAGGCTTTTGCTTGCTTCTTCAAGGTCTTTGTAGAAACGTGTGTTTTCACTGTTGGAATACGTTTTGGGATGCATTGTTTCTATCTCTTGCAAGCCTCATGTTGTTTCTTACACAATGTGGGAAAACAAGGAGTATGTTTCCCAAATCACTTGAAATCCAGGAAAACACACACTGCATCTCTCTTGCTCAAACACGCTCTCTCAACTAATGCGTTGAGAACATTCAAGAAAGCAGAAAAGAAGGGCATTTTGCAGTGAATTTCAGACGGGCATGTACAAAAAGTCATTTCTATCGGTTGCAGAGTGCAAAAGCGTGATTGCCTTCATGCTCTCGATGAAACCCTTACATTTCCAAGTACCTCAATTAGGACTTTCCCAAAAAGATGTGTTTGAGTGTCTGTTGTGAAAGGAGCTCTAACTTGTGTATTCAGTGCTGGAGAGTGACACACTCTACACAGGCTACAAGGCGTTTTGAGAGCACCAACATGCTTCACACTGAAACTGCTACAAGGTGTGTGTAGCATGCTGAATGAAGGCTTGTCATTTCAAAGAAAGAAGAGGAAACCAAACTCCAGGTAGTGAAACGAGCACACCAGTATGGGAGATGTGCATGTGTACAGTTTCAAGCAGCACCTCTTTGTGGACACTTGGAAACAGCGCTGTGAAAAAATTTCGTACGAAGCGGGATTTGGCCAAAGTTGAAAGACCTTCCAAAACCAACCCTAAAGAACTTAGCCAAACAATGAATGTTGCAATAAGCTCCTCCAGGAAAGGTGCCTCTATGACACAACCCCCGAGCAGGTAGCTACATTCTGCACAGTACAAAAGGCATATGAATTCCAGGCTGAAAACTCACTCCAGAAGGATGAAATGCATGTGTTTCTCTCTGAAAGAACACTCAGCCACCAGGCTTTTGCTTGCTTCTTCAAGGTCTTTGTAGAAACGTGTGTTTTCACTGTTGGAATAGGTTTTGGGATGCATTGTTTCTATCTCTTGCAAGCCTCATGTTGTTTCTTACACAATGTGGGAAAACAAGGAGTATGTTTCCCAAATCACTTGAAATCCAGGAAAACACACACTGCATCTCTCTTGCTCAAACACGCTCTCTCAACTAATGCGTTGAGAACATTCAAGAAAGCAGAAAAGAAGGGCATTTTGCAGTGAATTTCAGACGGGCATGTACAAAAAGTCATTTCTATCGGTTGCAGAGTGCAAAAGCGTGATTGCCTTCATGCTCTCGATGAAACCCTTACATTTCCAAGTACCTCAATTAGGACTTTCCCAAAAAGATGTGTTTGAGTGTCTGTTGTGAAAGGAGCTCTAACTTGTGTATTCAGTGCTGGAGAGTGACACACTCTACACAGGCTACAAGGCGTTTTGAGAGCACCAACATGCTTCACACTGAAACTGCTACAAGGTGTGTGTAGCATGCTGAATGAAGGCTTGTCATTTCAAAGAAAGAAGAGGAAACCAAACTCCAGGTAGTGAAACGAGCACACCAGTATGGGAGATGTGCATGTGTACAGTTTCAAGCAGCACCTCTTTGTGGACACTTGGAAACAGCGCTGTGAAAAAATTTCGTACGAAGCGGGATTTGGCCAAAGTTGAAAGACCTTCCAAAACCAACCCTAAAGAACTTAGCCAAACAATGAATGTTGCAATAAGCTCCTCCAGGAAAGGTGCCTCTATGACACAACCCCCGAGCAGGTAGCTACATTCTGCACAGTACAAAAGGCATATGAATTCCAGGCTGAAAACTCACTCCAGAAGGATGAAATGCATGTGTTTCTCTCTGAAAGAACACTCAGCCACCAGGCTTTTGCTTGCTCCTTCAAGGTCTTTCTAGAAACGTGTGTTTTCACTGCTGGAATACGTTTTGGGATGCATTGTTTCTATCTCTTGCAAGCCTCATGTTGTTTCTTACACAATGTGGGAAAACAAGGAGTATGTTTCCCAAATCACTTGAAATCCAGGAAAACACACAGTGCATCTCTCTTGCCCAAACACGCTCTCTCACCTAATGCGTTGAGAACATTGAAGAAAGCAGAAAAGAAGGGCATTTTGCAGTGAATTTCAGACGGGCATGTACAAAAAGTCATTTCTATCGGTTGCAGAGTGCAAAAGCGTGATTGCCTTCATGCTCTCGATGAAACCCTTACATTTCCAAGTACCTCAATTAGGACTTTCCCAAAAAGATGTGTTTGAGTGTCTGTTGTGAAAGGAGCTCTAACTTGTGTATTCAGTGCTGGAGAGTGACACACTCTACACAGGCTACAAGGCGTTTTGAGAGCACCAACATGCTTCACACTGAAACTGCTACAAGGTGTGTGTAGCATGCTGAATGAAGGCTTGTCATTTCAAAGAAAGAAGAGGAAACCAAACTCCAGGTAGTGAAACGAGCACACCAGTATGGGAGATGTGCATGTGTACAGTTTCAAGCAGCACCTCTTTGTGGACACTTGGAAACAGCGCTGTGAAAAAATTTCGTACGAAGCGGGATTTGGCCAAAGTTGAAAGACCTTCCAAAACCAACCCTAAAGAACTTAGCCAAACAATGAATGTTGCAATAAGCTCCTCCAGGAAAGGTGCCTCTATGACACAACCCCTGAGCAGGTAGCTACATTCTGCACAGTACAAAAGGCATATGAATTCCAGGCTGAAAACTCACTCCAGAAGGATGAAATGCATGTGTTTCTCTCTGAAAGAACACTCAGCCACCAGGCTTTTGCTTGCTTCTTCAAGGTCTTTGTAGAAACGTGTGTGTTCACTGTTGGAATACGTTTTGGGATGCATTGTTTCTATCTCTTGCAAGCCTCATGTTGTTTCTTACACAATGTGGGAAAACAAGGAGTATGTTTCCCAAATCACTTGAAATCCAGGAAAATACACACTGCATCTCTCTTGCTCAAACACGCTCTCTCAACTAATGCGTTGAGAACATTCAAGAAAGCAGAAAAGAAGGGCATTTTGCAGTGAATTTCAGACGGGCATGTACAAAAAGTCATTTCTATCGGTTGCAGAGTGCAAAAGCGTGATTGCCTTCATGCTCTCGATGAAACCCTTACATTTCCAAGTACCTCAATTAGGACTTTCCCAAAAAGACGTGTTTGAGTGTCTGTTGTGAAAGGAGCTCTAACTTGTGTATTCAGTGCTGGAGAGTGACACACTCTACACAGGCTACAAGGCGTTTTGAGAGCACCAACATGCTTCACACTGAAACTGCTACAAGGTGTGTGTAGCATGCTGAATGAAGTCTTGTCATTTCAAAGAAAGAAGAGGAAACCAAACTCCAGGTAGTGAAACGAGCACACCAGTATGGGAGATGTGCATGTGTACAGTTTCAAGCAGCACCTCTTTGTGGACACTTGGAAACAGCGCTGAGAAAAAATTTCGTACGAAGCGGGATTTGGCCAAAGTTGAAAGACCTTCCAAAACCAACCCTAAAGAACTTAGCCAAACAATGAATGTTGCAATAAGCTCCTCCAGGAAAGGTGCCTCTATGACACAACCCCCGAGCAGGTAGCTACATTCTGCACAGTACAAAAGGCATATGAATTCCAGGCTGAAAACTCACTCCAGAAGGATGAAATGCATGTGTTTCTCTCTGAAAGAACACTCAGCCACCAGGCTTTTGCTTGCTCCTTCAAGGTCTTTGTAGAAACGTGTGTTTTCACTGCTGGAATACGTTTTGGGATGCATTGTTTCTATCTCTTGCAAGCCTCATGTTGTTTCTTACACAATGTGGGAAAACAAGGAGTATGTTTCCCAAATCACTTGAAATCCAGGAAAACACACACTGCATCTCTCTTGCTCAAACACGCTCTCTCAACTAATGCGTTGAGAACATTCAAGAAAGCAGAAAAGAAGGGCATTTTGCAGTGAATTTCAGACGGGCATGTACAAAAAGTCATTTCTATCGGTTGCAGAGTGCAAAAGCGTGATTGCCTTCATGCTCTCGATGAAACCCTTACATTTCCAAGTACCTCAATTAGGACTTTCCCAAAAAGATGTGTTTGAGTGTCTGTTGTGAAAGGAGCTCTAACTTGTGTATTCAGTGCTGGAGAGTGACACACTCTACACAGGCTACAAGGCGTTTTGAGAGCACCAACATGCTTCACACTGAAACTGCTACAAGGTGTGTGTAGCATGCTGAATGAAGGCTTGTCATTTCAAAGAAAGAAGAGGAAACCAAACTCCAGGTAGTGAAACGAGCACACCAGTATGGGAGATGTGCATGTGTACAGTTTCAAGCAGCACCTCTTTGTGGACACTTGGAAACAGCGCTGTGAAAAAATTTCGTACGAAGCGGGATTTGGCCAAAGTTGAAAGACCTTCCAAAACCAACCCTAAAGAACTTAGACAAACAATGAATGTTGCAATAAGCTCCTCCAGGAAAGGTGCCTCTATGACACAACCCCCGAGCAGGTACCTACATTCTGCACAGTACAAGAGGCATATGAATTCCAGGCTGAAAACTCACTCCAGAAGGATGAAATGCATGTGTTTCTCTCTGAAAGAACACTCAGCCACCAGGCTTTTGCTTGCTTCTTCAAGGTCTTTGTAGAAACGTGTGTTTTCACTGTTGGAATACGTTTTGGGATGCATTGTTTCTATCTCTTGCAAGCCTCATGTTGTTTCTTACACAATGTGGGAAAACAAGGAGTATGTTTCCCAAATCACTTGAAATCCAGGAAAACACACACTGCATCTCTCTTGCTCAAACACGCTCTCTCAACTAATGCGTTGAGAACATTCAAGAAAGCAGAAAAGAAGGGCATTTTGCAGTGAATTTCAGACGGGCATGTACAAAAAGTCATTTCTATCGGTTGCAGAGTGCAAAAGCGTGATTGCCTTCATGCTCTCGATGAAACCCTTACATTTCCAAGTACCTCAATTAGGACTTTCCCAAAAAGACGTGTTTGAGTGTCTGTTGTGAAAGGAGCTCTAACTTGTGTATTCAGTGCTGGAGAGTGACACACTCTACACAGGCTACAAGGCGTTTTGAGAGCACCAACATGCTTCACACTGAAACTGCTACAAGGTGTGTGTAGCATGCTGAATGAAGGCTTGTCATTTCAAAGAAAGAAGAGGAAACCAAACTCCAGGTAGTGAAACGAGCACACCAGTATGGGAGATGTGCATGTGTACAGTTTCAAGCAGCACCTCTTTGTGGACACTTGGAAACAGCGCTGTGAAAAAATTTCGTACGAAGCGGGATTTGGCCAAAGTTGAAAGACCTTCCAAAACCAACCCTAAAGAACTTAGCCAAACAATGAATGTTGCAATAAGCTCCTCCAGGAAAGGTGCCTCTATGACACAACCCCCGAGCAGGTAGCTACATTCTGCACAGTACAAAAGGCATATGAATTCCAGGCTGAAAACTCACTCCAGAAGGATGAAATGCATGTGTTTCTCTCTGAAAGAACACTCAGCCACCAGGCTTTTGCTTGCTTCTTCAAGGTCTTTGTAGAAACGTGTGTGTTCACTGTTGGAATACGTTTTGGGATGCATTGTTTCTATCTCTTGCAAGCCTCATGTTGTTTCTTACACAATGTGGGAAAACAAGGAGTATGTTTCCCAAATCACTTGAAATCCAGGAAAACACACACTGCATCTCTCTTGCTCAAACACGCTCTCTCAACTAATGCGTTGAGAACATTCAAGAAAGCAGAAAAGAAGGGCATTTTGCAGTGAATTTCAGACGGGCATGTACAAAAAGTCATTTCTATCGGTTGCAGAGTGCAAAAGCGTGATTGCCTTCATGCTCTCGATGAAACCCTTACATTTCCAAGTACCTCAATTAGGACTTTCCCAAAAAGATGTGTTTGAGTGTCTGTTGTGAAAGGAGCTCTAACTTGTGTATTCAGTGCTGGAGAGTGACACACTCTACACAGGCTACAAGGCGTTTTGAGAGCACCAACATGCTTCACACTGAAACTGCTACAAGGTGTGTGTAGCATGCTGAATGAAGGCTTGTCATTTCAAAGAAAGAAGAGGAAACCAAACTCCAGGTAGTGAAACGAGCACACCAGTATGGGAGATGTGCATGTGTACAGTTTCAAGCAGCACCTCTTTGTGGACACTTGGAAACAGCGCTGTGAAAAAATTTCGTACGAAGCGGGATTTGGCCAAAGTTGAAAGACCTTCCAAAACCAACCCTAAAGAACTTAGCCAAACAATGAATGTTGCAATAAGCTCCTCCAGGAAAGGTGCCTCTATGACACAACCCCCGAGCAGGTAGCTACATTCTGCACAGTACAAAAGGCATATGAATTCCAGGCTGAAAACTCACTCCAGAAGGATGAAATGCATGTGTTTCTCTCTGAAAGAACACTCAGCCACCAGGCTTTTGCTTGCTTCTTCAAGGTCTTTCTAGAAACGTGTGTTTTCACTGTTGGAATACGTTTTGGGATGCATTGTTTCTATCTCTTGCAAGCCTCATGTTGTTTCTTACACAATGTGGGAAAACAAGGAGTATGTTTCCCAAATCACTTGAAATCCAGGAAAACACACAGTGCATCTCTCTTGCCCAAACACGCTCTCTCACCTAATGCGTTGAGAACATTCAAGAAAGCAGAAAAGAAGGGCATTTTGCAGTGAATTTCAGACGGGCATGTACAAAAAGTCATTTCTATCGGTTGCAGAGTGCAAAAGCGTGATTGCCTTCATGCTCTCGATGAAACCCTTACATTTCCAAGTACCTCAATTAGGACTTTCCGAAAAAGATGTGTTTGAGTGTCTGTTGTGAAAGGAGCTCTAACTTGTGTATTCAGTGCTGGAGAGTGACACACTCTACACAGGCTACAAGGCGTTTTGAGAGCACCAACATGCTTCACACTGAAACTGCTACAAGGTGTGTGTAGCATGCTGAATGAAGGCTTGTCATTTCAAAGAAAGAAGAGGAAACCAAACTCCAGGTAGTGAAACGAGCACACCAGTATGGGAGATGTGCATGTGTACAGTTTCAAGCAGCACCTCTTTGTGGACACTTGGAAACAGCGCTGTGAAAAAATTTCGTACGAAGCGGGATTTGGCCAAAGTTGAAAGACCTTCCAAAACCAACCCTAAAGAACTTAGCCAAACAATGAATGTTGCAATAAGCTCCTCCAGGAAAGGTGCCTCTATGACACAACCCCCGAGCAGGTAGCTACATTCTTCACAGTACAAGAGGCATATGAATTCCAGGCTGAAAACTCACTCCAGAAGGATGAAATGCATGTGTTTCTCTCTGAAAGAACACTCAGCCACCAGGCTTTTGCTTGATTCTTCAAGGTCTTTGTAGAAATGTGTGTTTTCACTGTTGGAATACGTTTTGGGATGCATTGTTTCTATCTCTTGCAAGCCTCATGTTGTTTCTTACACAATGTGGGAAAACAAGGAGTATGTTTCCCAAATCACTTGAAATACAGGAAAACACACAGTGCATCTCTCTTGCCCAAACACGCTCTCTCACCTAATGCGTTGAGAACATTGAAGAAAGCAGAAAAGAAGGGCATTTAGCACTGAATTTCAGATGGGCATGTACAAAAAGTCATTTCTATCGGTTGCAGAGTGCAAAAGCGTGATTGCCTTCATGCTCTCGATGAAACCCTTACATTTCCAAGTACCTCAATTAGGACTTTCCCAAAAAGATGTGTTTGAGTGTCTGTTGTGAAAGGAGCTCTAACTTGTGTATTCAGTGCTGGAGAGTGACACACTCTACACAGGCTACAAGGCGTTTTGAGAGCACCAACATGCTTCACACTGAAACTGCTACAAGGTGTGTGTAGCATGCTGAATGAAGGCTTGTCATTTCAAAGAAAGAAGAGGAAACCAAACTCCAGGTAGTGAAACGAGCACACCAGTATGGGAGATGTGCATGTGTACAGTTTCAAGCAGCACCTCTTTGTGGACACTTGGAAACAGCGCTGTGAAAAAATTTCGTACGAAGCGGGATTTGGCCAAAGTTGAAAGACCTTCCAAAACCAACCCTAAAGAACTTAGCCAAACAATGAATGTTGCAATAAGCTCCTCCAGGAAAGGTGCCTCTATGACACAACCCCCGAGCAGGTAGCTACATTCTGCACAGTACAAAAGGCATATGAATTCCAGGCTGAAAACTCACTCCAGAAGGATGAAATGCATGTGTTTCTCTCTGAAAGAACACTCAGCCTCCAGGCTTTTGCTTGATTCTTCAAGGTCTTTGTAGAAATGTGTGTTTTCACTGTTGGAATACGTTTTGGGATGCATTGTTTCTATCTCTTGCAAGCCTCATGTTGTTTCTTACACAATGTGGGAAAACAAGGAGTATGTTTCCCAAATCACTTGAAATACAGGAAAACACACAGTGCATCTCTCTTGCCCAAACACGCTCTCTCACCTAATGCGTTGAGAACATTGAAGAAAGCAGAAAAGAAGGGCATTTAGCACTGAATTTCAGACGGGCATGTACAAAAAGTCATTTCTATCGGTTGCAGAGTGCAAAAGCGTGATTGCCTTCATGCTCTCGATGAAACCCTTACATTTCCAAGTACCTCAATTAGGACTTTCCCAAAAAGATGTGTTTGAGTGTCTGTTGTGAAAGGAGCTCTAACTTGTGTATTCAGTGCTGGAGAGTGACACACTCTACACAGGCTACAGGGCGTTTTGAGAGCACCAACATGCTTCACACTGAAACTGCTACAAGGTGTGTGTAGCATGCTGAATGAAGGCTTGTCATTTCAAAGAAAGAAGTGGAAACCAAACTCCAGGTAGTGAAAGGAGCACACCAGTATGGGAGATGTGCATGTGTACAGTTTCAAGCAGCACGTCTTTGTGGACACTTGGAAACAGCGCTGTGAAAAAATTTCGTACGAAGCGGGATTTGGCCAAAGTTGAAAGACCTTCCAAAACCAACCCTAAAGAACTTAGCCAAACAATGAATGTTGCAATAAGCTCCTCCAGGAAAGGTGCCTCTATGACACAACCCCCGAGCAGGTAGCTACATTCTGCACAGTACAAAAGGTATAGGAATTCCAGGCTGAAAACTCACTCCAGAAGGATGAAATGCATGTGTTTCTCTCTGAAAGAACACTCAGCCACCAGGCTTTTGCTTGCTTCTTCAAGGTCTTTGTAGAAACGTGTGTTTTCACTGTTGGAATACGTTTTGGGATGCATTGTTTCTATCTCTTGCAAGCCTCATGTTGTTTCTTACACAATGTGGGAAAACAAGGAGTATGTTTCCCAAATCACTTGAAATCCAGGAAAACACACAGTGCATCTCTCTTGCCCAAACACGCTCTCTCATCTAATGCGTTGAGAACATTGAAGAAAGCAGAAAAGAAGGGCATTTAGCACTGAATTTCAGACGGGCATGTACAAAAAGTCATTTCTATCGGTTGCAGAGTGCAAAAGCGTGATTGCCTTCATGCTCTCGATGAAACCCTTACATTTCCAAGTACCTCAATTAGGACTTTCCCAAAAAGATGTGTTTGAGTGTCTGTTGTGAAAGGAGCTCTAACTTGTGTATTCAGTGCTGGAGAGTGACACACTCTACACAGGCTACAGGGCGTTTTGAGAGCACCAACATGCTTCACACTGAAACTGCTACAAGGTGTGTGTAGCATGCTGAATGAAGGCTTGTCATTTCAAAGAAAGAAGAGGAAACCAAACTCCAGGTAGTGAAACGAGCACACCAGTATGTGAGATGTGCATGTGTACAGTTTCAAGCAGCACCTCTTTGTGGACACTTGGAAACAGCGCTGTGAAAAAATTTCGTACGAAGCGGGATTTGGCCAAAGTTGAAAGACCTTCCAAAACCAACCCTAAAGAACTTAGCCAAACAATGAATGTTGCAATAAGCTCCTCCAGGAAAGGTGCCTCTATGACACAACCCACGAGCAGGTAGCTACATTCTGCACAGTACAAAAGGCATATGAATTCCAGGCTGAAAACTCACTCCAGAAGGATGAAATGCATGTGTTTCTCTCTGAAAGAACACTCAGCCACCAGGCTTTTGCTTGCTCCTTCAAGGTCTTTCTAGAAAAGTGTGTTTTCATTGCTGGAATACGTTTTGGGATGCATTGTTTCTATCTCTTGTATGCCTCATATTGTTTCTTACACAATGTGGGAAAACAAGGAGTATGTTTCCCAAATCACTAGAAATTCAGGAAAACACACAGTGCATCTCTCTTGCCCAAACACGCTCTCTCACCTAATGCGTTGAGAACATTCAAGAAAGCAGAAAAGAAGGGCATTTTGCACTGAATTTCAGACGGGCATGTACAAAAAGTCATTTCTATCGGTTGCAGAGTGCAACAGCGTGATTGCCTTCATGCTCTCGATGAAACCCTTACATTTCCAAGTACCTCAATTAGGACTTTCTCAAAAAGATGTGTTTGAGTGTCTGTTGTGAAAGGAGCTCTAACTTGTGTATTCAGTGCTGGAGAGTGACACACTCTACACAGGCTACAAGGCGTTTTGAGAGCACCAACATGCTTCACACTGAAACTGCTACAAGGTGTGTGTAGCATGCTGAATGAAGGCTTGTCATTTCAAAGAAAGAAGAGGAAACCAAACTCCAGGTAGTGAAACGAGCACACCAGTATGGGAGATGTGCATGTGTACAGTTTCAAGCAGCACCTCTTTGTGGACACTTGGAAACAGCGCTGTGAAAAAATTTCGTACGAAGCGGGATTTGGCCAAAGTTGAAAGACCTTCCAAAACCAACCCTAAAGAACTTAGCCAAACAATGAATGTTGCAATAAGCTCCTCCAGGAAAGGTGCCTCTATGACACAACCCCCGAGCAGGTAGCTACATTCTGCACAGTACAAAAGGCATATGAATTCCAGGCTGAAAACTCACTCCAGAAGGATGAAATGCATGTGTTTCTCTCTGAAAGAACACTCAGCCACCAGGCTTTTGCTTGCTCCTTCAAGGTCTTTCTAGAAACGTGTGTTTTCATTGCTGGAATACGTTTTGGGATGCATTGTTTCTATCACTTGCAAGCCTCATGTTGTTTCTTACACAATGTGGGAAAACAAGGAGTATGTTTCCCAAATCACTTGAAATCCAGGAAAACACACACTGCATCTCTCTTGCCCAAACACGCTCTCTCACCTAATGCGTTGAGAACATTCAAGAAAGCAGAAAAGAAGGGCATTTTTCACTGAATTTCAGACGGGCATGTACAAAAAGTCATTTCTATCGGTTGCAGAGTGCAAAAGCGTGATTGCCTTCATGCTCTCGATGAAACCCTTACATTTCCAAGTACCTCAATTAGGACTTTCCCAAAAAGATGTGTTTGAGTGTCTGTTGTGAAAGAAGCTCTAACTTGTGTATTCAGTGCTGGAGAGTGACACACTCTACACAGGCTACAAGGCGTTTTGAGAGCACCAACATGCTTCACACTGAAACTGCTACAAGGTGTGTGTAGCATGCTGAATGAAGGCTTGTCATTTCAAAGAAAGAAGAGGAAACCAAACTCCAGGTAGTGAAACGAGCACACCAGTATGGGAGATGTGCATGTGTACAGTTTCAAGCAGCACCTCTTTGTGGACACTTGGAAACAGCGCTGTGAAAAAATTTCGTACGAAGCGGGATTTGGCCAAAGTTGAAAGACCTTCCAAAACCAACCCTAAAGAACTTAGCCAAACAATGAATGTTGCAATAAGCTCCTCCAGGAAAGGTGCCTCTATGACACAACCCCCGAGCAGGTAGCTACATTCTGCACAGTACAAAAGGCATATGAATTCCAGGCTGAAAACTCACTCCAGAAGGATGAAATGCATGTGTTTCTCTCTGAAAGAACACTCAGCCACCAGGCTTTTGCTTGCTTCTTCAAGGTCTTTCTAGAAACGTGTGTTTTCACTGCTGGAATACGTTTTGGGATGCATTGTTTCTATCTCTTGCAAGCCTCATGTTGTTTCTTACACAATGTGGGAAAACAAGGAGTATGTTTCCCAAATCACTTGAAATCCAGGAAAACACACAGTGCATCTCTCTTGCCCAAACACGCTCTCTCACCTAATGCGTTGAGAACATTCAAGAAAGCAGAAAAGAAGGGCATTTTGCAGTGAATTTCAGACGGGCATGTACAAAAAGTCATTTCTATCGGTTGCAGAGTGCAAAAGCGTGATTGCCTTCATGCTCTCGATGAAACCCTTACATTTCCAAGTACCTCAATTAGGACTTTCCGAAAAAGATGTGTTTGAGTGTCTGTTGTGAAAGGAGCTCTAACTTGTGTATTCAGTGCTGGAGAGTGACACACTCTACACAGGCTACAAGGCGTTTTGAGAGCACCAACATGCTTCACACTGAAACTGCTACAAGGTGTGTGTAGCATGCTGAATGAAGGCTTGTCATTTCAAAGAAAGAAGAGGAAACCAAACTCCAGGTAGTGAAACGAGCACACCAGTATGGGAGATGTGCATGTGTACAGTTTCAAGCAGCACCTCTTTGTGGACACTTGGAAACAGCGCTGTGAAAAAATTTCGTACGAAGCGGGATTTGGCCAAAGTTGAAAGACCTTCCAAAACCAACCCTAAAGAACTTAGCCAAACAATGAATGTTGCAATAAGCTCCTCCAGGAAAGGTGCCTCTATGACACAACCCCCGAGCAGGTAGCTACATTCTTCACAGTACAAGAGGCATATGAATTCCAGGCTGAAAACTCACTCCAGAAGGATGAAATGCATGTGTTTCTCTCTGAAAGAACACTCAGCCACCAGGCTTTTGCTTGATTCTTCAAGGTCTTTGTAGAAATGTGTGTTTTCACTGTTGGAATACGTTTTGGGATGCATTGTTTCTATCTCTTGCAAGCCTCATGTTGTTTCTTACACAATGTGGGAAAACAAGGAGTATGTTTCCCAAATCACTTGAAATACAGGAAAACACACAGTGCATCTCTCTTGCCCAAACACGCTCTCTCACCTAATGCGTTGAGAACATTGAAGAAAGCAGAAAAGAAGGGCATTTAGCACTGAATTTCAGATGGGCATGTACAAAAAGTCATTTCTATCGGTTGCAGAGTGCAAAAGCGTGATTGCCTTCATGCTCTCGATGAAACCCTTACATTTCCAAGTACCTCAATTAGGACTTTCCCAAAAAGATGTGTTTGAGTGTCTGTTGTGAAAGGAGCTCTAACTTGTGTATTCAGTGCTGGAGAGTGACACACTCTACACAGGCTACAAGGCGTTTTGAGAGCACCAACATGCTTCACACTGAAACTGCTACAAGGTGTGTGTAGCATGCTGAATGAAGGCTTGTCATTTCAAAGAAAGAAGAGGAAACCAAACTCCAGGTAGTGAAACGAGCACACCAGTATGGGAGATGTGCATGTGTACAGTTTCAAGCAGCACCTCTTTGTGGACACTTGGAAACAGCGCTGTGAAAAAATTTCGTACGAAGCGGGATTTGGCCAAAGTTGAAAGACCTTCCAAAACCAACCCTAAAGAACTTAGCCAAACAATGAATGTTGCAATAAGCTCCTCCAGGAAAGGTGCCTCTATGACACAACCCCCGAGCAGGTAGCTACATTCTGCACAGTACAAAAGGCATATGAATTCCAGGCTGAAAACTCACTCCAGAAGGATGAAATGCATGTGTTTCTCTCTGAAAGAACACTCAGCCTCCAGGCTTTTGCTTGATTCTTCAAGGTCTTTGTAGAAATGTGTGTTTTCACTGTTGGAATACGTTTTGGGATGCATTGTTTCTATCTCTTGCAAGCCTCATGTTGTTTCTTACACAATGTGGGAAAACAAGGAGTATGTTTCCCAAATCACTTGAAATACAGGAAAACACACAGTGCATCTCTCTTGCCCAAACACGCTCTCTCACCTAATGCGTTGAGAACATTGAAGAAAGCAGAAAAGAAGGGCATTTAGCACTGAATTTCAGACGGGCATGTACAAAAAGTCATTTCTATCGGTTGCAGAGTGCAAAAGCGTGATTGCCTTCATGCTCTCGATGAAACCCTTACATTTCCAAGTACCTCAATTAGGACTTTCCCAAAAAGATGTGTTTGAGTGTCTGTTGTGAAAGGAGCTCTAACTTGTGTATTCAGTGCTGGAGAGTGACACACTCTACACAGGCTACAGGGCGTTTTGAGAGCACCAACATGCTTCACACTGAAACTGCTACAAGGTGTGTGTAGCATGCTGAATGAAGGCTTGTCATTTCAAAGAAAGAAGTGGAAACCAAACTCCAGGTAGTGAAACGAGCACACCAGTATGGGAGATGTGCATGTGTACAGTTTCAAGCAGCACGTCTTTGTGGACACTTGGAAACAGCGCTGTGAAAAAATTTCGTACGAAGCGGGATTTGGCCAAAGTTGAAAGACCTTCCAAAACCAACCCTAAAGAACTTAGCCAAACAATGAATGTTGCAATAAGCTCCTCCAGGAAAGGTGCCTCTATGACACAACCCCCGAGCAGGTAGCTACATTCTGCACAGTACAAAAGGTATAGGAATTCCAGGCTGAAAACTCACTCCAGAAGGATGAAATGCATGTGTTTCTCTCTGAAAGAACACTCAGCCACCAGGCTTTTGCTTGCTTCTTCAAGGTCTTTGTAGAAACGTGTGTTTTCACTGTTGGAATACGTTTTGGGATGCATTGTTTCTATCTCTTGCAAGCCTCATGTTGTTTCTTACACAATGTGGGAAAACAAGGAGTATGTTTCCCAAATCACTTGAAATCCAGGAAAACACACAGTGCATCTCTCTTGCCCAAACACGCTCTCTCACCTAATGCGTTGAGAACATTGAAGAAAGCAGAAAAGAAGGGCATTTAGCACTGAATTTCAGACGGGCATGTACAAAAAGTCATTTCTATCGGTTGCAGAGTGCAAAAGCGTGATTGCCTTCATGCTCTCGATGAAACCCTTACATTTCCAAGTACCTCAATTAGGACTTTCCCAAAAAGATGTGTTTGAGTGTCTGTTGTGAAAGGAGCTCTAACTTGTGTATTCAGTGCTGGAGAGTGACACACTCTACACAGGCTACAGGGCGTTTTGAGAGCACCAACATGCTTCACACTGAAACTGCTACAAGGTGTGTGTAGCATGCTGAATGAAGGCTTGTCATTTCAAAGAAAGAAGAGGAAACCAAACTCCAGGTAGTGAAACGAGCACACCAGTATGTGAGATGTGCATGTGTACAGTTTCAAGCAGCACCTCTTTGTGGACACTTGGAAACAGCGCTGTGAAAAAATTTCGTACGAAGCGGGATTTGGCCAAAGTTGAAAGACCTTCCAAAACCAACCCTAAAGAACTTAGCCAAACAATGAATGTTGCAATAAGCTCCTCCAGGAAAGGTGCCTCTATGACACAACCCACGAGCAGGTAGCTACATTCTGCACAGTACAAAAGGCATATGAATTCCAGGCTGAAAACTCACTCCAGAAGGATGAAATGCATGTGTTTCTCTCTGAAAGAACACTCAGCCACCAGGCTTTTGCTTGCTCCTTCAAGGTCTTTCTAGAAAAGTGTGTTTTCATTGCTGGAATACGTTTTGGGATGCATTGTTTCTATCTCTTGTATGCCTCATATTGTTTCTTACACAATGTGGGAAAACAAGGAGTATGTTTCCCAAATCACTAGAAATTCAGGAAAACACACAGTGCATCTCTCTTGCCCAAACACGCTCTCTCACCTAATGCGTTGAGAACATTCAAGAAAGCAGAAAAGAAGGGCATTTTGCACTGAATTTCAGACGGGCATGTACAAAAAGTCATTTCTATCGGTTGCAGAGTGCAACAGCGTGATTGCCTTCATGCTCTCGATGAAACCCTTACATTTCCAAGTACCTCAATTAGGACTTTCTCAAAAAGATGTGTTTGAGTGTCTGTTGTGAAAGGAGCTCTAACTTGTGTATTCAGTGCTGGAGAGTGACACACTCTACACAGGCTACAAGGCGTTTTGAGAGCACCAACATGCTTCACACTGAAACTGCTACAAGGTGTGTGTAGCATGCTGAATGAAGGCTTGTCATTTCAAAGAAAGAAGAGGAAACCAAACTCCAGGTAGTGAAACGAGCACACCAGTATGGGAGATGTGCATGTGTACAGTTTCAAGCAGCACCTCTTTGTGGACACTTGGAAACAGCGCTGTGAAAAAATTTCGTACGAAGCGGGATTTGGCCAAAGTTGAAAGACCTTCCAAAACCAACCCTAAAGAACTTAGCCAAACAATGAATGTTGCAATAAGCTCCTCCAGGAAAGGTGCCTCTATGACACAACCCCCGAGCAGGTAGCTACATTCTGCACAGTACAAAAGGCATATGAATTCCAGGCTGAAAACTCACTCCAGAAGGATGAAATGCATGTGTTTCTCTCTGAAAGAACACTCAGCCACCAGGCTTTTGCTTGCTCCTTCAAGGTCTTTCTAGAAACGTGTGTTTTCATTGCTGGAATACGTTTTGGGATGCATTGTTTCTATCACTTGCAAGCCTCATGTTGTTTCTTACACAATGTGGGAAAACAAGGAGTATGTTTCCCAAATCACTTGAAATCCAGGAAAACACACACTGCATCTCTCTTGCCCAAACACGCTCTCTCACCTAATGCGTTGAGAACATTCAAGAAAGCAGAAAAGAAGGGCATTTTTCACTGAATTTCAGACGGGCATGTACAAAAAGTCATTTCTATCGGTTGCAGAGTGCAAAAGCGTGATTGCCTTCATGCTCTCGATGAAACCCTTACATTTCCAAGTACCTCAATTAGGACTTTCCCAAAAAGATGTGTTTGAGTGTCTGTTGTGAAAGAAGCTCTAACTTGTGTATTCAGTGCTGGAGAGTGACACACTCTACACAGGCTACAAGGCGTTTTGAGAGCACCAACATGCTTCACACTGAAACTGCTACAAGGTGTGTGTAGCATGCTGAATGAAGGCTTGTCATTTCAAAGAAAGAAGAGGAAACCAAACTCCAGGTAGTGAAACGAGCACACCAGTATGGGAGATGTGCATGTGTACAGTTTCAAGCAGCACCTCTTTGTGGACACTTGGAAACAGCGCTGTGAAAAAATTTCGTACGAAGCGGGATTTGTCCAAAGTTGAAAGACCTTCCAAAACCAACCCTAAAGAACTTAGCCAAACAATGAATGTTGCAATAAGCTCCTCCAGGAAAGGTGCCTCTATGACACAACCCCCGAGCAGGTGGCTACATTCTGCACAGTACAAAAGGCATATGAATTCCAGGCTGAAAACTCACTCCAGAAGGATGAAATGCATGTGTTTCTCTCTGAAAAAACACTCAGCCACCAGTCTTTTGCTTGCTTCTTCAAGGTCTTTGTAGAAACGTGTGTTTTCACTGTTGGAATACGTTTTGGGATGCATTGTTTCTATCTCTTGCAAGCCTCATGTTGTTTCTTACACAATGTGGGAAAACAAGGAGTATGTTTCCCAAATCACTTGAAATCCAGGAAAACACACACTGCATCTCTCTTGCTCAAACACGCTCTCTCAACTAATGCGTTGAGAACATTCAAGAAAGCAGAAAAGAAGGGCATTTTGCAGTGAATTTCAGACGGGCATGTACAAAAAGTCATTTCTATCGGTTGCAGAGTGCAAAAGCGTGATTGCCTTCATGCTCTCGATGAAACCCTTACATTTCCAAGTACCTCAATTAGGACTTTCCCAAAAAGATGTGTTTGAGTGTCTGTTGTGAAAGGAGCTCTAACTTGTGTATTCAGTGCTGGAGAGTGACACACTCTACACAGGCTACAAGGCGTTTTGAGAGCACCAACATGCTTCACACTGAAACTGCTACAAGGTGTGTGTAGCATGCTGAATGAAGGCTTGTCATTTCAAAGAAAGAAGAGGAAACCAAACTCCAGGTAGTGAAACGAGCACACCAGTATGGGAGATGTGCATGTGTACAGTTTCAAGCAGCACCTCTTTGTGGACACTTGGAAACAGCGCTGTGAAAAAATTTCGTACGAAGCGGGATTTGGCCAAAGTTGAAAGACCTTCCAAAACCAACCCTAAAGAACTTAGCCAAACAATGAATGTTGCAATAAGCTCCTCCAGGAAAGGTGCCTCTATGACACAACCCCCGAGCAGGTAGCTACATTCTGCACAGTACAAAAGGCATATGAATTCCAGGCTGAAAACTCACTCCAGAAGGATGAAATGCATGTGTTTCTCTCTGAAAGAACACTCAGCCACCAGGCTTTTGCTTGCTTCTTCAAGGTCTTTGTAGAAACGTGTGTTTTCACTGTTGGAATACGTTTTGGGATGCATTGTTTCTATCTCTTGCAAGCCTCATGTTGTTTCTTACACAATGTGGGAAAACAAGGAGTATGTTTCCCAAATCACTTGAAATCCAGGAAAACACACACTGCATCTCTCTTGCTCAAACACGCTCTCTCAACTAATGCGTTGAGAACATTCAAGAAAGCAGAAAAGAAGGGCATTTTGCAGTGAATTTCAGACGGGCATGTACAAAAAGTCATTTCTATCGGTTGCAGAGTGCAAAAGCGTGATTGCCTTCATGCTCTCGATGAAACCCTTACATTTCCAAGTACCTCAATTAGGACTTTCCGAAAAAGATGTGTTTGAGTGTCTGTTGTGAAAGGAGCTCTAACTTGTGTATTCAGTGCTGGAGAGTGACACACTCTACACAGGCTACAAGGCGTTTTGAGAGCACCAACATGCTTCACACTGAAACTGCTACAAGGTGTGTGTAGCATGCTGAATGAAGGCTTGTCATTTCAAAGAAAGAAGAGGAAACCAAACTCCAGGTAGTGAAACGAGCACACCAGTATGGGAGATGTGCATGTGTACAGTTTCAAGCAGCACCTCTTTGTGGACACTTGGAAACAGCGCTGTGAAAAAATTTCGTACGAAGCGGGATTTGGCCAAAGTTGAAAGACCTTCCAAAACCAACCCTAAAGAACTTAGCCAAACAATGAATGTTGCAATAAGCTCCTCCAGGAAATGTGCCTCTATGACACAACCCCTGAGCAGGTAGCTACATTCTGCACAGTACAAAAGGCATATGAGTTCCAGGCTGAAAACTCACTCCAGAAGGATGAAATGCATGTGTTTCTCTCTGAAAAAACACTCAGCCACCAGTCTTTTGCTTGCTTCTTCAAGGTCTTTGTAGAAACGTGTGTTTTCACTGTTGGAATACGTTTTGGGATGCATTGTTTCTATCTCTTGCAAGCCTCATGTTGTTTCTTACACAATGTGGGAAAACAAGGAGTATGTTTCCCAAATCACTTGAAATCCAGGAAAACACACACTGCATCTCTCTTGCTCAAACACGCTCTCTCAACTAATGCGTTGAGAACATTCAAGAAAGCAGAAAAGAAGGGCATTTTGCAGTGAATTTCAGACGGGCATGTACAAAAAGTCATTTCTATCGGTTGCAGAGTGCAAAAGCGTGATTGCCTTCATGCTCTCGATGAAACCCTTACATTTCCAAGTACCTCAATTAGGACTTTCCCAAAAAGATGTGTTTGAGTGTCTGTTGTGAAAGGAGCTCTAACTTGTGTATTCAGTGCTGGAGAGTGACACACTCTACACAGGCTACAAGGCGTTTTGAGAGCACCAACATGCTTCACACTGAAACTGCTACAAGGTGTGTGTAGCATGCTGAATGAAGGCTTGTCATTTCAAAGAAAGAAGAGGAAACCAAACTCCAGGTAGTGAAACGAGCACACCAGTATGGGAGATGTGCATGTGTACAGTTTCAAGCAGCACCTCTTTGTGGACACTTGGAAACAGCGCTGTGAAAAAATTTCGTACGAAGCGGGATTTGGCCAAAGTTGAAAGACCTTCCAAAACCAACCCTAAAGAACTTAGCCAAACAATGAATGTTGCAATAAGCTCCTCCAGGAAAGGTGCCTCTATGACACAACCCCCGAGCAGGTAGCTACATTCTGCACAGTACAAAAGGCATATGAATTCCAGGCTGAAAACTCACTCCAGAAGGATGAAATGCATGTGTTTCTCTCTGAAAGAACACTCAGCCACCAGGCTTTTGCTTGCTCCTTCAAGGTCTTTCTAGAAACGTGTGTGTTCACTGTTGGAATACGTTTTGGGATGCATTGTTTCTATCTCTTGCAAGCCTCAAGTTGTTTCTTACACAATGTGGGAAAACAAGGAGTATGTTTCCCAAATCACTTGAAATCCAGGAAAACACACAGTGCATCTCTCTTGCCCAAACACGCTCTCTCACCTAATGCGTTGAGAACATTGAAGAAAGCAGAAAAGAAGGGCATTTTGCAGTGAATTTCAGACGGGCATGTACAAAAAGTCATTTCTATCGGTTGCAGAGTGCAAAAGCGTGATTGCCTTCATGCTCTCGATGAAACCCTTACATTTCCAAGTACCTCAATTAGGACTTTCCCAAAAAGATGTGTTTGAGTGTCTGTTGTGAAAGGAGCTCTAACTTGTGTATTCAGTGCTGGAGAGTGACACACTCTACACAGGCTACAAGGCGTTTTGAGAGCACCAACATGCTTCACACTGAAACTGCTACAAGGTGTGTGTAGCATGCTGAATGAAGGCTTGTCATTTCAAAGAAAGAAGAGGAAACCAAACTCCAGGTAGTGAAACGAGCACACCAGTATGGGAGATGTGCATGTGTACAGTTTCAAGCAGCACCTCTTTGTGGACACTTGGAAACAGCGCTGTGAAAAAATTTCGTACGAAGCGGGATTTGGCCAAAGTTGAAAGACCTTCCAAAACCAACCCTAAAGAACTTAGCCAAACAATGAATGTTGCAATAAGCTCCTCCAGGAAAGGTGCCTCTATGACACAACCCCCGAGCAGGTAGCTACATTCTGCACAGTACAAAAGGCATATGAATTCCAGGCTGAAAACTCACTCCAGAAGGATGAAATGCATGTGTTTCTCTCTGAAAGAACACTCAGCCACCAGGCTTTTGCTTGCTTCTTCAAGGTCTTTGTAGAAACGTGTGTTTTCACTGTTGGAATACGTTTTGGGATGCATTGTTTCTATCTCTTGCAAGCCTCATGTTGTTTCTTACACAATGTGGGAAAACAAGGAGTATGTTTCCCAAATCACTTGAAATCCAGGAAAACACACACTGCATCTCTCTTGCTCAAACACGCTCTCTCAACTAATGCGTTGAGAACATTCAAGAAAGCAGAAAAGAAGGGCATTTTGCAGTGAATTTCAGACGGGCATGTACAAAAAGTCATTTCTATCGGTTGCAGAGTGCAAAAGCGTGATTGCCTTCATGCTCTCGATGAAACCCTTACATTTCCAAGTACCTCAATTAGGACTTTCCCAAAAAGATGTGTTTGAGTGTCTGTTGTGAAAGGAGCTCTAACTTGTGTATTCAGTGCTGGAGAGTGACACACTCTACACAGGCTACAAGGCGTTTTGAGAGCACCAACATGCTTCACACTGAAACTGCTACAAGGTGTGTGTAGCATGCTGAATGAAGGCTTGTCATTTCAAAGAAAGAAGAGGAAACCAAACTCCAGGTAGTGAAACGAGCACACCAGTATGGGAGATGTGCATGTGTACAGTTTCAAGCAGCACCTCTTTGTGGACACTTGGAAACAGCGCTGTGAAAAAATTTCGTACGAAGCGGGATTTGGCCAAAGTTGAAAGACCTTCCAAAACCAACCCTAAAGAACTTAGCCAAACAATGAATGTTGCAATAAGCTCCTCCAGGAAAGGTGCCTCTATGACACAACCCCTGAGCAGGTAGCTACATTCTGCACAGTACAAAAGGCATATGAATTCCAGGCTGAAAACTCACTCCAGAAGGATGAAATGCATGTGTTTCTCTCTGAAAAAACACTCAGCCACCAGGCTTTTGCTTGCTTCTTCAAGGTCTTTGTAGAAACGTGTGTTTTCACTGTTGGAATACGTTTTGGGATGCATTGTTTCTATCTCTTGCAAGCCTCATGTTGTTTCTTACACAATGTGGGAAAACAAGGAGTATGTTTCCCAAATCACTTGAAATCCAGGAAAACACACACTGCATCTCTCTTGCTCAAACACGCTCTCTCAACTAATGCGTTGAGAACATTCAAGAAAGCAGAAAAGAAGGGCATTTTGCAGTGAATTTCAGACGGGCATGTACAAAAAGTCATTTCTATCGGTTGCAGAGTGCAAAAGCGTGATTGCCTTCATGCTCTCGATGAAACCCTTACATTTCCAAGTACCTCAATTAGGACTTTCCCAAAAAGATGTGTTTGAGTGTCTGTTGTGAAAGGAGCTCTAACTTGTGTATTCAGTGCTGGAGAGTGACACACTCTACACAGGCTACAAGGCGTTTTGAGAGCACCAACATGCTTCACACTGAAACTGCTACAAGGTGTGTGTAGCATGCTGAATGAAGGCTTGTCATTTCAAAGAAAGAAGAGGAAACCAAACTCCAGGTAGTGAAACGAGCACACCAGTATGGGAGATGTGCATGTGTACAGTTTCAAGCAGCACCTCTTTGTGGACACTTGGAAACAGCGCTGTGAAAAAATTTCGTACGAAGCGGGATTTGGCCAAAGTTGAAAGACCTTCCAAAACCAACCCTAAAGAACTTAGCCAAACAATGAATGTTGCAATAAGCTCCTCCAGGAAAGGTGCCTCTATGACACAACCCCCGAGCAGGTAGCTACATTCTGCACAGTACAAAAGGCATATGAATTCCAGGCTGAAAACTCACTCCAGAAGGATGAAATGCATGTGTTTCTCTCTGAAAGAACACTCAGCCACCAGGCTTTTGCTTGCTTCTTCAAGGTCTTTGTAGAAACGTGTGTTTTCACTGTTGGAATACGTTTTGGGATGCATTGTTTCTATCTCTTGCAAGCCTCATGTTGTTTCTTACACAATGTGGGAAAACAAGGAGTATGTTTCCCAAATCACTTGAAATCCAGGAAAACACACACTGCATCTCTCTTGCTCAAACACGCTCTCTCAACTAATGCGTTGAGAACATTCAAGAAAGCAGAAAAGAAGGGCATTTTGCAGTGAATTTCAGACGGGCATGTACAAAAAGTCATTTCTATCGGTTGCAGAGTGCAAAAGCGTGATTGCCTTCATGCTCTCGATGAAACCCTTACATTTCCAAGTACCTCAATTAGGACTTTCCCAAAAAGATGTGTTTGAGTGTCTGTTGTGAAAGGAGCTCTAACTTGTGTATTCAGTGCTGGAGAGTGACACACTCTACACAGGCTACAAGGCGTTTTGAGAGCACCAACATGCTTCACACTGAAACTGCTACAAGGTGTGTGTAGCATGCTGAATGAAGGCTTGTCATTTCAAAGAAAGAAGAGGAAACCAAACTCCAGGTAGTGAAACGAGCACACCAGTATGGGAGATGTGCATGTGTACAGTTTCAAGCAGCACCTCTTTGTGGACACTTGGAAACAGCGCTGTGAAAAAATTTCGTACGAAGCGGGATTTGGCCAAAGTTGAAAGACCTTCCAAAACCAACCCTAAAGAACTTAGCCAAACAATGAATGTTGCAATAAGCTCCTCCAGGAAAGGTGCCTCTATGACACAACCCCCGAGCAGGTAGCTACATTCTGCACAGTACAAGAGGCATATGAATTCCAGGCTGAAAACTCACTCCAGAAGGATGAAATGCATGTGTTTCTCTCTGAAAGAACACTCAGCCACCAGGCTTTTGCTTGCTTCTTCAAGGTCTTTGTAGAAACGTGTGTTTTCACTGTTGGAATACGTTTTGGGATGCATTGTTTCTATCTCTTGCAAGCCTAATGTTGTTTCTTACACAATGTGGGAAAACAAGGAGTATGTTTCCCAAATCACTTGAAATCCAGGAAAACACACACTGCATCTCTCTTGCTCAAACACGCTCTCTCAACTAATGCGTTGAGAACATTCAAGAAAGCAGAAAAGAAGGGCATTTTGCAGTGAATTTCAGACGGGCATGTACAAAAAGTCATTTCTATCGGTTGCAGAGTGCAAAAGCGTGATTGCCTTCATGCTCTCGATGAAACCCTTACATTTCCAAGTACCTCAATTAGGACTTTCCCAAAAAGACGTGTTTGAGTGTCTGTTGTGAAAGGAGCTCTAACTTGTGTATTCAGTGCTGGAGAGTGACACACTCTACACAGGCTACAAGGCGTTTTGAGAGCACCAACATGCTTCACACTGAAACTGCTACAAGGTGTGTGTAGCATGCTGAATGAAGGCTTGTCATTTCAAAGAAAGAAGAGGAAACCAAACTCCAGGTAGTGAAACGAGCACACCAGTATGGGAGATGTGCATGTGTACAGTTTCAAGCAGCACCTCTTTGTGGACACTTGGAAACAGCGCTGTGAAAAAATTTCGTACGAAGCGGGATTTGGCCAAAGTTGAAAGACCTTCCAAAACCAACCCTAAAGAACTTAGCCAAACAATGAATGTTGCAATAAGCTCCTCCAGGAAAGGTGCCTCTATGACACAACCCCCGAGCAGGTAGCTACATTCTGCACAGTACAAAAGGCATATGAATTCCAGGCTGAAAACTCACTCCAGAAGGATGAAATGCATGTGTTTCTCTCTGAAAGAACACTCAGCCACCAGGCTTTTGCTTGCTTCTTCAAGGTCTTTGTAGAAACGTGTGTTTTCACTGCTGGAATACGTTTTGGGATGCATTGTTTCTATCTCTTGCAAGCCTCATGTTGTTTCTTACACAATGTGGGAAAACAAGGAGTATGTTTCCCAAATCACTTGAAATCCAGGAAAACACACACTGCATCTCTCTTGCTCAAACACGCTCTCTCAACTAATGCGTTGAGAACATTCAAGAAAGCAGAAAAGAAGGGCATTTTGCAGTGAATTTCAGACGGGCATGTACAAAAAGTCATTTCTATCGGTTGCAGAGTGCAAAAGCGTGATTGCCTTCATGCTCTCGATGAAACCCTTACATTTCCAAGTACCTCAATTAGGACTTTCCCAAAAAGATGTGTTTGAGTGTCTGTTGTGAAAGGAGCTCTAACTTGTGTATTCAGTGCTGGAGAGTGACACACTCTACACAGGCTACAAGGCGTTTTGAGAGCACCAACATGCTTCACACTGAAACTGCTACAAGGTGTGTGTAGCATGCTGAATGAAGGCTTGTCATTTCAAAGAAAGAAGAGGAAACCAAACTCCAGGTAGTGAAACGAGCACACCAGTATGGGAGATGTGCATGTGTACAGTTTCAAGCAGCACCTCTTTGTGGACACTTGGAAACAGCGCTGTGAAAAAATTTCGTACGAAGCGGGATTTGGCCAAAGTTGAAAGACCTTCCAAAACCAACCCTAAAGAACTTAGACAAACAATGAATGTTGCAATAAGCTCCTCCAGGAAAGGTGCCTCTATGACACAACCCCCGAGCAGGTACCTACATTCTGCACAGTACAAGAGGCATATGAATTCCAGGCTGAAAACTCACTCCAGAAGGATGAAATGCATGTGTTTCTCTCTGAAAGAACACTCAGCCACCAGGCTTTTGCTTGCTTCTTCAAGGTCTTTGTAGAAACGTGTGTTTTCACTGTTGGAATACGTTTTGGGATGCATTGTTTCTATCTCTTGCAAGCCTCATGTTGTTTCTTACACAATGTGGGAAAACAAGGAGTATGTTTCCCAAATCACTTGAAATCCAGGAAAACACACACTGCATCTCTCTTGCTCAAACACGCTCTCTCAACTAATGCGTTGAGAACATTCAAGAAAGCAGAAAAGAAGGGCATTTTGCAGTGAATTTCAGACGGGCATGTACAAAAAGTCATTTCTATCGGTTGCAGAGTGCAAAAGCGTGATTGCCTTCATGCTCTCGATGAAACCCTTACATTTCCAAGTACCTCAATTAGGACTTTCCCAAAAAGACGTGTTTGAGTGTCTGTTGTGAAAGGAGCTCTAACTTGTGTATTCAGTGCTGGAGAGTGACACACTCTACACAGGCTACAAGGCGTTTTGAGAGCACCAACATGCTTCACACTGAAACTGCTACAAGGTGTGTGTAGCATGCTGAATGAAGGCTTGTCATTTCAAAGAAAGAAGAGGAAACCAAACTCCAGGTAGTGAAACGAGCACACCAGTATGTGAGATGTGCATGTGTACAGTTTCAAGCAGCACCTCTTTGTGGACACTTGGAAACAGCGCTGTGAAAAAATTTCGTACGAAGCGGGATTTGGCCAAAGTTGAAAGACCTTCCAAAACCAACCCTAAAGAACTTAGCCAAACAATGAATGTTGCAATAAGCTCCTCCAGGAAAGGTGCCTCTATGACACAACCCCCGAGCAGGTAGCTACATTCTGCACAGTACAAAAGGCATATGAATTCCAGGCTGAAAACTCACTCCAGAAGGATGAAATGCATGTGTTTCTCTGTGAAAGAACACTCAGCCACCAGGCTTTTGCTTGCTTCTTCAAGGTCTTTGTAGAAACGTGTGTGTTCACTGTTGGAATACGTTTTGGGATGCATTGTTTCTATCTCTTGCAAGCCTCATGTTGTTTCTTACACAATGTGGGAAAACAAGGAGTATGTTTCCCAAATCACTTGAAATCCAGGAAAACACACACTGCATCTCTCTTGCTCAAACACGCTCTCTCAACTAATGCGTTGAGAACATTCAAGAAAGCAGAAAAGAAGGGCATTTTGCAGTGAATTTCAGACGGGCATGTACAAAAAGTCATTTCTATCGGTTGCAGAGTGCAAAAGCGTGATTGCCTTCATGCTCTCGATGAAACCCTTACATTTCCAAGTACCTCAATTAGGACTTTCCCAAAAAGATGTGTTTGAGTGTCTGTTGTGAAAGGAGCTCTAACTTGTGTATTCAGTGCTGGAGAGTGACACACTCTACACAGGCTACAAGGCGTTTTGAGAGCACCAACATGCTTCACACTGAAACTGCTACAAGGTGTGTGTAGCATGCTGAATGAAGGCTTGTCATTTCAAAGAAAGAAGAGGAAACCAAACTCCAGGTAGTGAAACGAGCACACCAGTATGGGAGATGTGCATGTGTACAGTTTCAAGCAGCACCTCTTTGTGGACACTTGGAAACAGCGCTGTGAAAAAATTTCGTACGAAGCGGGATTTGGCCAAAGTTGAAAGACCTTCCAAAACCAACCCTAAAGAACTTAGCCAAACAATGAATGTTGCAATAAGCTCCTCCAGGAAAGGTGCCTCTATGACACAACCCCCGAGCAGGTAGCTACATTCTGCACAGTACAAAAGGCATATGAATTCCAGGCTGAAAACTCACTCCAGAAGGATGAAATGCATGTGTTTCTCTCTGAAAGAACACTCAGCCACCAGGCTTTTGCTTGCTTCTTCAAGGTCTTTGTAGAAACGTGTGTGTTCACTGTTGGAATACGTTTTGGGATGCATTGTTTCTATCTCTTGCAAGCCTCATGTTGTTTCTTACACAATGTGGGAAAACAAGGAGTATGTTTCCCAAATCACTTGAAATCCAGGAAAACACTCACTGCATCTCTCTTGCTCAAACACGCTCTCTCAACTAATGCGTTGAGAACATTCAAGAAAGCAGAAAAGAAGGGCATTTTGCAGTGAATTTCAGACGGGCATGTACAAAAAGTCATTTCTATCGGTTGCAGAGTGCAAAAGCGTGATTGCCTTCATGCTCTCGATGAAACCCTTACATTTCCAAGTACCTCAATTAGGACTTTCCCAAAAAGACGTGTTTGAGTGTCTGTTGTGAAAGGAGCTCTAACTTGTGTATTCAGTGCTGGAGAGTGACACACTCTACACAGGCTACAAGGCGTTTTGAGAGCACCAACATGCTTCACACTGAAACTGCTACAAGGTGTGTGTAGCATGCTGAATGAAGGCTTGTCATTTCAAAGAAAGAAGAGGAAACCAAACTCCAGGTAGTGAAACGAGCACACCAGTATGGGAGATGTGCATGTGTACAGTTTCAAGCAGCACCTCTTTGTGGACACTTGGAAACAGCGCTGTGAAAAAATTTCGTACGAAGCGGGATTTGGCCAAAGTTGAAAGACCTTCCAAAACCAACCCTAAAGAACTTAGCCAAACAATTAATGTTGCAATAAGCTCCTCCAGGAAAGGTGCCTCTATGACACAACCCCCGAGCAGGTAGCTACATTCTGCACAGTACAAAAGGCATATGAATTCCAGGCTGAAAACTCACTCCAGAAGGATGAAATGCATGTGTTTCTCTCTGAAAGAACACTCAGCCACCAGGCTTTTGCTTGCTTCTTCAAGGTCTTTGTAGAAACGTGTGTTTTCACTGTTGGAATACGTTTTGGGATGCATTGTTTCTATCTCTTGCAAGCCTCATGTTGTTTCTTACACAATGTGGGAAAACAAGGAGTATGTTTCCCAAATCACTTGAAATCCAGGAAAACACACACTGCATCTCTCTTGCTCAAACACGCTCTCTCAACTAATGCGTTGAGAACATTCAAGAAAGCAGAAAAGAAGGGCATTTTGCAGTGAATTTCAGACGGGCATGTACAAAAAGTCATTTCTATCGGTTGCAGAGTGCAAAAGCGTGATTGCCTTCATGCTCTCGATGAAACCCTTACATTTCCAAGTACCTCAATTAGGACTTTCCCAAAAAGATGTGTTTGAGTGTCTGTTGTGAAAGGAGCTCTAACTTGTGTATTCAGTGCTGGAGAGTGACACACTCTACACAGGCTACAAGGCGTTTTGAGAGCACCAACATGCTTCACACTGAAACTGCTACAAGGTGTGTGTAGCATGCTGAATGAAGGCTTGTCATTTCAAAGAAAGAAGAGGAAACCAAACTCCAGGTAGTGAAACGAGCACACCAGTATGGGAGATGTGCATGTGTACAGTTTCAAGCAGCACCTCTTTGTGGACACTTGGAAACAGCGCTGTGAAAAAATTTCGTACGAAGCGGGATTTGGCCAAAGTTGAAAGACCTTCCAAAACCAACCCTAAAGAACTTAGCCAAACAATGAATGTTGCAATAAGCTCCTCCAGGAAAGGTGCCTCTATGACACAACCCCCGAGCAGGTAGCTACATTCTGCACAGTACAAAAGGCATATGAATTCCAGGCTGAAAACTCACTCCAGAAGGATGAAATGCATGTGTTTCTCTCTGAAAGAACACTCAGCCACCAGGCTTTTGCTTGCTCCTTCAAGGTCTTTCTAGAAACGTGTGTTTTCATTGCTGGAATAGGTTTTGGGATGCATTGTTTCTATCTCTTGCAAGCCTCATGTTGTTTCTTACACAATGTGGGAAAACAAGGAGTATGTTTCCCAAATCACTTGAAATCCAGGAAAACACACACTGCATCTCTCTTGCCCAAACACGCTCTCTCACCTAATGCGTTGAGAACATTCAAGAAAGCAGAAAAGAAGGGCATTTTTCACTGAATTTCAGACGGGCATGTACAAAAAGTCATTTCTATCGGTTGCAGAGTGCAAAAGCGTGATTGCCTTCATGCTCTCGATGAAACCCTTACATTTCCAAGTACCTCAATTAGGACTTTCCGAAAAAGATGTGTTTGAGTGTCTGTTGTGAAAGGAGCTCTAACTTGTGTATTCAGTGCTGGAGAGTGACACACTCTACACAGGCTACAAGGCGTTTTGAGAGCACCAACATGCTTCACACTGAAACTGCTACAAGGTGTGTGTAGCATGCTGAATGAAGGCTTGTCATTTCAAAGAAAGAAGAGGAAACCAAACTCCAGGTAGTGAAACGAGCACACCAGTATGGGAGATGTGCATGTGTACAGTTTCAAGCAGCACCTCTTTGTGGACACTTGGAAACAGCGCTGTGAAAAAATTTCGTACGAAGCGGGATTTGGCCAAAGTTGAAAGACCTTCCAAAACCAACCCTAAAGAACTTAGCCAAACAATGAATGTTGCAATAAGCTCCTCCAGGAAAGGTGCCTCTATGACACAACCCCCGAGCAGGTGGCTACATTCTGCACAGTACAAAAGGCATATGAATTCCAGGCTGAAAACTCACTCCAGAAGGATGAAATGCATGTGTTTCTCTCTGAAAGAACACTCAGCCACCAGGCTTTTGCTTGCTTCTTCAAGGTCTTTGTAGAAATGTGTGTTTTCACTGTTGGAATACGTTTTGGGATGCATTGTTTCTATCTCTTGCAAGCCTCATGTTGTTTCTTACACAATGTGGGAAAACAAGGAGTATGTTTCCCAAATCACTTGAAATCCAGGAAAACACACACTGCATCTCTCTTGCTCAAACACGCTCTCTCAACTAATGCGTTGAGAACATTCAAGAAAGCAGAAAAGAAGGGCATTTTGCAGTGAATTTCAGACGGGCATGTACAAAAAGTCATTTCTATCGGTTGCAGAGTGCAAAAGCGTGATTGCCTTCATGCTCTCGATGAAACCCTTACATTTCCAAGTACCTCAATTAGGACTTTCCCAAAAAGATGTGTTTGAGTGTCTGTTGTGAAAGGAGCTCTAACTTGTGTATTCAGTGCTGGAGAGTGACACACTCTACACAGGCTACAAGGCGTTTTGAGAGCACCAACATGCTTCACACTGAAACTGCTACAAGGTGTGTGTAGCATGCTGAATGAAGGCTTGTCATTTCAAAGAAAGAAGAGGAAACCAAACTCCAGGTAGTGAAACGAGCACACCAGTATGGGAGATGTGCATGTGTACAGTTTCAAGCAGCACCTCTTTGTGGACACTTGGAAACAGCGCTGTGAAAAAATTTCGTACGAAGCGGGATTTGGCCAAAGTTGAAAGACCTTCCAAAACCAACCCTAAAGAACTTAGCCAAACAATGAATGTTGCAATAAGCTCCTCCAGGAAAGGTGCCTCTATGACACATCCCCCGAGCAGGTAGCTACATTCTGCACAGTACAAAAGGCATATGAATTCCAGGCTGAAAACTCACTCCAGAAGGATGAAATGCATGTGTTTCTCTCTGAAAGAACACTCAGCCACCAGGCTTTTGCTTGCTCCTTCAAGGTCTTTCTAGAAACGTGTGTTTTCACTGCTGGAATACGTTTTGGGATGCATTGTTTCTATCTCTTGCAAGCCTCATGTTGTTTCTTACACAATGTGGGAAAACAAGGAGTATGTTTCCCAAATCACTTGAAATCCAGGAAAACACACACTGCATCTCTCTTGCCCAAACACGCTCTCTCACCTAATGCGTTGAGAACATTCAAGAAAGCAGAAAAGAAGGGCATTTTTCACTGAATTTCAGACGGGCATGTACAAAAAGTCATTTCTATCGGTTGCAGAGTGCAAAAGCGTGATTGCCTTCATGCTCTCGATGAAACCCTTACATTTCCAAGTACCTCAATTAGGACTTTCCCAAAAAGATGTGTTTGAGTGTCTGTTGTGAAAGGAGCTCTAACTTGTGTATTCAGTGCTGGAGAGTGACACACTCTACACAGGCTACAAGGCGTTTTGAGAGCACCAACATGCTTCACACTGAAACTGCTACAAGGTGTGTGTAGCATGCTGAATGAAGGCTTGTCATTTCAAAGAAAGAAGAGGAAACCAAACTCCAGGTAGTGAAACGAGCACACCAGTATGGGAGATGTGCATGTGTACAGTTTCAAGCAGCACCTCTTTGTGGACACTTGGAAACAGCGCTGTGAAAAAATTTCGTACGAAGCGGGATTTGGCCAAAGTTGAAAGACCTTCCAAAACCAACCCTAAAGAACTTAGCCAAACAATGAATGTTGCAATAAGCTCCTCCAGGAAAGGTGCCTCTATGACACAACCCCCGAGCAGGTAGCTACATTCTGCACAGTACAAAAGGCATATGAATTCCAGGCTGAAAACTCACTCCAGAAGGATGAAATGCATGTGTTTCTCTCTGAAAGAACACTCAGCCACCAGGCTTTTGCTTGCTTCTTCAAGGTCTTTGTAGAAACGTGTGTGTTCACTGTTGGAATACGTTTTGGGATGCATTATTTCTATCTCTTGCAAGCCTCATGTTGTTTCTTACACAATGTGGGAAAACAAGGAGTATGTTTCCCAAATCACTTGAAATCCAGGAAAACACACACTGCATCTCTCTTGCTCAAACACGCTCTCTCAACTAATGCGTTGAGAACATTCAAGAAAGCAGAAAAGAAGGGCATTTTGCAGTGAATTTCAGACGGGCATGTACAAAAAGTCATTTCTATCGGTTGCAGAGTGCAAAAACGTGATTGCCTTCATGCTCTCGATGAAACCCTTACATTTCCAAGTACCTCAATTAAGACTTTCCCAAAAAGACGTGTTTGAGTGTCTGTTGTGAAAGGAGCTCTAACTTGTGTATTCAGTGCTGGAGAGTGACACACTCTACACAGGCTACAAGGCGTTTTGAGAGCACCAACATGCTTCACACTGAAACTGCTACAAGGTGTGTGTAGCATGCTGAATGAAGGCTTGTCATTTCAAAGAAAGAAGAGGAAACCAAACTCCAGGTAGTGAAACGAGCACACCAGTATGGGAGATGTGCATGTGTACAGTTTCAAGCAGCACCTCTTTGTGGACACTTGGAAACAGCGCTGTGAAAAAATTTCGTACGAAGCGGGATTTGGCCAAAGTTGAAAGACCTTCCAAAACCAACCCTAAAGAACTTAGCCAAACAATGAATGTTGCAATAAGCTCCTCCAGGAAAGGTGCCTCTATGACACAACCCCCGAGCAGGTAGCTACATTCTGCACAGTACAAAAGGCATATGAATTCCAGGCTGAAAACTCACTCCAGAAGGATGAAATGCATGTGTTTCTCTCTGAAAGAACACTCAGCCACCAGACGTTTGCTTGCTTCTTCAAGGTCTTTGTAGAAACGTGTGTGTTCACTGTTGGAATACGTTTTGGGATGCATTGTTTCTATCTCTTGCAAGCCTCATGTTGTTTCTTACACAATGTGGGAAAACAAGGAGTATGTTTCCCAAATCACTTGAAATCCAGGAAAACACACACTGCATCTCTCTTGCTCAAACACGCTCTCTCAACTAATGCGTTGAGAACATTCAAGAAAGCAGAAAAGAAGGGCATTTTGCAGTGAATTTCAGACGGGCATGTACAAAAAGTCATTTCTATCGGTTGCAGAGTGCAAAAGCGTGATTGCCGTCATGCTCTCGATGAAACCCTTACATTTCCAAGTACCTCAATTAGGACTTTCCCAAAAAGACGTGTTTGAGTGTCTGTTGTGAAAGGAGCTCTAACTTGTGTATTCAGTGCTGGAGAGTGACACACTCTACACAGGCTACAAGGCGTTTTGAGAGCACCAACATGCTTCACACTGAAACTGCTACAAGGTGTGTGTAGCATGCTGAATGAAGGCTTGTCATTTCAAAGAAAGAAGAGGAAACCAAACTCCAGGTAGTGAAACGAGCACACCAGTATGGGAGATGTGCATGTGTACAGTTTCAAGCAGCACCTCTTTGTGGACACTTGGAAACAGCGCTGTGAAAAAATTTCGTACGAAGCGGGATTTGGCCAAAGTTGAAAGACCTTCCAAAACCAACCCTAAAGAACTTAGCCAAACAATGAATGTTGCAATAAGCTCCTCCAGGAAAGGTGCCTCTATGACACAACCCCCGAGCAGGTAGCTACATTCTGCACAGTACAAAAGGCATATGAATTCCAGGCTGAAAACTCACTCCAGAAGGATGAAATGCATGTGTTTCTCTCTGAAAGAACACTCAGCCACCAGGCTTTTGCTTGCTCCTTCAAGGTCTTTGTAGAAACGTGTGTTTTCACTGCTGGAATACGTTTTGGGATGCATTGTTTCTATCTCTTGCAAGCCTCATGTTGTTTCTTACACAATGTGGGAAAACAAGGAGTATGTTTCCCAAATCACTTGAAATCCAGGAAAACACACACTGCATCTCTCTTGCTCAAACACGCTCTCTCAACTAATGCGTTGAGAACATTCAAGAAAGCAGAAAAGAAGGGCATTTTGCAGTGAATTTCAGACGGGCATGTACAAAAAGTCATTTCTATCGGTTGCAGAGTGCAAAAGCGTGATTGCCTTCATGCTCTCGATGAAACCCTTACATTTCCAAGTACCTCAATTAGGACTTTCCCAAAAAGATGTGTTTGAGTGTCTGTTGTGAAAGGAGCTCTAACTTGTGTATTCAGTGCTGGAGAGTGACACACTCTACACAGGCTACAAGGCGTTTTGAGAGCACCAACATGCTTCACACTGAAACTGCTACAAGGTGTGTGTAGCATGCTGAATGAAGGCTTGTCATTTCAAAGAAAGAAGAGGAAACCAAACTCCAGGTAGTGAAACGAGCACACCAGTATGGGAGATGTGCATGTGTACAGTTTCAAGCAGCATCTCTTTGTGGACACTTGGAAACAGCGCTGTGAAAAATTTCGTACGAAGCGGGATTTGGCCAAAGTTGAAAGACCTTCCAAAACCAACCCTAAAGAACTTAGCCAAACAATGAATGTTGCAATAAGCTCCTCCAGGAAAGGTGCCTCTATGACACAACCCCCGAGCAGGTAGCTACATTCTGCACAGTACAAAAGGCATATGAATTCCAGGCTGAAAACTCACTCCAGAAGGATGAAATGCATGTGTTTCTCTCTGAAAGAACACTCAGCCACCAGGCTTTTGCTTGCTCCTTCAAGGTCTTTCTAGAAACGTGTGTTTTCATTGCTGGAATATGTTTTGGGATGCATTGTTTCTATCTCTTGCAAGCCTCATTTTGTTTCTTACACAATGTGGGAAAACAAGGAGTATGTTTCCCAAATCACTTGAAATCCAGGAAAACACACAGTGCATCTCTCTTGCCCAAACACGCTCTCTCACCTAATGCGTTGAAAACATTGAAGAAAGCAGAAAAGAAGGGCATTTAGCACTGAATTTCAGACGGGCATGTACAAAAAGTCATTTCTATTGGTTGCAGAGTGCAAAAGCGTGATTGCCTTCATGCTCTCGATGAAACCCTTACATTTCCAAGTACCTCAATAGGTCTTTCCCAAAAAGATGTGTTTGAGTGTCTGTTGTGAAAGGAGCTCTAACTTGTGTATTCAGTGCTGGAGAGTGACACACTCTACACAGGCTTCAGGGCGTTTTGAGAGCACCAACATGCTTCACACTGAAACTGCTACAAGGTGTGTGTAGCATGCTGAATGAAGGCTTGTCATTTCAAAGAAAGAAGAGGAAACCAAACTCCAGGTAGTGAAACGAGCACACCAGTATGGGAGATGTGCATGTGTACAGTTTCAAGCAGCACCTCTTTGTGGACACTTGGAAACAGCGCTGTGAAAAAATTTCGTACGAAGCGGGATTTGGCCAAAGTTGAAAGGCCTTCCAAAACCAACCCTAAAGAACTTAGCCAAACAATGAATGTTGCAATAAGCTCCTCCAGGAAAGGTGCCTCTATGACACAACCCCCGAGCAGGTAGCTACATTCTGCACAGTACAAAAGGCATATGAATTCCAGGCTGAAAACTCACTCCAGAAGGATGAAATGCATGTGTTTCTCTCTGAAAGAACACTCAGCCACCAGGCTTTTGCTTGCTCCTTCAAGGTCTTTCTAGAAACGTGTGTTTTCACTGCTGGAATACGTTTTGGGATGCATTGTTTCTATCTCTTGCAAGCCTCATGTTGTTTCTTACACAATGTGGGAAAACAAGGAGTATGTTTCCCAAATCACTTGAAATCCAGGAAAACACACAGTGCAGCTCTCTTGCCCAAACACGCTCTCTCACCTAATGCGTTGAGAACATTCAAGAAAGCAGAAAAGAAGGGCATTTTTCACTGAATTTCAGACGGGCATATACAAAAAGTCATTTCTATCGGTTGCAGAGTGCAAAAGCGTGATTGCCTTCATGCTCTCGATGAAACCCTTACATTTCCAAGTACCTCAATTAGGACTTTCCCAAAAAGATGTGTTTGAGTGTCTGTTTTGAAAGGAGCTCTAACTTGTATATTCAGTGCTGGAGAGTGACACACTCTACACAGGCTACAAGGCGTTTTGAGAGCACCAACATGCTTCACACTGAAACTGCTACAAGGTGTGTGTAGCATGCTGAATGAAGGCTTGTCATTTCAAAGAAAGAAGAGGAAACCAAACTCCAGGTAGTGAAACGAGCACACCAGTATGGGAGATGTGCATGTGTACAGTTTCAAGCAGCACCTCTTTGTGGACACTTGGAAACAGCGCTGTGAAAAAATTTCGTACGAAGCGGGATTTGGCCAAAGTTGAAAGGCCTTCCAAAACCAACCCTAAAGAACTTAGCCAAACAATGAATGTTGCAATAAGCTCCTCCAGGAAAGGTGCCTCTATGACACAATCCCCGAGCAGGTAGCTACATTCTGCACAGTACAAAAGGCATATGAATTCCAGGCTGAAAACTCACTCCAGAAGGATGAAATGCATGTGTTTCTCTCTGAAAGAACACTCAGCCACCAGGCTTTTGCTTGCTCCTTCAAGGTCTTTCTAGAAACGTGTGTTTTCACTGTTGGAATACGTTTTGGGATGCATTGTTTCTCTCTCTTGCAAGCCTCATGTTGTTTCTTACACAATGTGGGAAAACAAGGAGTATGTTTCCCAAATCACTTGAAATCCAGGAAAACACACACTGCATCTCTCTTGCCCAAACACGCTCTCTCAACTAATGCGTTGAGAACATTCAAGAAAGCAGAAAAGAAGGGCATTTTGCAGTGAATTTCAGACGGGCATGTACAAAAAAATCATTTCTATCGGTTGCAGAGTGCAAAAGCGTGATTGCCTTCATGCTCTCGATGAAACCCTTACATTTCCAAGTACCTCAATTAGGACTTTCCGAAAAAGATGTGTTTGAGTGTCTGTTGTGAAAGGAGCTCTAACATGTGTATTCAGTGCTGGAGAGTGACACACTCTACACAGGCTACAGGGCGTTTTGAGAGCACCAACATGCTTCACACTGAAACTGCTACAAGGTGTGTGTAGCATGCTGAATGAAGGCTTGTCATTTCAAAGAAAGAAGAGGAAACCAAACTCCAGGTAGTGAAACGAGCACACCAGTATGGGAGATGTGCATGTGTACAGTTTCAAGCAGCACCTCTTTGTGGACACTTGGAAACAGCGCTGTGAAAAAATTTCGTACGAAGCGGGATTTGGCCAAAGTTGAAAGACCTTCCAAAACCAACCCTAAAGAACATAGCCAAACAATGAATGTTGCAATAAGCTCCTCCAGGAAAGGTGCCTCTATGACACAACCCCCGAGCAGGTAGCTACATTCTGCACAGTACAAAAGGCATATGAATTCCAGGCTGAAAACTCACTCCAGAAGGATGAATTGCATGTGTTTCTCTCTGAAAGAACACTCAGCCACCAGGCTTTTGCTTGCTCCTTCAAGGTCTTTCTAGAAACGTGTGTTTTCACTGCTGGAATACGTTTTGGGATGCATTGTTTCTATCTCTTGCAAGCCTCATGTTGTTTCTTACACAATGTGGGAAAACAAGGAGTATGTTTCCCAAATCACTTGAAATCCAGGAAAACACACAGTGCATCTCTCTTGCCCAAACACGCTCTCTCACCTAATGCGTTGAGAACATTCAAGAAAGCAGAAAAGAAGGGCATTTTTCACTGAATTTCAGACGGGCATGTACAAAAAGTCATTTCTATCGGTTGCAGAGTGCAAAAGCGTGATTGCCTTCATGCTCTCGATGAAACCCTTACATTTCCAAGTACCTCAATTAGGACTTTCCCAAAAAGATGTGTTTGAGTGTCTGTTTTGAAAGGAGCTCTAACTTGTATATTCAGTGCTGGAGAGTGAGACACTCTACACAGGCTACAAGGCGTTTTGAGAGCACCAACATGCTTCACACTGAAACTGCTACAAGGTGTGTGTAGCATGCTGAATGAAGGCTTGTCATTTCAAAGAAAGAAGAGGAAACCAAACTCCAGGTAGTGAAACGAGCACACCAGTATGGGAGATGTGCATGTGTACAGTTTCAAGCAGCACCTCTTTGTGGACACTTGGAAACAGCGCTGTGAAAAAATTTCGTACGAAGCGGGATTTGGCCAAAGTTGAAAGGCCTTCCAAAACCAACCCTAAAGAACTTAGCCAAACAATGAATGTTGCAATAAGCTCCTCCTGGAAAGGTGCCTCTATGACACAATCCCCGAGCAGGTAGCTACATTCTGCACAGTACAAAAGGCATATGAATTCCAGGCTGAAAACTCACTCCAGAAGGATGAAATGCATGTGTTTCTCTCTGAAAGAACACTCAGCCACCAGGCTTTTGCTTGCTCCTTCAAGGTCTTTCTAGAAAAGTGTGTTTTCACTGTTGGAATACGTTTTGGGATGCATTGTTTCTCTCTCTTGCAAGCCTCATGTTGTTTCTTACACAATGTGGGAAAACAAGGAGTATGTTTCCCAAATCACTTGAAATCCAGGAAAAAACACACTCCATCTCTCTTGCCCAAACACGCTCTCTCAACTAATGCGTTGAGAACATTCAAGAAAGGAGATAAGAAGGGCATTTTGCAGTGAATTTCAGACGGGCATGTACAAAAAAATCATTTCTATCGGTTGCAGAGTGCAAAAGCGTGATTGCCTTCATGCTCTCGATGAAACCCTTACATTTCCAAGTACCTCAATTAGGACTTTCCGAAAAAGATGTGTTTGAGTGTCTGTTGTGAAAGGAGCTCTAACTTGTGTATTCAGTGCTGGAGAGTGACACACTCTACACAGGCTACAGGGCGTTTTGAGAGCACCAACATGCTTCACACTGAAACTGCTACAAGGTGTGTGTAGCATGCTGAATGAAGGCTTGTCATTTCAAAGAAAGAAGAGGAAACCAAACTCCAGGTAGTGAAACGAGCACACCAGTATGGGAGATGTGCATGTGTACAGTTTCAAGCAGCACCTCTTTGTGGACACTTGGAAACAGCGCTGTGAAAAAATTTCGTACGAAGCGGGATTTGGCCAAAGTTGAAAGACCTTCCAAAACCAACCCTAAAGAACTTAGCCAAACAATGAATGTTGCAATAAGCTCCTCCAGGAAAGGTGCCTCTATGACACAACCCCCGAGCAGGTAGCTACATTCTGCACAGTACAAAAGGCATATGAATTCCAGGCTGAAAACTCACTCCAGAAGGATGAAATGCATGTGTTTCTCTCTGAAAGAACACTCAGCCACCAGGCTTTTGCTTGCTCCTTCAAGGTCTTTGTAGAAACGTGTGTTTTCACTGTTGGAATACGTTTTGGGATGCATTGTTTCTATCTCTTGCAAGCCTCATGTTGTTTCTTACACAATGTGGGAAAACAAGGAGTATGTTTCCCAAATCACTTGAAATCCAGGAAAACACACAGTGCATCTCTCTTGCCCAAACACGCTCTCT
Source organism: Miniopterus natalensis (assembly GCF_054644295.1). Taxonomy (NCBI): domain Eukaryota; kingdom Metazoa; phylum Chordata; class Mammalia; order Chiroptera; family Miniopteridae; genus Miniopterus; species Miniopterus natalensis. Next base: position 33,772,969 of record NC_142090.1, read on the forward strand.
CACCTAATGCGTTGAGAACATTCAAGAAAGCAGAAAAGAAGGGCATTTTTCACTGAATTTCAGACGGGCATGTACAAAAAGTCATTTCTATCGGTTGCAGAGTGCAAAAGCGTGATTGCCTTCATGCTCTCGATGAAACCCTTACATTTCCAAGTACCTCAATTAGGACTTTCCCAAAAAGATGTGTTTGAGTGTCTGTTTTGAAAGGAGCTCTAACTTGTATATTCAGTGCTGGAGAGTGACACACTCTACACAGGCTACAAGGCGTTTTGAGAGCACCAACATGCTTCACACTGAAACTGCTACAAGGTGTGTGTAGCATGCTGAATGAAGGCTTGTCATTTCAAAGAAAGAAGAGGAAACCAAACTCCAGGTAGTGAAACGAGCACACCAGTATGGGAGATGTGCATGTGTACAGTTTCAAGCAGCACCTCTTTGTGGACACTTGGAAACACCGCTGTGAAAAAATTTCGTACGAAGCGGGATTTGGCCAAAGTTGAAAGGCCTTCCAAAACCAACCCTAAAGAACTTAGCCAAACAATGAATGTTGCAATAAGCTCCTCCAGGAAAGGTGCCTCTATGACGCAACCCCCGAGCAGGTAGCTACATTCTGCACAGTACAAAAGGCATATGAATTCCAGGCTGAAAACTCACTCCAGAAGGATGAAATGCATGTGTTTCTCTCTGAAAGAACACTCAGCCACCAGGCTTTTGCTTGCTCCTTCAAGGTCTTTGTAGAAACGTGTGTTTTCACTGTTGGAATACGTTTTGGGATGCATTGTTTCTATCTCTTGCAAGCCTCATGTTGTTTCTTACACAATGTGGGAAAACAAGGAGTATGTTTCCCAAATCACTTGAAATCCAGGAAAACACACACTGCATCTCTCTTGCCCAAACACGCTCTCTCAACTAATGCGTTGAGAACATTCAAGAAAGCAGAAAAGAAGGGCATTTTGCAGTGAATTTCAGACGGGCATGTACAAAAAGTCATTTCTATCGGTTGCAGAGTGCAAAAGCGTGATTGCCTTCATGCTCTCGATGAAACCCTTACATTTCCAAGTACCTCAATTAGGACTTTCCCAAAAAGATGTGTTTGAGTGTCTGTTGTGAAAGGAGCTCTAACTTGTGTATTCAGTGCTGGAGAGTGACACACTCTACACAGGCTACAAGGCGTTTTGAGAGCACCAACATGCTTCACACTGAAACTGCTACAAGGTGTGTGTAGCATGCTGAATGAAGGCTTGTCATTTCAAAGAAAGAAGAGGAAACCAAACTCCAGGTAGTGAAACGAGCACACCAGTATGGGAGATGTGCATGTGTACAGTTTCAAGCAGCACCTCTTTGTGGACACTTGGAAACAGCGCTGTGAAAAAATTTCGTACGAAGCGGGATTTGGCCAAAGTTGAAAGACCTTCCAAAACCAACCCTAAAGAACTTAGCCAAACAATGAATGTTGCAATAAGCTCCTCCAGGAAAGGTGCCTCTATGACACAACCCCCGAGCAGGTAGCTACATTCTGTACAGTACAAAAGGCATATGAATTCCAGGCTG